>NC_044310.1:66195827-66795827 GCF_007474595.2 Lynx canadensis | reverse complement strand
AACTATAAAGGTAGAAGGTAAATATTCAGTGCTTTTTAGAATGTGCTTGAACTTAAGTGACAATCAACTTAAAATAGACAGCTATATACATAGAATGTTACATATGAACCTCATGAAAACCACAAATGAAATGTCTATAACTGATACAAAAAGAAAAAGAAAAAGGAATCCAAATATAAAACTAAGGAAAACCACCAAATCTCAAGGGAAGAGAGCAAGAGAGGAAGAAAGAAGCAGAGAACTACAAAAACAACTAGAAAACAGTCAACAAACTAGCAATAAATACATATGTATCTATAATTACTTTAACTGCAAATAGACTATATGTTCCAATCTAAAGATATAGTGTGGCTGAATGAATAAAACAACGAGATCCATCTATATGCTGTCTATAAGAGACCCACTTCAGATCTAATGATACATACAGACTGAGAGTGAGGGGATAGAAAAATATATTCTGTGCAAAGGGAAACAAAAAGTAAGCTGGGGTAGCAATACATCAGGAAAAATAGACTTTAAAACAAGGACTGTAAAAAGAGAGAAAGAAGAGTATTACATAATGATACAGGGATCAATCCAATAAAATTAAAAAAATACTTATGAGCATACTCTTTTTTAAATGTGGTATTCTTTTTTTAATTTTTATTTTTTAATTTATGTTTTAATTTATATCCAAGTTAGTTAGCATATAGTGCAACAATGATTTCAGGAGTAGATTCCTTAATGCCCCTTACCCGTTTAGCCCATCCCCCCTCCCACAACCCCTCCAGTAACCCTCTGTTCTCCATGTTTAAGAGTCTCTTATGTTTTGTCCCCCTCCCTGTTTTTATATTCTTTTTGCTTCCCTTCCCTTATGTTCATCTGTTTTGTATCTTAAAGTTCTCATATGAATGAGGTCATATGATATTTGTCTTTCTCTCACTGACTAATTTCACTTAGCATAATACACTCTAGTTCCATCCACGTAGTTGCAAATGGAAAGATTTCATTCTTTTTGGTTGCTGATAATATATACATATATATTACATATATAATATATTTATATGTATATATACACACATATATAATACATATTTATATATGTATACATACATATGTATATATATATGTGTATATATATATATATATATATATATATATATATATATATATACATACACACACCACATCTTCTTTATCCATTCATCCGTCAATGGGCATTTGGGCTCTTTCCATACTTTGGCTATTGTTGATAGTGCTGCTATAAACATTGGGGTGCATGTGCCCCTTCAAAACAGCATAACTATATCCCTTGGATAAATACCTAGTAGTGGATTGCTGGGTTGTAGGGTAGTTCTATTTTTAATTTCTTGAGGAACCTCCATACTATTTTCCAGAATGGCTGTACCAGTTTGCATCCCCACCAGCAGTGCAAAAGAGATCCTCTTTCTCTGCATCCTCGCCAACAACTGTTGTTGCCTGAGTTGTTAATTTTAGCCATTCTGACTGGTGTGTGGTGGTATCTCATTGTGGTTTTGATTTGTATCTCCCTGATGATGCGTGAAGTTGAGCATTTTTTCATGTGTTGGATGGCCATCTGGATGTCTTCTTTGGAGAAGTGTCTGTTCATGTCTTTTACTCAGTTCTTCACTAGATTATTTGTTTTTTGGATGTGGAGTTTGATAAGTTCTTTATAGATTTTGGATACTAAGCCTTTATCTGATATGTCGTTTGCAAATATCTTCTCCCATTCTAACAGTTGCCTTTTAGTTTTGCTGATTGTTTCCTTCACTGGGCAGAAGCTTTTTATTTTGATGAGGTCCCAATAGTTCATTTTTGCTTCAGTTTCCCTTGCCTCCGGAGACATGTTGACTAAGAAGTTGCTATGGCCAAGGTCAAAGAGGTTTTTGCCTGCTTTCCCCTTGAGGATTTTGATGGCTTTGTGTCCTACATTGAGGTCTTTCATCCATTTTGAGTTTATTTTTGTGTATGGTGTAAGGAAGTGGTCCAGGTTCATTCTTCTGCATGTCGCTGTCCAGTTTTCCCAGCACCACTTACTGAAGGGACTGTCTTTATTCCATTAGATATTCTTTCCTGCTTTATCAAACATTAATTGGCCATGTTTGTGGATCCATTTATGGGTTCTCTATTCTGTTCCATTTATCTGAATGTCTGTTTTTATGCCAGCACCATACTGTGTTGAGGATTACACCTTTGTAATATAGCTTGTCTGGGATTCTGATGCCTCCAGCTTTGGTTTTCTTTTTAAGATTGTTTTGTCTATTTGGGGGCTTTCTGGTTCCATACAAATTTTAGGGTTGTTTGTTCTAGCTCTGTGAATAATGCTGGTGGTATTTTGATAGGTATTGCATTGAATGTGTAGATTGCTTTGGGTAGTATTGACATTTTAACAATATTTGTTCTTCCTATCCAGAGAATGGAATCTTTTTCCATTTTTTTGTGTGTCTTCTTCAATTTCTTTCATAATATTTCTATAGTTTTCAGCATATAGATTTTTCACCTCTTTGGCTATGTTTATTCCTAGGTATTTTATGGTTTTTTGTGCAACTGTAAATAGGACCGATTCCTTGATTTTTCTTTCTGTTGCTTCATTATTGGTGTATAGGAATGCAACCAATTTCTGTCCATTGATTTTATATCCTGTGACTTTGCTGAATTCATCGATCAGTTCTAGTCATTTTTTTGTGGAATCTTTTAGGTTTTCCATATAAAGTATCATGTCATCACAAAGAGTAAAGTTTGACATCTTCTTGGCCGATTTGGATATCTTTTATTTCTTTGTGTTGTCTGATTGCAGAGGTTAAGACTTCCAATATTATGTTGAATAACAGTGGTGAGAGAGGACATCCCTATCTTGTTCCTGACCTTTGGGGGAAAGCTCTCAGTTTTTACCCATTAAGGATGATATTAGCAGTGGGTATTTCATATAAGGCTTTTGTGATCTTGAGGTATGATCCTTGTATCCCTACTTTATTGAGGGTTTTTATCAAGAAAGGATGCTGTATTTTGTCAAATGCTCTCTCTGCATCTATTGAGAGGATCATGTGGTTCTTTTCCTTTCTTTTATTGACGTGGTGAATCACACTGATTGTTTTATGGATATTGAACCAGCCCTGCATCCCAGGAATAAATCCCACTTGGTCGTGGTGAATAATTTTTTTAAAGTATTATTGGATCCAGTTGGCTAATATCTTGTTGAGGATTTTTGTATCCATGTTCATCAGGGAAACTGATCTATAGTTCTCCTCCTTAGTGGGGTCTCTGTCTGGTTTTGGAATCAAGGTAATGCTGGCTTCACAGAAAGAATTTGGAAGTTTTCCTTCCATTTCTATTTTTTGGAACAGCTTCAGGAGAATAGGTGTTAATTCTTCTTTAAATGTTTGGTAGAATTTCCCTGGAAAGCCATCTGGCCATGGACTCCTGTTTTGGGGGAGATTTTTTATTACTAATTCTATTTCTTTACTGATTAGGAGTCTGTTCAAATTTTCTATTTCTTCCTGTTTCAGTTTTGGTAGTTTATATGTTTCTAGGAATTTGTCCATTGTTTCCAGATTGCCCATTTTATTGGCATATAATTGCTTGTAATATTGTTTGAATTTCTGCAGTTTGGTCGTGATGTCTCCTCCTTCATTCTTAATTTCATTTATATGGGTCCTTTTTCTTTTGATCAGACTGGCTAGGGATTTATCAGTTTTGTTAAGTCTTTCAAAGAACCAGCTTCTGGTTTCATTGATCTGTTCTACTGTTTTTGTTTTCCCGATAGCATTGATTTCTGCTCTAATCTTTATTATTTCCTGTCTTCTTTTGGGTTTTATTTGCTGTTCTTTATCCAGCTCTTTAATGTGTAAGGTTAGGTTGTGTTTCTGAGGCCTTTCTTCCTTCTTTAGGAAGGCCTGGATTGCTATATACTTCCCTCTTATGACTACCTTTGCTGTATCCCAGAGGTTTTGTCTGTGGTGTTATCAGTTTCATTGGCTTGTGTACTTTTTAATTTCCTCTTTAACTTCTTGGTTAGTACAGTCATTCTTTAGTAGGGTGGTCTTTAGTCTCCAAGTATTTGTTATCTTTCCACATTTTTTCTTGTGGTTGATTTTGAATTTCATAGCATTGTAGTCTGAAAATATGCATGGTATGATCTCGATCTTTTTGTACCTGTTGAGGGCTGATTTGTGTCCCAGTATGTGATCTATTCTGGAGAACTTCCCATGTGCACTGGAGAAGAATGTGTATTCCACTGCTTTAGGATGAAATGTTCTGAATATATCTGTTAAGTCCATCTTGACCAGTGTATCATTCAAAGCCATAGTTTCCTTGTTGATTTTCTGTTTAGATGACCTCTCCAATGTTGTAAGTGGGGTGTTGAAGTCCCCTACTATTATGGTATTATTATCAATGAGTTTTTTTTATGTTTGTGATTAATTGATTTATATATTTGTGTGCCACGACATTTGGAGCACAAATGTTTACAATTGTTAGGTCTTCTTGGTGGATAGACCCCTTAATTATGATATAATGCCCTTCCTCATCTCTTGTTACAGTCTTTATTTTAAGTTTAGATTGTCTGATATAAGTATGGCTGCTCCAGCTTTCTTTTGTTGACCATTAGCATGATAGATGGTTCTCCATCCCCTTACTTTCAATCTGAAGGTATCTTTAGGTCTAACGTGAGTCTCTTGTAAACAACATATAGATAGATATTGTTTTCTTATCCATTATGTTACCCTATGTCTTTTGATTGCAGCATTTAGTCCATTGACATTTAGAGTGAGTACTGAAAGATATGAATTTATTGCCAGTATGCTGGCTGTAGAGTTGGAGTTTCTGGTGGTGTTCTCTGGTCCTTTCTAGTCTTTGTTCCTTTGGTCTTTTGTTCTATTTTCCTTCTCTTTTCTGACCTCAGAGAGTCTCACTTAAAATTTCTTGCAGGGCTGGTTTAGTGGTCACAAACTCCTTTTATTTTCGTTCGGGAAATTTTTATCTCTCCTATTTAGAAATACAGCCTTGCTGGATAAAGAATTCTTGGCTGCATATTTTTCCAGTTCAACACATTAAATATATCCTGCCACTACTTTCTGGCCTGCCAAGTTTCTGTGGATAAGTCTACTGCAAACCTGATTTGTCTTCCCTTCTAGGTTAAGATCTTTTTTCCCTTGCTGCTTTCATGATTCTTTCCTTGCCTGAGTATTTTGTGAATTTGACTATGATATGCCTTGTTGATGGTCAGTTTTTGTTGAATCTTATGGGAGACCTCTGTGCTTCCTGGATTTTGATGTCTTTGTCTTTCACTAGGTTAGGAAAGTTTTCTGCTATGATTTGCTTATGTAACTCTTCCAACCCTTTTTCCTCTGTCTTCATCTTCTGGAACCCATATGATTCTGTTGCTCTTTTTTAATGAGTCACTGATTTCCCTAATTCTTAAATCATGTTCTTTTACCTTAGTCTCCCTCTTTTTTTCTGCTTCATTATTCCCATAAGTTTGTCCTCTATGTTATCACTGATTTGCTGCTCTCCCTGATCCCTCCTTGATGCTGTTGCAGCCATTTGAGATTGCCGCTCAGTTATAGCATTTTTTATTTCATCATAACTAGCTTTTACTTCTTTTATCTCTGAAGAAGGGGATTCTAATCTATTTTTGATCCCAGCTAGTATTCTTACTATTGAGATTCTAAATTCTGGTTCAGACATCTTACTTGTATCTGTGTTGGTTAAATCCCTGGCTGTCATTTCTTCCTGCTCTTTCTTTTGGGGTGAATTCCTTCATTTCATCATTTTGAAGGAAGAAAAGGAATTAATAAGGTAAAAGAAAATTAAAATTAAAAAATTAAAAACTACACACACACAAAATCAAGTAAATGATGCTAGATTCTAAGTGTGTTTTGGTCTAGTTGTTGGCAGGAGCTTCATAGATAAGAGAAAAAAGAGACATATAAGAAAAGAAAGAAAAAAAGGAAAACGCTTGAAAATTTGAAAAAGTGAATACAATGAAATAGAATAAAGTGAAATGATGGAAGTAAAACAGAATTTGAAAAATTTGTAAAAATGAATAAAGTATAGTAGAAAAAAATTAAAGAAAAATATTTTTAATAAAAATTGAAAATACAAATACTTTTTTTCTCTTTCTGTATTCAAGAATAAAAAGAAAAAAGAAAAAGAAAAAAATTGAATAGATGGACCAGCAAACAGACTGAAATACGACTGAAATTACATCATAGAAGTCAAATTACATTATATAGAAGTCAAACTATGAAGCACTCTATAGTCTGTACACTAAGCAGGTGGAGAGACTTGTGTTCCTGAAAAACAAGGTTGGCCCTGTTGGGCAGGGCTTAGCGTAATGGCTCCGTTCTCCACTAGATGGCGCTGCTTAGCTTACTGGGGTGGATTGTTGTTGTGCTTGGAGGTGTGTACGCGCATGCATAGGAGGTTTGAAAATGGCGTCACCCAGCTACCCAGTCTCTAGTATCAGAACTCTGTTCTTGATGAGCAGTTGTGCACCTGTTCTTTGTCTTTGGCTTCTGTCCACTCCCTGCTTTTACAGTCTGTTACCAAGCCATCAGGTTGCTAGGTGGCACCTCCCTCATGAGTTTTATATCAGATATGACTGTGTTAACCAACCCTTCACTTCTGAGGGACTGTGGCTTTGACCCATTCTGCCCCTCTGCAGATGGGTCTCACCAAGCAACAGCTGGGTGCTGACCCACCCCCAGGAACATTCGTAGCACCATGCTGCTGCCCACGCCCAGAGACTGTAACAATGTGCCAGCCCACCCCAGAAGTTGACGTGATCATGTAGCAGCAGTGATATAGGGTTATGGAATATCACAACACACATCTGGTGCCAGGCTTCACCCTTAACATCCTTGTTCCTGCAGCAGTGAATGTGGTTGTTCCCTGGGATCTGCTGGGACCTTTTCCTGTGGGGTGGCCGCACACCCTCTACCCACTGTCCTTCCAGCAGGGGAACCATCTCTCCCTGTTTGGCCTGAAGAACCCCGAGACTTCGCTCTCTCCTCCTAGGAATTCACCCTTCCCACCAGAGCACCACCAGGTATACAGCTGCAGAGTTTCAGACTGCATTTCCCCCTGTTTATAGAGTATTAATGGAATTTAAACCTTCTCCTTTCTTTGTCCCTTTTTTGTTCAGTCCAGTGGCTGTTTCCACTTTTCCACTTTCTCTCCAGCTGCTTTTGTGTGTATGTGTGAGGGATGCTTTTCCCATACTCTCTCCCCATCTCCGTCCTCTCTCCACAAGCAAAAACAGCTCCCTGTCCTCCTTGGCTTCTCTCTCCCCCAGTTCACCTCTCAGTGCTGTGTACCTGCTGAGTTCTGTGGTTCAGGTTGTGCAGATTGCTGTGTTAATCCTCAAATAAGTTTTCTAGGTGTGCAGGATGGTTTAGTGTTGATCTGGCTGTGTTTCATGGACAAGAGAAGCAAAAAAAAAAAAAAAAAAAAAAACCTTCCATGCTGTTGCACCATCTTGGCTCCTCCTGTAAATATGAACATACTCTTATGTGGGTTACCTATAGACTCTCATTTACAGGTAAAGATTTCTGAAAGGTATGTATGTGTGTTTAATGTGTATGCATGCATAGGTAGACTATAAACATTTAATGCAAAGGATAAACTATGTTATACATTTATTTCATGTATACATTTCATTTTATTTTTTTAATGTTTATTTTTGAGATGGAGACAGAGTGCAAGCAGGGGCGGGGCAGAGACACAGGGAGACAGAATCGGAAGCAGGCTTCAGGTTCCAAGCTGTCAGCATAGAGTCTGAGGTGGGGCTTGAACCCATGAACCAGGAAATCATGACCTGAGCTGAAGTCAGATGCTTAACCAACTGAGCCACAAAAGGTGCCCCTATTTATACATTTTAAAAGTATTCATGAATGTAGTCACCTGACTATATCCCAATAGTTTCAACACGCACACACATACACACACACACACACACACACACACAAATAAACATGTATACTTGTATGTATTTCCATTCATTAAGGCTGTGTCTCATAAATTCCAAAATATTTTATTTAAAATTTAAAAATCAAATTGAGAGTGAAACAGCTGTGGATAACTGAATTAATAAAAATACTAGTCAGTGTTTTTAAATGATATTATATAAATTGGCAAAATTGCAAAAAAAATAATTGGTTGACTTTTTCCTTTTCATATCAATCTTCAAGTACAGTTAAATCTCTGTTAGTATTCTGGATGAATATTCACATGGAAATATGAAGCAGAATAGATAAAATATGATGTTTTAATATGTTTTCATCATGTGTCACCCTTTGTCCATGATAATTTTATGTCTCTTTTGAACTGAGAATCTAGCTTTGTATTTAAGAGTATGTTTAAAAAATTTGCTCCTATCTAGTACAAATAAGTAGAGATAAATTTTAAGCCAGACTTTATGATTAATGATGTCACCATATGCATAATAGGCACTTAGCTGGTAATGAAGTTTCCTGTGCAATATATTAAGTCTTTATGTATTATATAAAAGTCTATAATGAAGTATCAGAAAATATAGTTGTAAGCAGAGGCTGGATAAATGTTTTCTGTTATAATTGTTCTAATTTTATATCATCATTATTAATGATTTCATAAGCACCCAATTCTTTCTCCCACCTGAACTGAGAAATGGGCAATTTTTCAAGGCCATTAAAATTTACTGTTGAATTATAACTGCACCCATTATCTGAAAACTGAACTTGTCCTTAGGGTACAATCATTCTGCCAATGACACAGATTTTTTTTCCTTTGCTATTATAAGCAATAGTATTTTTTTAATTTTTATAGTGTAAGTTGCATAAGGTTCTGGTCAATTATTGAGCCTTCTAATTTATTCATATTATCTTCTGTATTTTTTCTTGTTGATTATTTATCAGCTATGTCTTTTCAGTTTTCTGGATTTAACTGAAAAAAATATTTTATAGGTGATATGGTTTAAAAGAGAAAAAAATAAGCCTGTTTCCCTAGTTCATAGTATTCATAAATTGAAGTTATATAGATTAAGATAATATCTAACAATGGTAAAAAAAAAAAAAAAAGTACATCATCAGGTGCCTGGGTGGATTAGTTGGTTGAACATCTGACTCTTGATTTCGACTCAGGTCATGCCTCAGGTCACGGATGCTTGCACACTGAGGATGTAAGGGACAAACAGCTGTCGGTCTAGCACCAGAGTTTCCTACACTATGAACTGCAATGAATATTTGTATCAAATGAAGCCTTATGTTGTAGAATCTAAAACATGATTTCCTTTGAATCACCCCTAGAATTTGATTCACCAGAAAGAAGGAGAGGATGCGTGTTTTTTTTTCAGGCTCTTGATACAAATTTTCTGGATTTCCAGAATGGACTTGGCCGTCTCTGCTTTGTAAGACAGAGGAAATGTAATTGGCCAATCAACTCCAAATGAAAAGAATGAAAATGCTAATGATCACATCCATAATGAGTGCAGAGCCTGCTTAAGATTCTCTCTCTCCCTTTCTCTCCCTCTGCCCATCTCCCCCACTTGTTGCTCTCTCTCTCAGAAAAAAAGAGTACATGAGAAAACAAATTTACCAACATAACATGTATTTGATATTTTTCATTTTGTTGATACAATTTGGGGGTAAAGAAACCTTAGAATCAAAAGTCTAAAGGCTCTTGGGTGGCTTAGTCAGTTGAGCAACTGACTTTGGCTCAGGTCATCATCTTGCAGTTTGTGGGTTCGAGCTTCACATTGGACTCTGTGCTGACAGCTCGAAGCCTGGATCCTGCTTCTGATTCTGTGTCTCCCTCTCTCTCTTCCCCTCCCCCACTCATGCTCTCTCTCTCTCTCTCTCTCTCTCTCGCTCTCGCTCTCGCTCTCTCTCTCAAAAATAAAGATTTAAAAAATTAGAAAAGTCTGTGCTGTCTCTGTCTCTTCTTAATACTTAAGAATTACTTGGAAAGATTTTGAATATTCATTCAAGGCAGCAATCTTTCCCTAATAATTGGCATTTAAACAGAAATGAATATTTTATTGCTAGAGTTGAATGAATATTTTATTGCTAGAGTTGAGTGAAAAATAGACAAGTTGGATATTTTGTTTCAAAATGGAACAGGTGCAACAACTGGCAATGATGGGCCAGATTATTTTAGGCCAACTGTCTCAGGGACAACAACCAAAAAGAGAGAACTACCACGGATTAAAGGATTTGAGAGGCCAACATTCTGCATAAAACAGAAGATAAAAAGTTTTGCATATGATTAAAAAAATGTTTTTTCTCTTGAGGTATTTGTCAATTCAAAGGTGAAGTCTAAGAAGCTAAGAACCTGAGTAGAAACAAAACAGACAAGCAGAGAAGCTGGCCAAAGTCTTAGATGTGTCCCAGAGCTTAGGGGACAAAGGTGGGAGTTCAGGGCCTCCACAGTTGGCAGAATGCCAGGAAATTCCAGCCTTCTCTTTAGAAGCTTGAAGGCTACATTCTAGGAATGAGAAATAATTACAAATAGACAAGTTCAGGCAAAGACTGAAGTCCAGTGTGGAATTAATCCAATCCTTGTTGAAAGCTGCTAACAGATCTGCCAGTGAGTAGAGAATAACCTCTACTCCATCATGTTAGCCCTAATTTTTCTGTTTGTTTTTTTCCCATAAAATTTATGACACTTAATCAAAAATATCAAGCAAGCATGGGGCGCCTTGGGTGGCTCAGTTAGTTGAGTGTCCAGCACTTGATTTTGGCTCAGGTCATGATCTCATGGTTTGTGGGATCCAGTCCCATGTTGGGCTCCTTGCTGAGTGTGGAGCCTGCTTGAGATTCTCTCTCCCTCTCTGTCTCTCTCCCTGCTTCTGCCCCTCTCCCCTGCTTGCTCTCTCTCTCTCTCTCTCTCTCTAAAATAAAAAATAAAAACAAGAATTAAGAATGCAGATGGTTAAGAATTCACTGAATACCTAAAATAAAAGCAGATAATAGAAAAGTAACAATAAGATATATCATGTTATTAGTCCAAGATAGATGAAGTGGGCAAAAATAAGTGAGGCTATATGTCCAAATAATAAAATCAATAATGTAAATCTTATTAATATACATAAAACATCATACCCAAAACTATAGAATGCACCTCTTTCTCAAGTGCACATAGAGATTTTCCAAAACTTACTGTATTTTCAGTTATGGACTGAATAAGTCACAGTGAGGAAAAGTACAGCATGGGGAATAGAATCAGTGGTATTGTAATAGTGTTGTATGATAACAGATGGTAGCTACACTTGTGGTCAGCATAGCATAAAGTATAGAATTGTGGAATCACCACATTATACACCTGAAACTAACGTAACATTGTATGTCAACTATATTTCAATTAAAAGAAAACTATCTCCATTAAATAATTTCTCAGTGAAGGAGAAAATGCAAATCAAAATTTAAAATCCCTAAAAATGTAATGCTAAGCATTAAGCTCTTGGCCTCAGCACCATCTTCTTCGAAACTTCCACATCTTGAGAGCCTACTGGAGGAAGAAGCAAATGTATAGACCAAAGAGAAAAAGAAGAAAGAAAAGGCAGAGGTCCAAGTAAACAGCTAGTTTGTGCACCCATGGAAGCCACAGGAGCAGAAACAAGAAAAGAAAGAGGAAAAGGCAGAGGCCAGGGATGCTGGTACAAATTATTGGATAGTATGCCTACTGTCTAGAACTTGTTTCAGTGGATCTAAAACATTAATAGCCATCTAGTCACAATGACCACTTTGGGAGACCCACCTTGCTCATAACAAAACAGTCTCTTTTGGTCCTTTTCCTTGGACCTGTAACATTCAGGACTAGCTCTGTTCTCAGTTGTGGCTGAATGTAACACATGTACAGTAAGTCCCTCTTCTGCTGTATGAGCTGAAAAAAAAAGAAAGAAAAAAGAACACATTATATGGTATAAATGAGATATGTAGAACAATAATCAAAGGGAAATGCAGACTCTTAAGTACTCATATCAATAGAAGTAAATAAATTCCAAATCTAATAATATATTTATTGATCTATTCCAGGAATGCAGCTAACTATAACTTTATATTCAGAAATTATTAACATGTACCATATTTTTAGGTGGAAAGAGAAAAACCTATATATACACATACAAGTACTTCGATGCTGAAAAGGCCTCGTAAAAATTCAGTTTCCATTTCTGATTGTAAAAAGAAAAATAAAATGGTATTTGACAAATGCTTTGTAGCAAGAATGTATGTGTTTATTTGAGTGTGTTTATATGAATATGCATAAACTATATATATATATGATGATATATATACAGATAAATGTGTGCATATATGGTGTATTTCTATACAACCAAGTAAAAATAAGTATGATTATCTCATCAGATGCAATAAAAGGTTGTTAAATTTGCTCCCCATTTATAACAATAATAAATGACTTATCAAATTAGAAATATATGGTGATTTCTTTAATATGATTATTTAAAAGTTCTTATAAATATCTACAGCAATTATGTACTTAGTACCAAATTTTGAAAACTTTCTTCTGAATGTGGGTATAAAATAAGAATGGTAATTTTTACCATGTTTATTCAGCTTTAGACTCAATGTCTGTGTATTACATGAGCTAAGAAAAAAGATAATTTTATTATTTGCAGATTATGTTATTTTAAATATAGAAACTTCAAAATTTCTACAAGTAAATTATTTGAATTAATACATGAGTTCAGCAAGGTCACTAGGTGGAAAGTCAAGATAGAAAAATCAGTTATGTTACTATATATCTACAAAACCAATTAAAAAAATAAATGTCGTTTAAAATAGCACTCAGAGTACAAAATACTTAGGAATAAATTTAATAAAATATTTCCAAGACCTCTATGGAAGAAAGCATAAATTCATATGCCTCAATATTAAAAAAGGCTTAAATGAATAAAGAATTATACTGTGCTCATAAATAGATTATCTGCTATTTAAACTTTAAAATTCTGCCATGGGAAGCAGCGAAGTGTATGTGTGTGTGTGTCGTTTTATTTGGGAAGCGGATTATAAAATTAAGTAAGCTCTACACACAATGTGGGGCTTGAATTTAAGATTATAAATTTTAAATAGAAATGCCAGATGCCAAGAATATTCAAGAAACTCTTCAAAAAGAAAAAGGGAGAAGGATTTACCTCTTTTAGCTTTAGTAATTAAAACAATATTGTACTGGAGAGAATGATATAGACCTAGAGACCAATATATCATCATATGGAATCTGAAAACAAAGTGTGCTGATACAGAAACTTGGTACATGGAAAGATGGCCCTCCAGATGAGTAGGAAATAGAAGAAGACATTTACAACTGGCACTGAAACAATTGGCCATCTCATAAAAAAATAAATTGATCTTTTAACAGTCCATCTGAGGGAAAAATCAGTTCCAGGTGGGTTAAAAACCTAAATGTGAAAGAAAAGTCAATTCGTAAGTGCTACTTAGGGTAGTACTTTTTAAATATGACAAGAAAAGCAAAATCACTGAAAGAAACACTGCAGTTTTTACTTTATTAAAATTAAGAACTTTTGATCATGAAGAGAAGCTAGAAGAAGAAGAATGAAGCTAGAAAGTAGGAGAATATATTTTCCTTATATGTATATACTTTAGAACTAGCATCCAGGATATAAAAGGAACTTCTACAAAATAAGACATCCCAATAGATCAATGGATCTAGAGGCCTGCCTATTCAGATAAATCATAAAAAGAAAAACTCTAATGGTCAATAAATTAAAATAAAAGGTAGTTCGTCTTATTATTATCACCAGTGATTTTTCAATGTCAGAATAAATTTCACACATGAAATATAAAAGTTTGCTTCATTATTTTTTTCAGTTGTTTTAAAGTTTATGTATGTATTTTGAGAGAGAGAGAGAGAAAGAGAGTGCACAAGTGGGATAGGGATGGAGAGAGAGAGTGAGAGAGACCTCCAAGCAGGCTTTGTGCTGACAAAGTACAGAGCCCAACGCGGGGCTTGATCCCATGAACTGTGAGACCAGGACCTGAGCCGAAATCAAGAGTCAGACACCCAACCGACTGAGCCATCAGGCACCCAAAAGTTTGTCTCAGTATTGAGAAAATATCTCATGATGAAGAGGTGTTATAAAATTACTGTCCTTAGGAAGTATTACTGTGCAATATAATTAATTATTTAATAATTTATATTAATTCTATTGAGCAAGAGAATAAAAGTGTATTTTTATATTTTGGAGTAGACTTTTTATAATTTAAAATTAACATTTTGAAATTCATTTTACTTGAAAAAATTTTAGACTTTCTCTCTCTCTTTCTCTCTCTCAATGAAAATTTATTCCTCTAACTCAAATTTTGTAAAGACCTGAGCTCATATAGAAATATTCTTGTGAAATAAATTATAAATTTCACCAGGGTAGGGGTACATACATTAGGAAGCTGTTTGTAAGATATTATACCTCTATACACATAATATATAACAACTGTTTGCCTCCTTTTAATAAATTCATTTAAATATTTTATTGACAATATTAGAAACGATAACTTGAAATTTCTTTGAATGATAACCTTGTTGAGTAGAATGGTCCTCGTGCGAGGTTGTTTTCCTGCAGCACTTTGAATATATCATGCCATTCTCTTCTGGCCTGCAACATTTTTGCTGAAAAATCTACTTATAGTCCTATGGGGATTCCCTTGTACATAACAAGCTGTTTTTCTCTTGCTGCTTTTAATATTCTCTCTTTAACGTATCTTTTGACATTTAATAATAATGTGTGTTGGTGTAGATATTTTTGGGTTCATTTGGATCAGACATTTGGAGCTCTCTCTGTTTTCTGGACCTGGCAGTCTGTTTCCTTTCTGAGGTTAGGGAAGAAGTTTTCAGTCATTATTTCTTCAAGTAAGTTCTCTGCCCCTTTATTTCTCTTTTCTCCTTCTGGGACCCATATAATGAGAATGTTATTCCACTTGATGTTGTTCCATAGGTCTCTTAAGCTATCTTCACTTTTTAAAATTCTTTTTGCTGCTCTGTTTGGATGAGTTCCATTGCTCTGTCTTCCAGATGGCTGATCTATTCTTTTGCTATGTATGTTCTGCTATTGAACCCCTCTCGTGTATTTTTCACTTCACTGATTGTACTCTTCATCTCTGGGACTTCTGTTTCATATATTCTTATATTTTCCTTCTCTTTGTGTAAGTTCTCACTGTGTTTTATCCATTCTTCTGATTTCAGTGAGCATCTTTAGGACCGTTCCTTTAAAGTCTTTATCAGACACTTTACTTACCTCCATTGCATTAAGTTCTCTTTCTGCAGTTTTATCTTATTCTTTCTTTTGGAACAGATTTCTCTGTTTCCTCATTTTGCTTGACTCTCTGTGTTTCTTCCTGTGTATTTGGTGAACAGCTACCTCTCCCACTCTTGACGGAGTAGACCTATGTAGGTGGTGATCCCTTGCCCTAACTCTTGGCTGTCTCTTGAACTTTGTGATTGTCTAAGCAGCCTGATTTATTCTTGACAGATCCTCATTGTTGAGGGTGTGCCAAGACCTGTCAGTGTTCCAAGAAGAGGGCTGTCATTTAGCACTTAGTTCATTTTTAGGCTGATTGAAAGCCATCCCTCAGGCAACAGCTCTTAAAGTATGCAAATATATAGTGTTGTGGGGCCAAAATTGTAAACCCTGCAGGCCTCCAGACCAGGATATCTGGAGGCAGTGTCTAGGTGACAGTTACAAAAATCTGGGCTCAAAAAAAATCAGGGCTCTAGACGAGAGTATAAGCTTCTTTTGAGGAGATAGCATTGGGCTGTCTGTAGTGAGGCCAAGGGAGTATGTAAGAATGGTGCCTTCCTGCATATGTTTTCTGGGAATTCCTCTCCTCTAGATATGTGGCAAACCTAAAGCCTGACCCTCAGACTCAAGCTCCAATACAAGTAAATAGGACTTCTTTACAGGAAGACTGGAATTTGTTTCAGTCTGCTATCTCTGCAGTGTCCTGGGGGGTTGTAGCCTGCCAAGTACCTTTTTTCTTATTGTTGTAGTCCTGTGGAACCCAGGAACTTAAGCCCCGTTGGCCACCAAGGAAAACGAATCAAAGGATCTCATGCACACTCCTGCTTTGGTGAGGCAGCTGGGCAGTGTAGGGGCAGGTATGCTCATCTGCTTCAGCAGTGCAGCAGGTGAATACCTTGTCCCTGTGACTGTGGGCTTTAACAAGGGAGGTCTACTCCCAGAGCAGGGGAATGCTGCAACCTTCTGTACTCACTGGCTTTAGCAAGGCAACAAGAGCATGCCACTTTTGTGTATTCCTGCTATGCAAACAGAGGAATGGACAGAGCAAAATGGCATGTACCGGTGCCTCTGTCTCTGGAGAGAATCTCTGCTGTCTCCTGCACTTGCGGCAAATACTTTAAGATTAGCAAATAAATCTTCATGTATTGTCTAGATGTTTTCATATTGTTGCTTTTATGCTGGGTCCCAGGACAAGTGAGACACACACAAGCCTTTTAAAAGGAGAATCCAGTTTCCCTTAGCTGTTCAGGTCCCTTGGACATGAGCCCCATTAGTTTCCTAGCCGGTGTTTTGGGAATGCATCTCTTTGGTACAGATCCCAAGAGTTGGAGTGCCTGATGTGGGGCACAAATCCCTCACTCCTCCAAGAGAATCTCTGGACTTATAAGATCTCTTCCTATTGTGGGTGGCCACACCAGAGGTGGGGTTTTTGGTGAGACTGACTGCGTCTCTCCCTCTCCCACCTATCTCCATGTCTTGTCTTTTATTCCCACCACCCCTTATTGGGGAGAAGCAATTCAACTAGTTTTCACTTCTTTTGCAGACAGAATTTTTCCAGATGTAGCTACATATAGGTTGTGTCTGTGGGAGTAGGTGAGTTCAGGATCTTCCTACACTATGTTCTGTAATAGTCCTTCATTTACTTTTCAAGTACATAGCAATCACATAATAGCTGCCCTTACTAAATCTGATTTTGTTTTATAAAATCTACCAAAACAGTAATGATAGCTCATCAATGAGTTTGGCATTCAATTCATGATTCTCCAAAATTACCTGTCTGAAATGATATATACATTTTTTATCCAGCACGCTGAGACCCTTTAAAGTACATAATATCCAGTAAAGAATATAAAACAGCACTGCCAGACTTAGTCAATAATTACACAGAATTTTAATAATGATTAAGATGACTTCCTTTTTGTGTCTATGTAAAAACATTTGGAAGTTAATTTGCCTTAAAATGCTGAAATCTTATATTCACATTTATTTCATTTGTTTCAAATTACTCATTATATTGTGAAAGAGAATCAGCTCCTAATTGTGACATTTGTTGTTATTTTAACTTATCCAAAAACAGCTCGCATCTTTTATCTTTTTAAAATATTGTGGACATTTTTAAAAAGAAAATTAAAATAATTTGAAGACATTATTTCTAAATGTCTAGCTGGGCCAAACAAATGTGGCCAAAAATGAAATATCAATGTATGTTCGAAAGTTAACATCTAGCAGAAATCTAGCATTCTAACATGTTAGAAATTAAGCTGCTTTTTGGGGCACCTGGGTGGCTCGGTTGAGTGGCCCACTTTGGCTCAGGTCATGATATTGCACTCCGTGAGTTCAAGCCCCGCGTCGGGCTCTGTGCTGATAGCTGGGAGCCTGGAGCCTGCTTCTGTTTCTGTGTCTCCCTCTCTCTCTGCCCCTCCCCCATTCGTGCTCTGTCTCTCTCTGCCTTTCAAAAATGAATAAATGTTAAAAAAAAATTAAAAAAAAAGGAAATTAAGCTGTTTTCATTTTAATAAAAGTTCAGTTTTAAAAATTTCTATGAAACAATATATGACCAATGACTATGACAAATATGACCAATAAATATAATCAAGAATAATTAAATATTTTTGAGACAACCAAAGCAGAATTTATGTTATAATTATTAGAATAATTAGCATTAAGTTCTAGAAGTAAATCTTCAAAATTATTCAATTATATATTATATAAATTGTGTTAACTTAAATAGTAGTTCCACATCTTGTCAAGTGCGTATGAAAAATGCTATTTAGTGTACCTCCCAGTAGAATATATACATTTTACATTATTATCTTTAATGGTCAATAAACCCTAAGTGAAGAATGGGTTTAGCTTTGTTTCTTTGGGCATTTCACATATGTATTTATATGTGGCATGGTTTTTAGTTTCATGTATGTAAAAAATATTCCCTTTTTAAAATTATTAATGTTCTTTTCCCCTTTGTTTTTCGGTCTGCAAGACTTTCTCTCTTCGTCAACCAAGGCATATATCTGTGTAGGGAGATGGGTATGGTGGTAGTAATGGTGATGGGTGGTTGTAAAATAGAATTTATCATATGGGAATAATCAAAGAGCAACACCAAAGTAACATTCAGCTCCTTGAACATAAAAATATAAGTTTTGAAGCTAGAAAATAACCTTGAAACTCTGGCTATTCTGTTAAGAGAAAAAGCATATATATATATATATATATATATATATATATATATATATATATATTTTTTTTTTTTTTTTTTGTCATGGCCTAATCCTGGGTAACTAGTGCATGATTTTTCTGGAATGTACAGAAGAAAGTACCTATGCTCATTTATGAGTAAATAACTTCGATGGTAGCAGAAGGGTCCAAGGTGGAGATAGAGAGTGGAGAAGGGAAGAAGGTAGAGAGGTAATCAGAAACGTGTTATCATTTCTCCTCTCTAGGCTTTTACAAACTAGCAGGGGGCTAGTAATTCCTAAGGTTTTTTTAACTGCTGCTCTGTGTGGGCCTCTGGAACAGGGTTCTATGGTGAAGATGGCATTTCCAAAGTGATACATCCAAGTGTAGAATGGAGGTTCCAGCAACATGATCAGAAAAGGAGATTATCTAGATCATCTCATATCCTAAGTGTTATGGACAATACATCAGTAGTTAGTGGGCCTGCTCTTGGGCCTGCTGTAATAGGGAAACAATGTTTTTAAAGCAGTCCAGGGTAGGGCAACTGATTTGGAAGTTGGGGAAGAGAAGATACAGGGGAGGCTTGGTGCTCAAAAATTACAGTTTGCTCAAAGGTAGAACAATCAGCATGAGAAGATGGGCAATGTCTCCCAAGATTTTTATCCTACCTAAAGTAAGGACCATTGGTTCACTGGCCACAACTCAGCAGGATGTGGGCTAACCACATAGATTAGGAAATTGGGTGTTGCTTTTGAGGCTTGATGCTGACCTATGCACAATAAGGACCAGCCAGAAGGGAATGCCACTCGAAGTTATGTACCCTCTCTAGGAGCAGCCTACATCCAATGATTGGTCAAGTTTGGAAACAGAGGTTCAACTTTGGTTGAAGGTTCTGCTTCTCAATTCAGGATATCCCTGGAGTGGCAACTATGGTGAATGCCTAAGTGAAAAGTAAACCCTCAGAAGATGAGAATAAAACCTAATAGAGATTCAGGGACCTCGAACAACTCTGGGCACACAGTAAAACCACTGAATTGTACACTTTGAAATGGTGTATTTGGTGGAATATGAATCATATCTCAATTTTATTTTTATTTTTTTATTTTTTATTTTATTTTTTTAATGTTTATTCATTTTTGAGACAGACGAGAGAGAGAGAGAGAGAGACAGACAGAGTGTGAGCAGGGGAGGGACAGAGGGAGAAAGAGAGAGAGAGAGAGAGAGAGAGAGAGAGAGAGAGAGAGAATCTGAAACAGAGTCCAGGCTCTGAGCTGTTAGCACAGACCCTGATGTGGGGCTCAAACTCACAAACCACTAGATCCTGAAATGAGCCAAAGTTGGACACTTAACCAACTGAAATGCCCAGGTGCCCCTCATTTCTCCATTTTAAAAACAAATATTTATCATGTCTGAAGAAACTAAGGTAACCAAAATTTGAGCTAAACAAAAGCGAGACTGGATGGGGAGAGGAGCGAATGGGAGAGACAGCTAGTTAAGGCAGCTAAAGCATCATTAAACCTAGTGAATAAGTCAAAAGAATACTTGAAATTGACATGTCAAGAAGAAAGCAAGAAAACGGTATTATTTAGAGATTTAGAAGGGAGCATGAGATAAACTAGAACCCAAATCTTTAGAACTATCAGGCTCTGAGGAATTGGCTTGGCAGAGATATTTTCTATTCATTATAAACTCATTAAAATATGTGATATCTTTAAAAGATATGCATTGTTTTATGGACTGAATTGTGCCTCCCCCAAATTCACATGTTGAAACTCTAACCCTTAATGAGACTGTATTTGGAGATGAGGATTTTAAAGAGGTAAAATTAAATGAGGTAATGAAGGTGGGCCCTAATCCTAATAATTAATAACTAATAACTAATTCTAATAACTCATGTCCTTATAAGAAGAGAGACACTAGGAATGCATGCACACAGAGGAAAGGACATGTTAAGACACAGCAAGAAGGAGAACATTTGCAAGCCCAGGAGAGAGGCCTCAGAAGAAACCTCATCTGCTAACACCTTGATCTTGGGCTTCCAGCCTCCAGAATTGTGAGGAAATACATTTCTCTTTTTTTTAATGTTTATTTATTTTGAGAGAAGGGAGAGCCCGTGCAAGTGTGCGTGGGCCCTCTCTCGGGGGGAGGGCAAAGAGAGAGGGAGAAAAAATCCCAAGCAGGCTCCAGGCAGTCAGTGCAGAACTTGACACAGGGCTGGAACTCACGAACCATGTGATCATGACCTGAGCCAAAATCGAATGTCAGATGTGTAACAGACTGAGCCACCCAGGCGCCCTGAGAGAATACATTTCTGGCTTTTAAGCCACACAGTCTATGCTTTTGTTCTGGTAGCCCTAGCATAATAATACGTGCATATTACTTGGATAAAAATAAAACAATAGAAAACACACAATAAAATCAGTCATTATTTCTCTTACACAGAGACTACATGAGCCCAGAGAGCTCTACTTAATGCAAAGCCTTTCATCCTTTGTATCAGTGTGGTAATTGACAGAAGCCTTTATTAGCTTATAAAGCGAGAAAAAAAAAAGTCCATAAGGGTGTAAGATAAACAAGTTCAAGACCACTTAACCATCTATACTTCCAATGATGGACAATAGCTAAAAACAAAACAAACAAACAAAAAGCCAATTCAAACTAAGAGAACAGAAACCAAATAGTTTGAATGGAAATGGCTGTATAGTGGGGGGATGGCATACTCATCTGTAAAGCCAGATTGCCTGGGATTGGATTCTAATTCTACAGCTCATTAATTGTGAGATATTAGGCAAATTCCTAATTTATCAAAGATGCAGTTTCCCAACTCATAAAGGAGAGCTAATGTCACGTCTTCCTAACAAGGTTGTTGGGAGTATTGATTGAAACCAAATGTGTAAATTATTTTTTATGGAGAATGCCACATAGTCAGATCTTAATAGAAATTAGCTTTAAAAATAATAAATAAAAATAGAAACAAAAGAAATGAGCTTTGCCTCAGAATTACCTTTATGGATTTAACAGAATATAAATTATTTTTTTATGGTATTGCAATAACAACTATGGCCTGAAAAGGAACACAAAGGCCTTAATTACTCCTTTTCTTAAAAAAAAATACATTTTTAGACTGATAGTATTTGGGCCTAAAACCTCCAGTCTCTGAAGTGGACTACCAATGAGCAATCAATTCCCAATTTCTATTTAAATGTTTCTACCTTGCAATGGAGAGGAATTATAATAAATCTCTTTACATGGTTTTCCATTGAAGTCTTTCTGCATCACCTCACAGGTATGTTTTGAAACTCAGAAAAGAATTTTATATAGACTCTATAGATTTTTATACAGATGCTAAAAATGGGAGCTACAGCTAGGACTTGACAGACTCAGACCAGTTAGTACAAGAATGAACAGGTGTCCAGAAGAAGTGCCCTTTGAGACTACATTGGATTAGACTGGATTCCAATAGTAGGATCTTGTTGCAGTAAACCTTCTCTTAAAAAGTTAATAAAAACCAGTCAAATACAGGGATTTATACTTTGAAGTCACTTTATTTCCTTAAATATCTAAATCACATATGTTGTTGAAGCCAGGGATAACTTATCATGGAACTATATTAACATTTTCCATGAAGTACATAAGGCCGTAGAATGGAGAGAGAAGGTGTAATGATTCTTGTTTTGGTAGGTATTTCGGTTGATGATTTTCAGTTATCTTTCACTTAATCAAAATATTTATTGAGCGATGACTTTGTTCCAGGAACTATAATATAAACATACCATATACCCTTTATAAAAAGAATTCATAGATTTATACGGGAGGCAGATAAACCAATAATCACAATGCATTAATACACACTATTTTTGGAAAGCCTTTCCTCAATTTAAATCTTAGCAGTCTACTTAGTTTTGAAGGCGATGGGGACCATTTGATGGTGTTTACAAGGGGTTATTCTAATTATGGAACATGGCCACCCAATGCCTACTAAATAAATTAAAAACTCCTTAGCACATTGTAATTGTACTTTATGATCTGTTCCCTCATCTCCCATTCACATTTCCCCAGCTGTATATTCTTTCCCAAACAGGGTATTACATGTCTTGCTTTAGTGTCTTTGTGAAAACTACCTGGTCTGCTCCACTATTCTTTCCTCTTTTGTAAGAATCAGTGAAGCCCAATGCCTACTCATTCATCTAAACTAAACACATGTGTCATCTCCTTAGAAAAGTCTTCCCCGGGGGCACCTGGGTGGCTCAGTAGGCTAAATGTCTGACTTCATCTCAGGTCATGATCTCATAGTTCCTGAGTTCGAGCCCCTCATCGGGCTCTGTGCTTACGGCTCAGAGCCGGGAGCCTGCTTCAGATTCTGTGTCTCCCGCTCTCTGCCCATCCCCAGCTCAACTCTGTCTATCTCTTAAAAATAGATAAACATTAAAAAATTAAAAAAAAATTTCACCAACTCCATTGTTTCTGCCTGCTCTGCCATGTTCAGTGAGTCACTTCTACATTTGGTCCCACAAAACTTTGGGGCTATTACTATCAACACTCATCACATAACCCTGTAATCACTGAATCACATGCCTAACTCTACAGACAATGAGGCAAAGGCTTTTGTTAGTCTTTTTGTCATAACACAATATCAAGGATGTAGGCAGTCAAAAATGTGTTTGAATATTTGTGGTTGGAACAAGGAAGAGGTGGGAAATGGTAGTGGAGGGGTACGCGCGTTTTACATCTTTGTTTACAGTATTAGATGACAGTACCATAGAATTGAGTTATTCTCCGTAAGAAACAGAGAGCCACTGGGGCTTTTAAACAGATCTGTAATATATCAGATTCATGGATTCATTGTTCTAGCAATTAGATGTGAGACTAGGCTAAGAATAACATTTGTCAGACACTGATTTGATGGAGTAGATGCTGTCAAATTGAGCTAGCTAGTAGCCGCTCCCTCATTCCCCTTGCAAACCTGCATGATCTTTCAAATAGGGTGACTTTCTGTTTAGTCACAAATGCAGCCAGTATGCACAGAAATGGCTGGTCTAGTTACTATGATGAAACATGTAAGCCCCTGTGCACCTCTCTCCACCCATAACTCTTCAGTTGTCTCATTTTCTCTCCTGGGACGTCCTTCCTGCCTGTAAGTCAGTAAACAAAGTTACTATGCTCACCAAAGAAACTCCAGGATTCATTTCAGAGCCCCAGGCAGCAACATTTCTGGGTAATTGATGCCCGTGTCCTCCTCCATTTTAAATATTTTAATTGTCGTTCCTGGTTACATAAGTAATTCTGACAAAAGTACTGGATTGGGGGCAATAGCTATAATATGCTGGGGTTGTTGGACTATCACGGGTAAGTGTTAACAACCAAATGGACATCTCCAGTGAGGTGGAGCATGTGCAGTTACAGCTGAGATTCAGTTCCAGGTGAGGGAAGAAAGTGTTAAGTTTCCCAAACTTAAGGAAAAAGCATTAGGTTCAAAATGGGGCAGAAGCTCGGTTAGTAAGAATAGGATGTATTATGTCTTCCTAGATTAGGAATTTGTTATCAGAATGTTAGAATATCAGGGCAAAGTTTCTTAAATAATAATTATAAATTTAGAAGTGGTCCTTGAGTATGAACGGAGTAACATTACACATAGGAGATGAAGTACCAAGCTTCTTTGGGGACAGTAAGATGAGGATATAAGAAGCCAAGCAAATTCTGAGTTCTCACGAGAAGAATTTGCCTTTTCATTAATATGCATGGTCTAATATAATTTATGTTACTTTTCTAGTCATACTGGATACCTTCTTCTTCACCTCTTATATATCATCAGTTACCAGATCTTACAAATTTTACCTCATGTATTTTAAAAGTCTATGACCAAATGTCTTTTTCTGGATTACTGTGTGCAATGGGGGAAGGCTATTGCAAGATTGAGTAGAAGGATGATCAGATGAATCACGATGGTTCACAGACTTAAATTAGTTCATCTAAATAGCAGTGGAGCTGTTGAAAAGTAGTCAAATTCTTGGTACTTAAGGTAAAAGTGGTAGAATTGCCAAACTATTAGAAGCAGAGTCTGAGCCAACAAGAAGAGTTGAAGATGATATCAAGATCTCTAACCAGAACAATTTCAAATGCTGGAATTGCTATTGTATAAGATGGGATAGACTGGAAGGAGAACGAGTTTGGGCAACGGACCAAAGCATGGATTTGTGTACGTTAATGAGAAAATCATTATACAGCAAAGTGGAAAACTTGAGTTGGCCAATGGAGATTAGATTATGGGCCTCCAGAGAAATTCCACACTACAGATAAAAGTATATTTGATAAACCAAAGCATATTGATAATATTTAAATCCATAGGTCTTGTACACTATATTGCATACTCCCATATAATTAAGATATTTGCTTTTGCACACAAGCATACTGATAGTTCATATATTATCTATCTATACAATATATATATATGTTACATATTATATATCCAAATATATACACACACACACACACACACACACACACATTCAATTCCTACTTATACATCAGTTAAAATACATGTATATTTTCACAAAAAAGCACATGCAAAACTGTTTATAACAACACTGATTATAATATCCCAGACTAGAAGCAATTCATATATTCAACTTTGTTAGAAAGGGTAAACATATTCTGGTATATGTATACAATGAAATATTATAGAGTAATGGGAATAAATGAGTTACAACCATCTATAGTAATGTAGATAAATGTCACACACATACTGTTGAGCCAAAATAGCCAGACTAAAAAAGCATATATTACTTTTCCATTTATATAGGATAGAAAAAAGTTTGAGAAGTCAAAATAGTGGTTAACATTGGTGGGGTGTGACTTGAAGGGGTTACAAGGAGAACTTCTGAGGTGTTGATTTTGGTCTTTCTCTTCAACTCAGTGCTGGTTATGTCATTTTATTCATTTGTGAAAAATCAACAATGTGTACACTTGTGATTTGTGTACTTTTTGCTTTTATATTATATTTCAAATAAAACCTTTACTTAAACTATTTTTATTGACTCCATTTCTCCCTTCAGCTACTGATGTTGGAAAAGACACAGTAGAGAGGGAAAACCTGACCTGGTAAGTGAAAGAAAAACATGATTAGAACCAGTTTCCTTGAATAGATGAGATGAGATGGAAAATAGTACACAAGAAGAGAATTTGGCCATTGCTAAGTTCATGGGTAGACAAACCATCCACTGTGTCTGGAAAAAGCTCCAGAGCATGGACACAGATGCAGGGAGGAAAGTGGATACTTATCTTAAGAGAATTCCAATATCTATATTGATTGCTTACATTTTCCACATGAAATCAGAATCATGATTAAATCAGATGAGAGTTAGTATGGGGAAAAGTATTGGGAGTTAAAGATAGTGAAGGTAAAATGTAACCATTTAGAAGAGTAGAAGATTAATTTACTGAATTAATATTACCAAGAATGTTAGGTGCATATGATTTCAGTGTTCAATAAATTGAAGTGAGCCAGACAGAGTGTGTGTGTGTGTGTGTGTGTACATGTGCATGAACATGTGTGCATTGTGTGTATATTATTTTCCAATAATATTCAACTACACTGATATGTGGGCTAGAAAAATGGATTTAACCAGAATTATTGTTTAGCCTTGTAGATGAAACAGAGTGAGAAAAAGACAGAAGAACTGAGTATATGTACGGGTGAATGAATTTAATGATTAAACATAGAATTTAATCTACATAAAGTTATATATGAGGACATGAACAAAGGAAACGATAGTGAACTGTTACTAAGATCATAGATTATGGATACAAATGGCATTGAACACTTAAGGCTTGGGGTACAAAAAGCAGTGAGATCAAGGATAAGAGGTGATAAGAAATTAAAATTTAAAACATAGAGTGTTGGTACTTAGCATTGGAACGATAAGGTCAAGTGTAATGCCATGGGAATAAGAAAGCAATAAAGATGACATCTTAGGAGTGGAGGAAGAAAAAAAGGTGGAGACCAGAATATTGGTAAAATCATCTATGTTGATTATAATTTGATAAAATTGTATGTCTATGAAATAGAAATGATCATGAGTGATGAGATAAGCAGAGTCAGAAAAATAACAATGACCAGGGAGTTAAGTATTAAATGGTAAACTTTTAAAAAGATTCTAAGTGGACATATGCAATGGATCTGTGTGCTGACTTAGAATTTTGTATTTTATAGTGGTAGAGGGAGAAGCAACGATACGTATCTTAACTTACTTTTTACCTAATGTGGTCACTTGGCTTTGAAAGCTGAAATTTATTATAGTATACTAAGGTTAAGTCCTTTTCTTTGGTTATGTTTATAATGGAAATTTCATTTCAATTGAATATGATGTTTATATAAATGCAGAGTCCATAGAACCAGGATTGCTTTGAAATGTATAGAATATGTTTTTGAATAAAAACAATGGTTGATTTAATTGTCTCCTACAATAGGAAGAATGTCAAGATAATGAGTAAAAAAATCAGATAAATATGTAGGAATAGAGTTTGCTTCTCTGATCTCACCACAACCATGGAAAATACCTTCACAATGTCCTTAAATATTTAGATATTTTCCTCAGCATATATGTGATTTTGGAGGCTTAGTTTTATGAGTTTTTGTGAAATAATTAAATATAATTAAATAGACTTAGTTGCTTTATCTGATCATAATATCCTTGTAAATATACATGTTCAAACAGTATTCCAACATTTTTACATATTATACTGAGATGTGCAAATTTATATAAAATGTAGACTCCACCAGAGCAGTTGAAATACAGTACTTATTTATTCCCAAGGTCTTTCATAAGAAACAATGAAAGACTTCTGTGCATGTTTAATGAATTAAAAACTACTTCAACTTTTCATAAAGTTCATTGAATCTCTTTCCATTTTAGTTATTGTTATGGTACAGAAGTCATTTCAAGCTTCTCTAG
This sequence comes from Lynx canadensis, assembly GCF_007474595.2. Lineage (NCBI taxonomy): Eukaryota > Metazoa > Chordata > Mammalia > Carnivora > Felidae > Lynx > Lynx canadensis. The sequence goes on along the minus strand of NC_044310.1, from coordinate 66,768,455 downwards.
CGATCTAAAGAAATGCCTCCAGAATGCTGCAGGTTGATGAATAGCAAAATTGGACAATATAATTTTTGACTTTCATTTTAGTTTGTGCAGCCCCACTTTCATCTGTTTTATACATTGGGATTCCGCTTCAAGTTATGTGTGAAGCAATAATTTTTACTGATGAAAAGAATAATGATGACAAATACCGGATATACAGAAATGGGCACTAGATCCAATGATGTGTTTTATCTATATAACCATTCTACATAAAACACAAATAACTTATATTTAATAACTTATCTTTTTTGTTTCTTAACATTATGTGGCAAATGTCAAAAAACAAAGATTTTAGTTTGCTGTTACCATACTAAAGGTTACCATAGAACCCAGAACTCTTTCTGATATATATTAACTGCTCCATAAATATTTGTTAAATAAATGGATAAGGAGACAGAAGGCTATGCAATTCTTAATCTTTCAATGTTTTCTTTGCTTCCTTTAGAAAAAAAATAGGGGAAAAACTGTGACCTCAGTTATGAGGAACAAATGAGATAATGTGTGATGAAATACTCCATAAACTGTGAGCACTCTCCCTTTTAAATAAAAATTATAAGAAATTGTAATTGGATAAGATAATCTATTTTCATTAGCTCAGCATTCAAAGTCACAAAAATAATACACAAATACAGTTTTTGGTGGTATCTTTTCCAGTAACCTCAATCATCTTGGTAATTTGAGGTGTGTGCGGGGATAATCCACAAAGAAATGAGACAAAAATCTTGCAGTAGACATTGTCAGATAAAGGTCCTATAGTTTTACAAGGGAAACGGAATGGCCCAGTATTAAGAAGACAAAAGCAAAAATGAAACCCAAGTTCTCTCTTGACCTCAACTATGATCTGAGATATATTGTTCCAACCAACTGGAGTAAATTTTAATAGCCCTAATATTACCATAGATAAAAGTGATTTTATAGAATACAATGGCACCCATAGAATGCTCTTTCTAGAGGAAAGCAGACTGTCAGACCTTGATTATTTTAATAATTACATACTCTCTATCAGAATCTGTATTAGGCATTTTATATACATTATCTGATTTAGCTGTCATAACAGCTCTAAGAGTTTCAAATTATTTTTCTCATCAAGCCGCAAAGAAATGAATGGGTTTGTGCACTGACCCAAGCAAAAAGTAGAAGATTTGAAATTTCAATTTCACTTTCTCCAGCTCTAAATGTGTGTTCATTCCATTTCAGAAAATGAAGCCATACCCCAGTAAAGAGTAGGTGGAAATAATTTGGTGGAGCAATAAAAATGAGTTTTTAAAAACTGTACTACAAATAAAGCCCCTGTTACAAGGAAGCAACATTTTAGCACACAATGAGATGCTCAGAAAACCACTAGAATTCAGATCAGTGAAAAACTAAGAAATACAGGGTCTGAACAAATAGATCATTTTATTTACAAAGTACTGAAAATGTATAACAGAATCCCAATCAATGTTTAAAATCATTGTCCATATCTGTCCAATACTCTGCTGATATTGACAGTTTACTTAAATATGTAGTTATTTTCCTATACTGTAGGTCAATCATATTTCCTCATACTTTTATAGCCTTCATATTTGATTTAAAAAAATGTCCTGACTTGCTGGATAAATACAATAAAGCCATAGTAGATTTATCCTCTTTTTTGTGTGAGAAACCACACAAAATTAACAAGAAAATTTAAATCCTAAATCTGTTATAATAAAAACAAAGACTGAGAAAAGCTACATAATTAAAAATGCATACTTTAAAAAGATAGTCCATATGAGATAAAATTCACCCTCAAAGTAAGTGCACAATTTCATGAAGCACCAGTAAAAATATTGACTTAGAGTGCAGGGATAGTGTCCTTATCCATATAAGTTAACTGTTGAGAAACCTGTGGAGACAGAATTAATTATAAGAAAAACTTTTCTGGGCCTGATTTAGTTCAGAGACAGACACAAAGAAATACAGAGTGCCATATGTGAAGGAAGCAGTCTGTCTCTGTGGACTCGATGAATTTTAAAGTCTAAGAAGCTACCACTTCCTCATCTATTATTGGAAAATATTGCAAATGACTAGTTTAGAAATCAGTAATTCATTCAATTATGAATAATTTAAAGAAGATGGCACAACATACAAAGATCAAAATAATCACGTAAGTTAGAAGCAATGCTTCTCAATAGATAAAAATCATTCAATGGGAATGTGTTGCCACACGCCAGATAAAAACTGTAAATAAACATTTCACTATTAATTCTGTATAATATGTCCAATCAACCAGACCATTGATGGTACTGTGTCAATAATGATGATTGATCTCAGTGTTCACGAACCGTCATAGGGTGGTATTTTTCTCTAGAGTGTTTCATCTGAACATCTGATGCTTTCTTCTTGTATTAGCACCGAGAAATATACGCACTGGGATTTTTGGACAGAACTTGAATGTATATACCAGTTCATGTCTTAGAAGCAAAGTACCTAACTCTGAACTTCCCCCTCATTTTAAAGCTAGGAGAAAACCAGCTGTTTCACTTAGATGGCAATCATTTACATGATTATTGGGTGTTCTCTAGCAAATTTTTCACAGTGGGAGACTTTTTACAGATCAGAAATTCATCAGTGATAGAGGAAAAGATTGCAAAACAGTCTAGTTAAATGTTATTATGGGGAAATTGCACATTTTGTCTATTTAAACATTATTGCTTTGTTTTGGAGTGTAGGCTCAAATAAGCTTTAGAATATAAAATTTCCGAGAAGTCATTTTCTTTAAGAAACTAGCTAGGTTAAAAATAAACTTTTGTCAGCAGAAAAACTGTTTAGCTAACTGTTTGTAATCCTTAGCTGGAGAAGAGCAGAGGGAATCAAACTCCATCAATTGTGTGATAAATAGCCTGGGCTGTAGAACTTTCAAGCAGAGGGTAGTCATGTGAGAGAAGCATGCTCACTAGACAGTATTTTTATCCTTTAAATTAAAGTCATGGGATTGCGGGGTAGAGAGGTTGAGGGAGAGGGCACAGTCATTCGATTTGAATTTTTGTTTTTGTTTTTGTTTGTGTTTCATTTTGATTCAGGCAGTGAATAAATTCAAAATATCTTCTCTTACCCAATCTGTATGGGTGTAAATACCTGAGTTCTATAGAGATAAGTTCAGTTCAGCAGCTTAGCTAATTGAAAAACATTGACACCCAAATTGACCTGCTCATTTCGTACCTCTGAGGCCACAAGCCTCCTATCGGCAGGAGCAGCTGGGGCAGCTTATAGAGCACATCAAGATGTGTCTCAGCATAAGTAGCTTTTGGAAAAATGGAAGGGTTTCAACCACGGGTAGATAAATAGCAAATGGTAGCATGTAAGAATGGTCCATGGTACTTCAAAGTACTCATGGTATTGTTTTTCTTTAGTACTTGTATTAAAATAGCATCTGATTTTAAATATTTTTAAAGAAATAACGTGCATATATGTATATACATGTATATGTATATTTAGTCTGTAATTTTGAGTTTTTGATATATTTAGTTACTTGGAACTTAAATTTTGACATGTTTTCTAGATTTTAAGTCCTGTCTACTGAACATTTTGGTCATAGATATTGTCATTATTATTCATTGACTAAAATTTCTTTAAGGGCTTCCATTGAAGTCAGTTTAGAATTCTGGAAAAAAAATGCACAGTAAAAGTTTGTATTCTAGATGAAACAGTAGTGATGATTGTCTTTTTAAATAGAAAAAAAGGATAGTGCAAGATGTAAGAAAAAAGAGAAGAGAGAAAATAAATGCAGCAGGGAGAGGTAGAAAGACATCGAGATATAAAGAGGCAGAGAGGTTTCATTCTTAACACAGATACTGGGAATTTTATTCTCAGTATATTCTCCACCCAGTGCAATACACTTTAATATTACATGTGTACTTATATATGTACATATGCAATATATATTGTGATTTATAATTCTAAACTTATCCTGTTCTACTTGTACTTAATATTAAACCACCTCATAAAATCTGAGCAGTTAACAACAGTACAGTCCCATTAAGTCTCTCATTCTTTTTTTGTTACGTATATGTATATTCTACATATATTCCTTCAAATATTCTGTCTGGAATCATATTCCTTCAATCTGAAGAATTTCCTATGGCATTACCTTATATCATTACTTTTAGTACATTTTTTCTGTCAATGAATGGTGTCATTTGTTTTTCTTATCTGAAAATACCTTTTTTCAAATAAGTGCTGTTTTGGTTGGATGTAAAATTCTGGAGAAGGATATATATTTTAATTTTAATATATATTTTTAGCACTTTAAAGATGTCTTTTTGCCTACATTTCTCTATGCTCAGAATATAATTATATTTTAACACTTTTAAGATGTCTTTTTGCCTACATTTCTGTATGATCAGAAGTCAGCCATTAGTTTTATTCTTACTTTTGTTTCCCTACATATAAGGTGTTCTTTTCTGTGCTGCCTTCAAGATATACTTTGGCCTTGCAAAATTAGATTCTTATATGCTTATGTATGACTTTATTTTATTCAACTTGAGGTATATTAAACCTCTAGAGTATCCATTAATATATGTTAATACTGTTTATAAATTTCATGGTACTTATTTGGAATGTTTTTCTGTTCTATTCTCTATGTTTTTTCAATATTAAACTTGATTACATCTGTGTTTGAACACTTCTCATTGCCCCACAAATCACTGATGCTTTTTTCAATGTTTACAATATTTTCCATTCTTTTCATTCAATTAATTATTATTTTATTGATCTACAAGTTCACTGACCCTTTATCTGTTTCCATTAATTCGTTCTAGTTATATCATTCATATATGTATATATGTATATATATGTAGTTTTAGAATTTGTTTAATAGTTTCCATTCCCCCCTAAAGATCTCTATGTACTCATTATTTCTATGTTTTCCTTTAAATCATTAAGCATAATTATAATGGTGGTCAAAAAATTCTTATTTGTCAATGTTAACCCCTACAGTCATCTCAAATTTTATTTTTACTGAGTTTTTATTAACTTATAATGGGTCATATTTTCCTGCTTCTTTATATGTCAAGTATTTTGTGCTTGACATGGTGGATTATACTTTGTAGGATATCTGGATTATGTTTGCCTCCTCAAAGATTATCGATTTTTGTTTTGCCAAGAATCTTTAATAAGATTTGATTTTATACTTTGCTGTGGCCTATTTCTTTTTTTTTCCTTTTTTCCTTTTCTTTTTTCCATTTCTTCTTTCTTTCTTTCTTTCTTTCTTTCTCTCTCTCTCTCTCTCTCTCTCTCTCTCTCTCTCTCTTCTTTTTCTTCAATTAAGAACATTGTACTAACTTTGATAACATGGCCTTTTGAAACCTCAAGTGAGTGATCAGCTGCCTACCTAGATCTAATGCTCATTGTCAAGGCAAAATTTCCGTCATTTTTCAATATGTCATGACCTCTAAAATCTCTGTTCTGATCTCAGGCCCCTAGCAGCTGCTCTTTATTAGACCTTATTGGAGTCTTACCCTATACATGTGCCGCCTCACCCTCAGACAAATAGCCCCAGGGAACCCCTCTGCATATTTCTGTGTCTACCTTCTGTGTACCTCCCTACTCTCCAGTAACCCACTCCACAAATTTTAGCAACCTCAGCAAACTTTGATTTTACCTTTTTAGTTCAGCAAGACTGTTATCTCATTAGGCTGTAATTCAGAACATACCCTCAAGCAGAAAGTTTGGGTGAACATAAGGTTCATAATATTTATTCTTTTCTCATGGATCACAGCTCTGTGATGCCTACTGCTCAATGCTTGAAAACAGATCCACATGTCTTGCCCATTTTCATATAGTTTATGTGATGAGGACAAATCTGATACCAATTATTCCACCATGGCTGGAAACCAAAGTCTACACTTCTCACATAACTTGACTTGCAGTTGTCTTCCCAGTTAATTTGAATTACTGATCACCACTTATAAATGTAGGCATTTTCTTCACAGTTAAAAGCAATACTTCCGGTTGCTCAGATGAAATCTTGGAGTAATTCTTGATTCTTCTCTTTTATGCTTTTCATCTAACCCACTAGCAAAGTCTAGTTTTATCTTCAAAATATATTCATAATATTTAACCATGTTATGGATTAACAACCACCCAATATTTCCACAGTATTCCAGCCTCTTTTCTGTCCAGAATTACTACAATAGCTGTAAAGCTGGGTCCCTCCTTCTATCTTTGACCCTCTCAAGGTTGTCAATTTTCTTATACAGCATTTTTCTGCTTATTAGGAAAAGATGTCACCTATGATCAAAAACTTTCAATAGTTTTTCGTGTCTTACTTGCAGACAGTTCACAAGTTCTTGCAGCAGCCTGAGAAGATACAGAATTCCACTCCTTATTATCTTCATTTTCTATCACCCTTCCCTTTTTTTACTCTTCTTCTGTAAGGCCGGCCTCTTTATCATACCAACAATGGGTGAAATTTATTCCTACCTCAGAGCTTCTGCACAGGGTGTTCCCTCTGACGAGGACAGTTTTCTGCAAACATGTACATTGGCCTCTGACTAAATATCACTTTTTCAATGAGTGTATCTCTGACCTCTTAATTTAAAACAGTTTTTTTCTCCTCTTATCCCTAACCATAACCACACTTGGGGAATCACTATCCCTCTCTCACAATCTATTAAATCAAGGGAACAAAATGATTTATACAGATCAACAAATAAATAACATTTACAGTAGATTTTTGTCACTCTTACCATATATATATGTATATACATATATGTATATTTCTTTTTTGGTACAGAAAAAGCACTTTTGCTTTTGGGGAATGACCTTTCCCACATTAGACATTGTCAGTTCTGGGGCCATATCCTGTGTAATAGACTATTTAATAGTGTCTTTGAGTTAGTATACCATTAGAGCTACTTTAAAGCCCTCATTTTCTTATTTCCCTTGATTATGAAGTTATAGAATTAATTGTAATAACAAGAAACTCTGTAATCTTAAATTCTATTTTTATAGAAATACTTATTGCCTTTCCATTATGAAAGGACTCCTGTCTGTCCCATGTATAGGCTAAAGTAGGCTCCCTCTTAACATCTTGTTTTGATAAGGAGAGCCAAGTATCTAAAATATGTATCAATATTAATAATATGTAGACATGCAGAAGCATTAAATTAAGAATTTATTGAGTTCAAATATGAACTATGATTAAACATTGTGGACATTATAAATCTTAATGTAATTTATCTTCTACATTTCTGGTTCATATACTGTAATTCCTCAAGGGCACATCTAATTCTAATCACAGTATCTGGCACATAGTGTGTTTGGCCTGCTAAAAATATATTGAGATACCCACAGGAAGATTGCAAGGTCTGGGTTTGATTCTTAGGAGAAGGGATGATGATAGATTGAGGAAGTTAAGGGTATATTTGCCTATGGCATGGCTTAGATAAAAATGGTTCTAGAAGAATAGATTGCTGTTTGTTGAGAAATAAAACAAAAAGTGAATATTGTTTAATAGTGTTTTAATAATCAATAGGTATAAAACGTACAACACTATATAAGGACACTGAAAAATAGATTAACTTAACAACAACAGTTGTCAGCAATATATGATAGAAATGATACATCTAGTCATTTTATATTTTAGAGATATGATAATGGCCAGCTATTGCCATAGACTTCCCTCAGTTCTTTAGGATGTGGTCCTGTCCATCTTGGCTTCTTGCTTCATCAGGTCATGCACTCTGAGAAGGCATAGAGCTGGTCTGTAACAAGAAGGAAGTTATAATTTTAGTACTCTAATCATTGTAGTGACATCCCATTTTCTCTGCCATGGCCACAGGCCTCCCTCACACTGAAGAGCAAGGGCAAACACAAGAACTTGAAACCAAGGACATACGGATCATTGGGGGGGCCACCCTAAAGCCTGCCTGCCACAATTACTAACAGGGTTTTGTTGGTTTCTGGAATTATTTTTGTATTCCTTTTTGGTTATTCTCAATTATCTGAATTTTCTTAATATTTCTTAAGTTAACTTGCATAGCCTTCATATTAAAATAGCATACTTAGCCTTTGTTAGATGTGAATATTTGGAAGGATCCTTATATCAAAATTTGCTAAATCTTGGAGAGACAGGAAGATGGCGGCGTAGGAGGACGCTGGGCTCACCACGCGTCCTGCTGATCACTTAGATTCCACCTACACCTGCCTAAATAACCCAGAAAACCGCCAGAGGATTAGCAGAACGGAGTCGCCGGAGCCAAGCGCAGACGAGAGGCCCACGGAAGAGGGTAGGAAGGACGGCGAGGCGGTGCGCGCTCCACGGACTGGCGGGAGGGAGCCGGGGCGGAGGGGCAGCTCGCCAGCCAAGCAGAGCCCCCGAGTCCGGCTTGCAAAAGCGGAGGGGCCTGACGGACTGTGTTCCGACAGCAAGCGCGACTTAGCGTCTGGGAGGTCATAAGTTAACAGCTGTGCTCGGAAAGCGGGAAGGCTGGAGGACAAAGGGAGGGTGAGCTGCGGAGCCCCCGGACGACAGAGCTCAGTTTGGCGGGGAACAAAGGCGCTCGCCAGCGCCATCTCCCCCGCCCATCCCCCAGCCAAAATCCCAAAGGGAACCGGTTCCGGCCAGGGAAATTGCTCGCTCGCGCAAACACCCAACTCTGTGCTTCTGTGGAGCCAAACCTCCGGCAGCGGATCTGACTCCCTCCGGCTGCCACAGGGCCCCTCATGAAGTGGATCACCTAAGGAGAAGCGAGCTAAGCCTGCCCCCCCTGCCGCCGTGCACCTTGCCTTCCCACCCCAGCTAATATGCCAGATCCCCAGCATCACAAGCCTGGCAGTGTGCACGTAACCCAGACGGGCCACGCCACCCCACAGTGAATCCCGCCCCTAGGAGAGGGGAAGAGAAGGCACACACCAGTCTGACTCTGGCCCCAGCGGTGGGCTGGGGGCAGACATCAGGACTGACTGCGGCCCCGCCCACCAACTCCAGTTATACACCACAGCACAGGGGAAGTGCCCTGCAGGTCCTCACCACACCAAGGACTATCCAAAATGACCAAGCGGAAGAATTCCCCTCAGAAGAATCTCCAGGAAATAACAACAGCTAATGAGCTGATCAAAAAGTATTTAAATAATATAACAGAAAGTGAATTTAGAATAATAGTCATAAAATTAATCGCTGGGCTGGAAAACAGTATACAGGACAGCAGAGAATCTCTTGCTACAGAGATCAAGGGACTAAGGAACAGTCACGAGGAGCTGAAACACGCTTTAAATGAAATGCAAAACAAAATGCAAACCACCACGGCTCGGATGGAAGAGGCAGAGGAGAGAATAGGTGAACTAGAAGATAAAGTTATGGAAAAAGAGGAAGCTGAGAAAAAGAGAGATAAAAAAATCCAGGAGTATGAGGGGAAAATTAGAGAACTAAGTGATACACTAAAAAGAAATAATATACGCATAATTGGTATCCCAGAGGAGGAAGAGAGAGGGAAAGGTGCTGAAGGGGTACTTGAAGAAATCATAGCTGAGAACTTCCCTGAACTGGGGAAGGAAAAAGGCATTGAAATCCAAGAGGCACAGAGAACTCCCTTCAGACGTAACTTGAATCGATCTTCTGCACGACATATCATAGTGACACTGGCAAAATACAAGGATAAAGAGAAAATTCTGAAAGCAGCAAGGGGTAAACGTGCCCTCACATATAAAGGGAGACCTATAAGACTCGTCACCAATCTCTCTTTTGAAACTTGGCAGGCCAGAAAGAATTGGCACGAGATTTTCAGGGTGCTAGACAGAAAAAATATGCAGCCGAGAATCCTTTATCCAGCAAGTCTGTCATTTAGAATAGAAGGAGAGATAAAGGTCTTCCCAAACAAACAAAAACTGAAGGAATTTGTCACCACTAAACCAGCCCTACAAGAGATCCTAAGGGGGACCCTGTGAGACAAAGTACCAGAGACATCACTACAAGCATAAAACATACAGACATCACAATGACTCTAAACCCGTATCTTTCTATAATAACACTGAATGTAAACGGATTAAATGCGCCAACCAAAAGACATAGGGTATCAGAATGGATAAAAAAACAAGACCCATCTATTTGCTGTCTACAAGAGACTCATTTTAGACCTGAGGACACCTTTAGATTCAGAGTGAGGGGATGGAGAACTATTTATCATGCTACTGGAAGCCAAAAGAAAGCTGGAGTAGCCATAGTTATATCAGACAAACTAGACTTTAAATTAAAGGCTGTAACAAGAGATGAAGAAGGACATTATATAATAGTTACAGGGTCTATCCATCAGGAAGAGCTAACAATTATAAATGTCTATGCGCCGAATACCGGAGCCCCCAAATATATAAAACAATTACTCATAAACAGAAGCAACCTTATTGATAAGAATGTGGTAATTGCAGGGGACTTTAACACCCCACTTACAGAAATGGATAGATCATCTAGACACACAGTCAATAAAGAAACAAGGGCCCTGAATGAGACATTGGATCAGATGGACTTGACAGATATATTTAGAACTCTGCATCCCAAAGCAACAGAATATACTTTCTTCTCGAGTGCACATGGAACATTCTCCAAGATAGATCATATACTGGGTCACAAAACAGCCCTTCATAAGTTTACAAGAATTGAAATTATACCATGCATACTTTCAGACCACAATGCTATGAAGCTTGAAATCAACCACAGGAAAAAGTCTGGAAAGCCTCCAAAAGCGTGGAGGTTAAAGAACACCCAACTAACGAATGAGTGGGTCAACCAGGCAATTAGAGAAGAAATAAAAAAATATATGGAAACAAACGAAAATGAAAATACAACAATCCAAACGCTTTGGGACGCAGCGAAGGTAGTCCTGAGAGGAAAATACATTGCAATCCAGGCCTATCTCAAGAAACAAGAAAAATCCCAAATACAAAATCTAACAGCACACCTAAAGGAAATAGAAGCAGAACAGCAAAGGCAGCCTAAACCCAGCAGAAGAAGAGAAATAATAAAGATCAGAGCAGAAATAAACAATATAGAATCTAAAAAAACTGTAGAGCAGATCAACGAAACCAAGAGTTGGTTTTTTGAAAAAATAAACAAAATTGACAAACCTCTAGCCAGGCTTCTCAAAAAGAAAAGGGAGATGACCCAAATAGATAAAATCATGAATGAAAATGGAATGATTACAACCAATCCCTCAGAGATACAAACAATTATCAGGGAATACTATGAAAAATTATATGCCAACAAATTGGACAACCTGGAAGAAATGGACAAATTCCTGAACACCCACACTCTTCCAAAACTCAATCAGGAGGAAATAGAAAGCTTGAACAGACCCATAACCAGCGAAGAAATTGAATCGGTTATCAAAAATCTCCCAACAAATAAGAGTCCAGGACCAGATGGCTTCCCAGGGGAGTTCTACCAGACGTTTAAAGCAGAGATAATACCTATCCTTCTCAAGCTATTCCAAGAAATAGAAAGGGAAGGAAAACTTCCAGACTCATTCTATGAAGCCAGTATTACTTTGATTCCTAAACCAGACAGAGACCCAGTAAAAAAAGAGAACTACAGGCCAATATCCCTGATGAATATGGATGCAAAAATTCTCAATAAGATACTAGCAAATCGAATTCAACAGCATATAAAAAGAATTATTCACCATGATCAAGTGGGATTCATTCCTGGGATGCAGGGCTGGTTCAACATTCGCAAATCAATCAACGTGATACATCACATTAACAAAAAAAAAGAGAAGAACCATATGATCCTGTCAATCGATGCAGAAAAGGCCTTTGACAAAATCCAGCACCCTTTCTTAATAAAAACCCTTGAGAAAGTCGGGATAGAAAGAACATACTTAAAGATCATAAAAGCCATTTATGAAAAGCCCACAGCTAACATCATCCTCAACGAGGAAAAACTGAGAGCTTTTTCCCTGAGATCAGGAACACGACAGGGATGCCCACTCTCACCGCTGTTGTTTAACATAGTGCTGGAAGTTCTAGCATCAGCAATCAGACAACAAAAGGAAATCAAAGGCATCCAAATTGGCAAAGATGAAGTCAAGCTTTCGCTTTTTGCAGATGACATGATATTATACATGGAAAATCCGATAGACTCCACCAAAAGTCTGCTAGAACTGATACATGAATTCAGCAAAGTTGCAGGATACAAAATCAATGTCCAGAAATCAGTTGCATTCTTATACACTAACAATGAAGCAACAGAAAGACAAATAAAGAAACTGATCCCATTCACAATTGCACCAAGAAGCATAAAATACCTAGGAATAAATCTAACCAAAGATGTAAAGGATCTGTATGCTGAAAACTATAGAAAGCTTATGAAGGTAATTGAAGAAGATTTAAAGAAATGGAAAGACATTCCCTGCTCATGGATTGGAAAAATAAATATTGTCAAAATGTCAATACTACCCAAAGCTATCTACACATTCAATGCAATCCCAATCAAAATTGCACCAGCATTCTTTTCGAAATTAGAACAAGCAATCCTAAAATTCATATGGAACCACAAAAGGCCCCGAATAGCCAAAGGAATTTTGAAGAAGAAGACCAAAGCAGGAGGCATCACAATCCCAGACTTTAGCCTCTACTACAAAGCTGTCATCATCAAGACAGCATGGTATTGGCAAAAAAAAAAACAGACACACAGACCAATGGAATAGAATAGAAACCCCAGAACTAGACCCACAAACGTATGGCCAACTCATCTTTGACAAAGCAGGAAAGAACATCCAATGGAAAAAAGACAGCCTCTTTAACAAATGGTGCTGGGAGAACTGGACAGCAACATGCAGAAGGTTGAAACTAGACCACTTTCTCACACCATGTACAAAAATAAACTCAAAATGGATAAAGGACCTAAATGTGAGACAGGAAACCATCAAAACCTTAGAGGAGAAAGCAGGAAAAGACCTCTCTGACCTCAGCCGTAGCAATCTCTTACTCGACACATCCCCAAAGGCAAGGGAATTAAAAGCAAAAGTGAATTACTGGGACCTTATGAAGATAAAAAGCTTCTGCACAGCAAAGGAAACAACCAACAAAACTAAAAGGCAACCAACGGAATGGGAAAAGATATTTGCAAATGACATATGGGACAAAGGGCTAGTATCTAAAATCTATAAAGAGCTCACCAAACTCCACACCCGAAAAACAAATAACCCAGTGAAGAAATGGGCAGAAAACATGAATAGACACTTCTCTAAAGAAGACATCCAGATGGCCAACAGGCACATGAAAAGATGTTCAGCGTCGCTCCTTATCAGGGAAATACAAATCAAAACCACACTCAGATATCACCTCACGCCAGTCAGAGTGGCCAAAATGAACAAATCAGGAGACTATAGATGCTGGAGAGGATGTGGAGAAACGGGAACCCTCTTGCACTGTTGGTGGGAATGCAAATTGGTGCAGCCGCTCTGGAAAGCAGTGTGGAGGTTCCTCAGAAAATTAAAAATAGACCTACCCTATGACCCAGCAATAGCACTGCTAGGAATTTATCCAAGGGATACAGGAGTACTGATGCATAGGGGCACCTGTACCCCAATGTTCATAGCAGCACTGTCAACAATAGCCAAATTATGGAAAGAGCCTAAATGTCCATCAACTGATGAATGGATAAAGAAATTGTGGTATATATACACAATGGAATACTATGTGGCAATGAGAAAAAATGAAATATGGCCTTTTGTAGCAACGTGGATTGAACTGGAGAGTGTAATGCTAAGTGAAATAAGCCATACAGAGAAAGACAGATACCATATGGTTTCACTCTTATGTGGATCCTGAGAAACTTAACAGGAACCCATGGGGGAGGGGAAGGAAAAAAAAAAAGAGGTTAGAGTGGGAGAGAGCCAAAGCATAAGAGAATGTTAAAAACTGAGAACAAACTGAGGGTTGATGGGGGGTGGGAGGGAGGGGAGGGTGGGTGATGGGTATTGAGGAGGGCACCTTTGGGATGAGCACTGGGTGTTGTATGGAAACCAATTTGTCAATAAATTTCATATATATATATATAAAAAAATTTGCTAAATCTCTAAGATATACCACATTTGCACTTTTTCTAAGATGCTGAGTCAAATGTGAAGTTTAATTATGGTATCTTTGTTCATCCTAATAGCCTATTTTATTTTTCCCCTTTTTCCAAGTCTCTGTATACTTAATTATATTTTAATAGTAATATATGAAGGTCATAATTATCTTAATATATAAAACTTATTTTGCTATCTAATAATTCTGAATTGAGGACATAACTATATCTTCAAGTGTATGTGGTGTGTACATATACACATAGATAATTAGATAGATTATGATAGAATGATCGATCTGTGTTAGTCTAGGTATTAAAACATAATGAAATTACTATGTTCGGAGTGCCTGGGTGGTTCAGTCGGTTAAGCGTCGGACTTTGGCTCGGGTCATGATATCACAGCTCATGAGTTCAAGCCCCATGTCCCGCTTTGTGCTGACAGTTCAGAGCCTGGAGCCTGCTTCGGATTCTGTCTCTTCGCCCTCTGCCCCTCCCCCGCTCTCTCTCTCTCAAACGTAAATAAACATTAAAAAAGGTACTATGTTCAATAGTTATGTTTTCTTTAAAATTCCAAGTCGTTTATAACTGTCATTTTCTCTTATAGATTCTTAGGACACAGCTGCTATATAATATTTTATTCTTTACAAACAGTAGTAATTTGCCTGGTTCTATAGCTTTCAGTTATAGAAACATCTGTCATATTTCTAAAAGGTTGCTGTGAAAGCTATGTGAGGTATCTAAACAAAATTCTGTATGCTTAGGTCTTAGAACTGGAGATACAGTTTCATATGCCAGAACATTCTCTTTGATTTTAATTTGCATATGAGTTCCAAAGGGCTTTTTTTACTCTTTTCACTGTAACTGGGTTTATAAATTTTGAGGGCAAGTGCTGTCATATTCCTAGGTTTCTGACTAATTTGTTGATAACTCCTTATGGTAACAGCAGAAAGACTAGGACCTCCCTCTTGAATCTCTATCATGAATTATTCAAGAACTATAAGGAGGTGTACTCAATCTGACAGGGGTCATCAGTCCTACTCTGAGAACTAGGAAGAGACACACAGGAAATCAGATTGGTTTCACTGATTTATCAGTCAGGATCCTCCTGAGAGTTGGCTTGTACAGTTTTACAGGCTGGCAAATCTGAAATTGGTAGGGTGGGCTACCAGGCTAGAAATTAGACAAGAGTTTACGGTATAGTTTTGAGGCAGAATTCCTTCTTTTCCAGGAAACCTGTTTTTTGTCTCAAACCCTTTAGTTGATCGAATGAGACCGATCCCCATTATTAAGTCTGATCTTTACTTAAAGTCAACTGTTTGCAAATGTTTATCTTGTTGATACAACACCTTCACAGCGACATTTAGACTAGAATTTCACCAAACAACTGGGCACCATAGCCTTACCAAATAGACATATAACATTTAACCATCACACTTCTGATATACAGTTTTGAAATTGGTTCTGTACATTGTGACAGACCCTGAGTGTTTTAGCGATGATATATCTAGTTTTAGTTCTCTGCCAGGTCTTATACTAGAGCTCCAACATTGCAATACAATTCACAACAATTCTTTCCTTAAAATATAACCAGAGCGTTAGGATGGTGGGATTCATTTGCATTTCTAGTCACATGAATTGCCACAACCAGCCTTCTCACATGGCACTCATTCTATGTGAATTATCACCTTCTGCCTATATATATATATATGTATATATATATATATATATATGTATATATATATATATACATATATATATATATACATATATATATATGGAATTTTATTTCAAGAATCACTTTGTTCTTTGATCTCACTCATCTTTGATCAGGAAAACCCTTTATATATCATGACAAGTTTGCTAAACTTCAAATTAATTCCTTCAAAGAGGCAAGATAATTTCATCTCCTCTCCTTTCCATAGGTTGTTTTTGTTTGTATGTTTGTTTGTTTGTTTTTTCCCTTCACTACCTGGATCAATTCCCCTTTCTCTTATGCCACATCCTTTATTTATTTAACTCCTCATATGTCTCTCAACTGTTAGTTTGCTATGGAAGTTTTCCTGACCACCCAGATTAAAGTAAATTCCACTCTATATGCCCATCATTTTATATTATGTAATTCTTTTTTTTTTCTTTTCTTGAGAGACACAGAGAAACAGAGCACAAGCGGGGGAGGGGCAGACAGAGAGGGAGACAGAATCAGGCTCCAGGCTCTGAGCTGTCAGAACAGAGCTCTATGTGGGGCTCAAACCCATGAACAGTGAGATCATGACCTGAGCTGAAGTCATATGTTTAACCAACTGAACTACCCAGGCACCCCTATATTATGTAATTCTTACCTAATCACACTAAGGAGTTTTTGTTTTGTTTTGTACTATTTTATGGATGTTTTGTTTCTTTTTTTTTTCTTTTAGGTAAAGATTTATTTGACCTGTCTTCCATGCCCAATACTATCCTTTGATTCAGGTAAGAGAGTTCTCTACAGTTGACCTAAGCCACCAGAGTGGCTCCACTCTGGTCTTCCCATGTATGCCCTTTTTCCCATCAGTTGAAGACTCTGTGGGATCAAGGAGATTTGCTTCCAGTTTGCCATTTTCTTGTCCTCTGACCATACTCTAGGTACCTTGCGCAATAGAATATTCTGCTCAAATGGTCATAAGTTCTCTTCTCCTGAAGTTGAACCTCTAAATTCAGTGGCCAGAGGAAAGTGTGGGTGTGGGTAAAGCTTGAAAATGTGGTTTGGAACATCCACAAATGCGTAGCAAAGAAACATTATGGTGTGGTAGAGAGGGAAGTTATGAAGAAGTGGGTATGGGAACTTGTGTGTGGGAAGGTTGAGAGCTGGAGACTAAAGCCAGGGTCTGACTCAGCAGACAACTGCTATATTCTCAGCAGGAACTCAGAGATCCAACAATTCTAAATTCAGACCTGGCCTACCTCTTGTTATGAAGATGTACTTGGCAAAGTAAAAGGACAGAGCGTATTTTACTTAACACTGATTTTTAAATATTTTGACATACAGTGCTTGCTTTGTCTGTTGTGGATTGTGCACTTACAGAGAGAAAAGAACCTCTTTACCTGTTTGCTGCTTTTCCTAGGTTATGGTCCATGCTGTATAGTGAAGATTTGCCTTATAAAATTTAAACAAGTAAAACGTTCTAGATTGGAAGTTAGAAAGACCAAGTTTCTGTTGTTAGTCGCTTCTAAATTGCTATTGGCCTTTATACAAATTATTTGGTCTCTTGGCCAGTTGTAATATGTGAGAGTTTGAATTTGATTATTGCTGAGGTATATTCCAGGTGTAAAGCTCATTTACAAAGTTTTCATTAACATAAACTGATGTGTATTTAAAAATAACAATGAGAAATAAAAGGTAGAGCAGAAATACATAATTATTGTAGCTAAGAGCAAAAGCAATCAAATTTAACACCTGAACGCCAATCCTTACAATACTCTGTACATCTCTGCTACACCACTTAGCTTCTAATTATTTCTCTGAAGAATCCCAGGAAGGATGGTGCACCATGCTTAGTAGTCTCATTTTATAGACGAAGATGATGAGCAAGAGAAGATTAGCTGTTAGCACCTTACCAGAAGAACAAAGGCTAGGTTTTCTGTAAAAACTTGGCTCTCCTAGGGACCCGTTGCAGACTGTGAACTGAATTACTCCTCATAGCTGGGACACGAGAGCTTGCAGGGGTGGGCTCTCCATGATGCTTTCTTTGCTTGTCCTTGCATGAGTCATTTTGGAAGATTGTTTGCCCAAAAGCCAAAGAAATATAAATGGCATCATTATCTTAAAAAAGACATGCTCAATACTTTTTCTCTGTTCTACTCAGCTACATGTTAACATCTCCATTTGTCTTTTACTTGCTTGTTCCAAGAGATACACACCTTTAATGTTAGGTGTCTACAATCAGCAGCTTATATATTTCTTGGTGCAATTTCTCTTTTAGTTAAGTTGATTTCTCCATTAACTGTTCTAGACCAGAAATAAATAATAATTTATTTTATAGAAAAACAAAGTTTTCTACTTTCAGCAAGGTGTCCAGGATTAATTTCCTTAGACCTAAACTACTCTTCATCCTATTTATAGTCTTTTTTTTTCTTTTTTTGTGTGTTAAAATTGTCAAAACACAAAATGCCAGAGTATTACTGAGTTCTGACAATGACTGGTGTTACATATTTAATGTGTTGAAATTCATAAGAAATATTTATGAATATTTCTGAATTGTCAATTCATTTTAATTTCTCATAAATCTATGTATATTCATCTTAAACTATTGCTATCTTGATAAATTTGTAATGCTGAGAAAAGAGGTTTTTTTTTTATTTTTTTAAGTTTATTTTGAGAGAGAGAAGGAGAGAGAGTGTGAGCAGAGAGGAGGCAGAGCAGAGGGAGCAGGAGAGAGAGAATCCCAAGCAGGCTTCATGCTGTCGGTGCAGAGCCTGACACAAGGCTCTATCCCACAAACCGTGAGATCATGACCTAGGCTGAAATCAAGAGTCAGATGCTTAACCAACTGAGCCACCTAGGTGCCCCTTAAGAGTTTTCAATCCAGATTTACACTTGATTCTTAGCTGAGTGAAAGAATGTTGCATAAAGATACATTTGAAATCTTCAAGTATGTTCAAGTAAACAAATATTTCAATCAAATAATAGATACTGAATTTTTACTATATAAAATGTTAGCTAAACTGCAAATATGCACAAGCCATAGCCTTAAATTTATGGAACTCCAATAGAAAGTGCCTGACAGCCATATGAATTATAATTTTTTTCCTAAGTTTAGATACTGATTAACATGATTTTCTAAACTTATAATTGAATGCCCTTTAATATTTATATCTATAAGATTTATCATTTAAATACAGTTACAAATAATTTATACAAGAGAGCCAGAGAGGTAGAACAGAGAAATATTTATTTATAGGAAAATAAAAATTTAGAATTCGAAGAGAGGAATACTTAACAGTGAACAGAAGTGGCTATAAAGGTTTTTTAAATTTTTTTGTTTTTTACTTTTTGCCTTGAATTATCAGTATCTATATTCATCGGCTTATTTTCAATCAGTTAATTGCATGATTACATTATCCAAATGAGCCATTTTTACTTTTTTTTTTCTTTTTAATTGATGCTTAAAGGCTTTTTATCATTCCCTCTTTGAATTCTCCTCAAATGTTAAAAGCAAACTTGTGGGACCAAAGTACTGTGTAAGTTTTTGTACTTTATGTAATTCTGAGATATTCTGGTGGCAGTGAAGGGAAATTTGAAACACTCTTCTTCTCCTTCCAATTTTATCTCTTATTCAGCATATCAGCTTCTCAAGACATTACTTTTTTGCATCATTTGCTTTTAAATGAAATAGATGTGATAGTGATTAAGGTTGGGGGTTGAAGTGGAAAGTAGAAGTTTATGATAATCCCTTCTGCTGGGACTCTATACTTATTTTGCTAACAAATTGACTTCTTTGCCTAATTAAATTTTAAAAATGATAAACAAGCAGAAATCTTACTGTAGCCATATACATTGAAATGTTACTTTTTTTATCTTTTGGATGATTTGGATTTTTTGGTGAAAGGAATTTCAGATGAGTGAGAAAGGGTCACTCAATACTAATGCTATGCTAAATACTAATTTAGTTACCAACACATAGTTTTACTTATGTTAAGTAACCCTTATAAAAATTAACTAATTAAATCAAGGTTACATTATTAGATTTTTTATTTGCTATTATGAAAATATTATAAGATCCTAAGGCAGTGTTTCTTCTCATTTACAGCTTTTATTCTTGGTCCAGAGAAAAAAATCCCTTTCTTGAGACCTTCACATCTTCTCACCAAACCTACTACCCTTTGCATTCTTCATACTTATAAAACTTTTCACTGTATGCTAATAATTTAAGGCTGACTGAATGATTGATTAGATAGTACATTAGGGGTTACTTCCATTAAAGATTAAGCATTAGTTGGTTGATCAAAAATGGAACTACCACTTTGGAGATTACTGAAATCTTTAAGACCAAATGCAAAAACAACAACAGAAAACTATACATATAAACTGTATTCTAGTTGATAAAGTTATCTTCCAACTATTTTAATAACTTGAAAATGAAATACACAGATATATGTGGTATTAAGCAAATGAGTAAGTGGATGGTGGTGATGAGAACCATATTTATCACTGTTAGAGTAGGATTTTACAGATAAGGAGAGAAGACTAGTTCCATGAGTTAATGGATTTAGATTTGGAGAAATTGGTATGAACTCATGAATAGTTCAATATAGATACAAATGGGAATATATTAAAATATTTATAGATGGGCATATATGCATAAGTTTGTATACTCACATATATTTCCTTGCTGTTTCAGCTTACAGTCCCTAGAAGTACAGATGCTCCATTACCAATGAGCACACCTAGTGCTCAGATCTTGGTTTCTAATACCATTCTTTATACAAGGAACCAGGAATTCTTGTAAAAATAGCTGATTTTAGGACTGGGGCAGGAAATACATAAGATGTGACTGGAAGATCTTCTAGTGCTAAACGATGTAAGAAAGGAAGTACTCAACAAAAACATAATGGTGTTAGACACAAATGCCAACTAGAATAACTTCCAAAGGATAACAAAATAAAGAATACTGGATTATAACCCAAAGTATAAAATAGGTAACTATGAGGCCATAACTAATATAAATAAATGGTTGAATTTAAAAAGGGAGAATAGGCAAATCTCCTGGGCAGATGTATTCCAAATGTATATGTAGATACTCTGTCCTCAAGGAGATAGAGGATGGCTCCCTACTCCCTAAGTGTACACTTCACATATTGATTTCTTTCCAAAAAGTGCTGACTGAGAGAGGGAAGAAACAAAACTTAGTAGTGGTGAAAACTGACTTTCATGACCTCAACTAGATGATCCGGGTTGACATCAATAGAGATAAATTATGTTGATAATATACACCCTTCGTATGAACTGAAAAGAATGGCTCTTTATTTCAATTGTCTTCTTCCAAAGGAAAAAAAAAAGCATAAACCCTGTCTAATCATAAGAAAAATATCAGAGAAATCCCAATAGAGTGCCATCCTACAAAATACTTAACGAGTACTCTTAAAACTATCAAGGTCATTGAAAACCAGAAAGGTCTGAGAAACTATTACAGCTCAGGGGACCCTAGGGGGGGGGCATGATAACTAAATGTAATAGGGTATCACATAACAGGAAAAAAGACTTTAGGTAAAAACTACAGAAATCTGAAAGAGTATGTACTTTAACTTATAATAATGTATCAATATTGATTCATTAATTATGACAAACGTACCATACTAAAGTAAGATGTTAGTAACAGGATAAATTCTGGGTGAATATATGGGCATTCTCTGTGCTATCTTCACAGATTATCTGTAAGCATGACATTATTCTGAGATTAAAAGTTTATTTTGACAACATCTACCTTAAAATAAAAATTAAAAAAAATGAACTTCCTTTTATAAAACTATTTCTAGAGACAAATAAGTTTTGATTTACAAAACTCCTATTTACAGCCACTTTCCAAACAGGCATTTGTATGACATTCAGAATGGTTTATTCCATAACTTCTAATAAACTATAAACTCTTTAAAAAAAAAAAAAAGCTTACAATCACCTTCACAGGGAGGAAAAACGTGAGAGAAAAATTTGTTATTATCTTTTTATTATAAAATTCAGATCCCAGTGTTAGCAATTTAATGTTTCATTAGTGTTTTAATCTTTTATGAAAACATAATCTAGCTTATTAATAATATAATGTGTAGACATAATGTTCAAGAAATATGCACTTTTGATTCATGAGAAATGGGAACTATGCTTTTATTTCAAAATATATCATACAGAAGAGTATATACCACTTATATATAGTTTAATAATAATAATAATAATAATAATAATAATAAATATGCTTGCATACTCACAATTGAGATATTAAAAAGTAGATAACTGTTAGCTTCTTAGCATTCCTCTACTCTCTTGATTACATTTCTACTTTTTATGTTAATCATTCTCCTTGACTTTCTTTTAATCTGTAGCTTTCCTGCAAATATCCATCCAACCACATATTGTTTAGTTTTGTCAAATGAAGTACGGAGCGTGTGCCTCCCTATTCAAGGAAAGTTTAATATTGTTAATATTGATTGGAGGCTCCCAGCAAACATGAGTTTAATGAAGTCTCCGGCATACATCCCAGGTTTTCTGAAAACTTATAGGGGTCCTTTCTGCATACTTCAGTGGGAAAATCATGAGATATTGAGAGATAGGGCTCATCACATTTGGGGCATATGGCAGGGCTGCAGTGTGGGCCATGGACTAGATGTCCAGTAACACAGTGGGAGTCAGCTAACTTCTATTTTCCATCTCCAACCTCCCCATGAGCCATATCTAGCTCTCAGAAGAATCCAAAACAAACGTTTCTCTGGGGCCCTCTTTAGGTTACCCAACACAAAGGATCATGGAAAAGAGAGCAGAAGTTTAATAAACCCATGGTAAAGGCAAAGACATCACAGGAAATAATCTGTGTTCAATGTTTCCAAGAAGAGATCCTTTATTTTACACCCCAGGGATAAATGTCCACACTAGGAGTGTGGGAGAGGAGGGGGTGGAGAAGTGTCTCAAAGCCATGATGGTGGAAAAGGCATATGGAGACCTAAATATTTTCCAAGCAGTACTCAGTCAGTCATTTTTATTTTTTATTTTTATTTGTTTTAAGGTTTATTTTTGAGAGAGAGAGAGAAAGAGAGAGAGAGACTGTGAGCAGGGGAGGGGCAGAGAGAGAGGGAGACACAGAATCTGAAACAGGCTCCAGACTCTGAGCTGTCAGTACAGAGCCTAACACGGGGCTAGAACCCACAAACCATGAGATCATGACCTGAGATGAAGTCTGATGCTTAACTGACTGAGCCACCCAGGTGTCCCAGTACTCAGCCAGTCTTTCTTTTAACACCTTCCACTCCACTCTTATTTCCATGGGTGTGTGATATGTGGGTTCCAAGGCATTTTGAGGATTTTTATCTGTCGTTTTAGCTACTTTTTCAATATTCTCTTGTGCTGGATGGGGATTTAACCTTCTTGGTTGCACTAAGTCAGTTACCATTCAACCCTCTGTTTGCAGAATTCAAAAATTTTGCTTTGATTTCCTTCCCTATCCTTCTCATCCTTGTGGTATACACACAAGCACATACACACATTTTAATTTGGTCCTTTGACCGTAGTGTTTTGGGGATTTCAGACCAAAACAAAAATTAACTATATGTTTAATTTGTCATCTGAAACCAGAACTTCACAACTGAAATTGCTCTGTAAAATGATGAAGTCATAACTGACACAATCTTTGGATTTCAGTGTCAGCCAAGTGTGTAGCATACTATGATTGACCACACAGTAGTATAAAAATTGGTTAAATAAATGATGACATTTGCTTATATCATTATCTTCCATTCCTTTCTATACAAATACTAAATGTAGAACCAAATCTCAATAATAGATACAAGGATATTTAGGAGAGTAAAAATCAATAATTGGATCTTTAGGAATCAGATTTTCAACAGCTTTTCATTCCCAATGAACAAATCACAAGAATTCATTATAGTTGTAAACTCAGAAGTCAAAGATCACATTGATCCCAACCCAAGCTCTTGAAAAAAAAAAAAAAAAAAAACCTTTATTTTTCTAAATGACTATATCAACATTAACTGGTACTCAAAATGAGTCATTAGTGAACTGACAAGGAATTGAAATTTGCCAAATTTATGACGTTACCACCACAGTTAAGTTACTTAAAATTTAAAGAAAGTTATACATATTACTTAGCAAATGCTTTAGGGAAATGTATTACCTGACTTCTGTCAGCTAGTTGCAAAACCATCTTATCCTGGATTTTCATGTATTGTGCCATTTATTTATTTTTTTCTAAAAATAAGCAAGAATGGCAAGCGAGCATATAATTTTACCACTCTGTGACAAGTGCTACGGTAAAGGGATGCACTGAATGCCGTTCATATACAGGAGGAGGGCCAGACTGGGGGACACTAGTATCATGGAAGCTTCAGGGAAGAGGCGGTACCTGAACTGAGTCTTAAGGCATTAGAAAAAGGAGATAAAGAAAGAAGGAGCATTCCAAATAGAATGAACTAAGCAGAAGCAAAAAAGCACCACTCAGATATCGAGGCTACCTAGGTCCATCAGAATTGATGGAATGTAAAATAGGAGCTAGAAAGAGATGATGCCAGACAAATGTGTACAGGGCAGATTAAGAGGACTTTACATGCCATGCTGTGGAGGGCAGCCTTATCACAAATGCAGACTGAGTTTTTAAAATGTTTGAAACACTGAGGTACAATGGTTAAATTGCAAATTATATGCATCACTCAGGAGTCAGAGTAAAGGATGGTTTGTGCATCTTTTAAATATACAACTTTGAACCACTTTTGTCCCTTCACAAATGGATGCATGTAATTTTCCAATGGCAAATACTCCTGACTGTGAAACACATTTTTCCTCAAAATAGCCCTTTGAGCCTAATTCAATGAACATGAGAACTAAAACCCATAATATTTGTATATTCTGAGACCAGAAATTATTAATGTCTGAAATCTTGCTGTTAAGTTTATAATACAACTGATTAGTGGAATTATTTTAGGATAGATGAGGAGTCAATATCCAAAGTGTGAGTTTAGAAGACAGAGAGAGAATGAATAATTCTGGAAGGATGAAATCTTAAATACAGTTTAACTGTAGAATATTAGTGATGGCAAAATGATGCATTTATTTTTTGTTTTTTTACATTTCCAACAAGAAATTGCTTGCTATCTATTGCTTCAGTTGTCTACTGCTTCTTTACCCACCATCCCCCAGATGAGTAACAGACTAGAGGTGCATTATGTGTTATTCTAGGGTTGGCCACTCAGCTCCTTTGTTCCACATTGTATCATTGGCATCACACACACACACACACACACACACACACACACACACACACACAACTTCCTTCACTTAGGTATTCAGCTGGGGCTAAAGATGCAGGATGACTTCACCCACAGGTGGCCTTCACCCTCAGCTCAGTGAATGGAATTGGCTAGAGGCTTCCATGGGAAAACTCATAGACTGCAACCAACTCGTTCAGGAGTAGAGCTTGAGTTGTTTTATATGGAGGCCAGATCCTAAGACGATGAAAACAGAAATGCTCTTGGCCTAGAAATTATGTAGTGCCACTTGGCCTAGAAATTATGTAGTGCCACTTCCACAGCATTCTACTGGTACCAGAGAATTACAGGGAAAACCCAAATTCCAAGGGTGGAGCAATAAATTATATCTCTTGATGGAAAGAATGGTGTGTGTGCACAGAGGGATTGAGGGCAGCCATAAAGGTGAAGTAGCCACCATATTGCGTCATTTACATTATGACAAAATGGAAATATATTTTGGTAGATGTTGAGGCAAACAACATACAACAACAAAAACTCAAGTTTCAAAAGGAAACAGCTGCCATCATTTTGTCCAAATTTTGTAATGTTACCTACTGGATTTTCTGAGAAAGTATGATTTAAATATGGATCACAACATGGAGTCTCACCAATATCTGAAGTTCTTTTGTGCTGGGATTGAGCAATATAGGTTGTGTAAAAAAAATTAGTTCATCATATAAACATATATCATAGACATGGCTATTTCACTGAATCTATACATTTTTAACATTCCTATTTACCCCTTTATTTTATCAGGGATTTCAGCCATAAGAGACAAAGAAAGACACACTAAATGAGGTTAATACCAATTATAAATTTACAGCTTATTACACACTGTTCAAACTAATACAGATACAACATCATTTAAGGTTGAAAACTGTGGCTAAAGGAATTAATCTGCTCTGCATGGAACTCGGTTTATTTAATCAATGTTACTTCCACTAGAAAAGTGGATTAGTTTTTTCTTTAAGACAGAGTTAAAAGTTTTGCAGCTAATTTATTTTAATAAGCGTTCTCACTGACGGCGCAAAAAAAAAAAAAAAAAAAAACGGGGGGGAAGGGGGTAGGGCGCACTAAACTGTAATGAAGCACCAGGAAGGAAAGCATGACTTAATTATTTTTCTAGGGTGGATAATGAATAAATTAGCCACACTGCTAGCTTGCCATTTGTATAGAATTTATTACTTTTTCTTTAAGAAGCATATCATGACAAAGTCAATTTTTCTCCTGACTGCAAGCTGATTGATGGGGCAATGTCTGGCCGCGAAAGACTTCCTCTACATCATTGTTTGGGTGATGTTGATATCCTAAAGAGAGTTTGAAGTTTTCTTGAGTTCATGCTCTCCTATATAATTACAAATGACAAGTATGTTAACTCTTTTTTACAAGCTGTCTGATCATGTAAACTACAAAGTGAATAACTTATATGTGACCAAATGCATATACAATTTGGGGTGCTAATACTTACTATTTTTCTTGGAAGATTGCACAGCTATGCTGGGAAATGATATCACCATTACGGCTAGAGATGAGTGGGCCTTGTAGGGTATTACTTTTTTTTTTAAGTGAAATGTGACAAATCAAGTCTCTAGGCTGGAGGAATTGATTCATAATTTTTTATTTTATATCATGCTGGTGATTTATAAATTGAAAATGAGCCTGCAAGCCTCTTGTTATCTTTGAAATAGTCTGTATTTTGTTCATTAAAATAGTTACATGTATGTAAAAAAGATATATCTATATATTAAAATTGTTTTCTTTAACGGATTTAACCTGGCTGCCTACTTACATTTAAGATAGCAAATGGAAAATGAAAACAAACAGTAATCTAAGCTCAGTGTTGCAAAATGCAAAACCAAGTAATATTTATTTTCCTTCTTGCAATTGTACTTTATTTTCTTTCTTCCAAGTTTTTATTTAAACACCAGTTGGTTAACAGTGTAATATTAGTTTCAGATATAGAATTTAGTGATTCATCACTTACATACAACACCCAGTGCTCATCGTAAGTCCACCCCTCAATCCCCATCCCCTATTTCACTGACCCCTCTGGTAACCATCAGTTTGTTCTCTATAACTAAAGGTCTATTTCTTGGTTTTCCTCTCTTTTTCCCCCCTAATTCATTTGTTTTGTGTCTTAAATTCCACATATGAATGAAATCATATGGTATTGTCTTTCTCTCACTGACTCATTGGAGCTAGAGAGTATTATGCTAACCAAGCAATACTTTTAAGCACTCAAAAGGTCTTGGTAGTTAAGTATCAAGAAAGTCTATTGAAGAAAATACACACATAACTCTGTCTTTCCTGTGTGTTTATTTTTAAACAGTCTTCTAAGTAGTACTTTTAATCAATTGAAGAGGGCACAAAATGCTTGTCTCTTTAGAAAGTGATCTTCAGGGGCGCCTGGGTGGCGCAGTCGGTTAAGCGTCCGACTTCAGCCAGGTCACGATCTCGCGGTCCGTGAGTTCGAGCCCCGCGTCAGGCTCTGGGCTGATGGCTCGGAGCCTGGAGCCTGTTTCCGATTCTGTGTCTGCCTCTCTCTCTGCCCCTCCCCCGTTCATGCTCTGTCTCTCTCTGTCCCAAAAATAAATAAACGTTGAAAAAAAAAATTAAAAAAAAAAAAAAAAAAGAAAGTGATCTTCAACTTCTATTTTCCTACAAGGGCAAACTACTAGTGTTTGCGCAAGAGGTACAAACTCAACCCTCTGCTAAAAATTTCTTACATAATAGAGTTCTTATTAAATTTAAGAAATATAGATGTTTTAGTCCTTACAGTTATATGAAACTTTCAAGCAATTTTTTTTTATTTTATGGAAACAATTTCATAAAATAATATGTTTGTCAAATTTAAATTCCAAAGAAATGTACATTTTCTGTTTGCTGTCTGAAATTAGTTGCATTGCTAGGGTTCTGCCATCCTATTCCATAACAGATAAACTATTTGGAGGTTTCTTTGACCGTAAAAATGCAATTATCTGTATTCATACCATATTATATATATGTGCAAACCAAATACATACAATCACACACAAAAAATTGCATATTGAAAATTTACTACGTGTCCATTTGTTTCCATTTTATGTTGTATTAACAGCAAAGCCTACATGCTTTCTTTAATTGAATACTACCATATTTCCTGATAATCTTGCCTTGCATGTAATGATTTTCCAGTTACCTAAAAATGCAATATCATACTCTTTGACAGTAGTAATCTCTTTTTTTTTTTATTTTTTTATTTTTTTTTTAACATTTATTTATTTTTGAGACAGAGAGAGACAGAGCATGAACGGGGGAGGGTCAGAGAGAGGGAGATGCAGAATCTGAAACAGGCTCCGGGCTCTGAGCTGTCAGCACAGAGCCCGACGCGGGGCTCGAACCCACGGACCGTGAGATCATGACCTGAGCCGAAGTCGGCCGCTTAACCGACTGAGCCACCCAGGTGCCCCCAATAGTAATCTCTAATGATGTGAGAAATCTGTATTAAAAATAGACAGAGATGATAAAGACATGATGGTCACTTTTAGGCCTAGATCTATTGTATAGACTAAGATCGATGATGTCACAGTACCTCAAAGTAACTCAATGACTGAATCCAGTCCTTGTGAACATCTCCATGTGAGAATGTGCACTATATTACAAGAATAAAAAGTCTTTACTCCTAGGGTTAGGAAATCATTTACAGTTCTCTGATATTATCCTGCATCCTCATGACCCAGATCATCCCCAAATATCTGTAGTGCTATAAAAGGGCTAGGTTGTTTCAGTAATATTTTATTTGATTATAGTTCTGGGAGTGAATATTCCTTGATCCTTGATTTTCTCTCTCCAATATGCATTCTTCTTTAAGGCAAATGCCCCCACTCTCAGACTTACATTTGTTTTTGTTTTGTTTTGTTGTGGTCTTTTTTTTTTTTTTTTTTTTTTTTTTTTTTCTGTTCTCAGATTTTTTTTCTTCCAGGAAGCTAATTCCCTGTGCTGAGAAGACACAAAGTTAGGAGAAATGAGCAAGAAAACACAAAAATCTAAGGAGAAAATCAATTTTTAAATGTTAAGTGCCAAGTTTATAAAGTTAAGATGAAAAACTGTCATTACAATTTAATGCATACAAATTATCTATTTGATGATAAACTAAATATCTGTTCACAGGAGTAAGACTGAAAATACAAAGCACAATTGATGCTATAAGGAACAAAGGGATAAAAGTTAGGAGTAGCTACATAATTTGTGCATCACAGTGCATAATGTAAATGCAGTGCCCATTTTTCATAAAATATTAACAAGTTCTAAACAGTGAGACCACAGTATTAAATCAAGCATTGGACCTAAGTGCAGTGTTTTCTGCCACTGCAGAAATTGGATGCATGTGAATCTGGCCTTGATTTAAAAAACTATTGTATAGGTTTTTAACTTCATGGTTTTTTTGTTTGTTTCTTTTGGTTAGTTAGAAATTACTATGTAAAATACCATTAATGCAGTAGTTAAAATAATATGCAAGCCTTAACTCTAGTAGCTAATGACATGAAGAAAAAAAATAGTAAGTTTGATTTTTCTCTTCCAAAACCTCTCATGGAAATCCATTTTATTCTATTTAACACTGGGCCTTTGCCCACAAGCTTTCTCTATGGACTAAATCTATTTTTGCCTTTTCTTTCGTGGAACGGATACCTTTTCTTATCTATTTCCCTTCACATGGAGGCACTCCTTTGGCTTCAGTGATGAGTATAAAAAGCCTGAAATAACTTTGGCTACCTCCAGGAAAATGAGACTCCTCTTAGTGCTTAATTTAGAAAGCTATCCTTTTTATATCTCAAGATCACCCACAAAAATTTGATTTTCTTTTTTGCTTCAAACTTTGGAATCAAAAAGTATAAACACACTTTCTTACTATTCTAGGTAAAGGAAAAATGAATTCTCTTTCTAATTTAAACTATAGAACTGCTTTTAAAATGTGTACCTCCTGAAATTCTAACCTATTTCCTTGAAGGAAAAAAATTCAATGATAATAATTAAATAAAGGATGGAATTCTTACTTTAAATCCCTACAAACTATAAGAACTGGTATAAATTTGATTTTATGACTATATTTTTGAAATCAAATTAGAGAACTTAAAGTGCTAGAACATTCTGCCTAAATTTAAAGTTTTTCAATTCCTAAAATGCCATATATTTCTGTTGTTGTTAGAAAATTCATTTGGGAAGACGTGATACCATAATCATTAAGTTGTGTTATTTACTGAGACCTGATTGTTAAGGACCTCAACTAAATTTTTAGGATTAACAAAACGTGTGTGTGTGTGTGTGTGTGTGTGTGTGTGTGTGTGTGTAGTGGTTGTTTTAAAAGACAATATCTATTTAAGATATCCACTAATTGAAAGTAAATATTTTCTGGCACTAGAAAACGATAATTTTAAAGTTTAGCCATCATTTGCCTTAGGAAAACAAGACTACAAATGTAATTTTTGTGATATTTTTATTATATTACAACATCACAAACATAAATATTATAAAGATACTAAAATGTACTGCTATAAATTGTAACATCATTTTACATACCAAAAAAACCACGAATCCCAATAATAAGATTTAATATTGATAAAACTTGGTTATCTAACCCATAGTTCATATCCAAGATTTATCAATTGCTTTAGGAATGTCCTCTTATAGATATTTTTATTTCCAGGATCCAATCTAGGATCAAGCATTTCATGTGATTTCTGTGTGTAATTTCTTCATTTTTTTTTTGAAATGATTCTTCAGTCCTTTATCTTTCTTGATGTTGACATTTTTAAAAGTAGTATAGACCATTTATTCTGTAGAATGTCCTCATTTGGTGTTTGTGTGGTGTTTTCTAATGAACAGATTCAGGTTATATATTTTTGGCAAGAATACTACAGAGTGGGATGTCTTTCTTAGAGCATTGTATTAGAGGTGACAGGATGTTGATTTGTACAATGTTGATGATGATAATTCTGATCATTTGGTTAAGGTGACAATGACTAGGTTTCTCTATATAGGGTTACCATTTTTTTCTTTTTGTAATTAATAAGTGATTTATGAGCAAATACTTAGAGGCTATGTAAATAATCTGTTTCTAATTAAACATTCACTTACCAGTTTTAGCTTCCACTGATGATTTAGTGAATAAATGATCACATTTATTCATCAATATTTATTTTTTGGCATTTTGTCATTAGAAAGGGATTTTCTTTTCCCCCTTTTCTGTATGTTTACTTTATATACCTAATAAATTAGAAAAAGAGAACATTGATAACATAATGAATATATTAAATCGGGTCCCTCAGCAAGCAAGTATTTTAATGTTATCACCCTAATTTAACAAGCAATATTAACAACAAAAGCTATTTTAAAGATATAACAGTTGTTGTGTATCATGATAAGAAGTTATAGCCATGGACAACACTGAAATAGAGAATAAAGAAGAGGAGGAGGAATAAGGTGAAGGGAGAGGGAGAAGAAAGTAAAGGGAGGAAGAATGGAGGGAAGAACAAGAAGATAAGGAAGGAAGAGGGAGAGAAAGAAAAAGAGGTTAGACAACAAGATAAAGGAAGTTGAATGAAGACAGTTCTTTAATGTAGTTAAAATTGAAGCTATGATTGAATTATATCACTACAATTTCTTGTCCAATAGTGGTAATTTTTAATATTATTCTTGGGATAACAACAAAAAGAACAGCATTCTATCTGCCCTGGTACACTCACTTTGAGAAAGCTGTCTCCACCCTTGCCACCATGTGAGCTAGACTAAGTCTCTGGAGACCACAGGAGCTTGAACACATACCAGACATGGATTAGTTCCATGTTTTCCCAGTTAAAAACTATTGCTGCATCAAATTTTTTTACTGATAGACATTTATTTTTAAGAATACAAAAATTAAGAACATACTGAGTAAAGAATCAAATTAAGAGTTAGTAATTTTAGCATATGATTGAATAATGTGTGAAAATTGTGAGTTAATTAAATAAGTTATGAGTCATTTTAATCTGCACTCAATTGGTATGACTTTTCAAAGTAGAATAGATCACAGAGCATTTTTATACAATTCAAACCACCCAAGGAGCTAGAACATAAGCCATCTGTTTATTTATTTTATTTTTTATTAGTATCATTTATAATATTTAAAATCTACCAGAACAGGAATTTGTATGCCATTGATAGAATAAAAATAAGCCACGTACATATTTTTAAAAAATATTTCAAAGACTAGAGAAGAGTGAAACAGATTCTCCTTTATAACTTCCATTCTTCAACACCATCTTCCACCTTCCCCAGATAATAACATTTATTCCTTGAACAGACTTCTAAGAAAAGTACTTATTCACATACTGTCAATTATTATATATTGAATTGTCCTGTCTTGCCAATGATTGTTTTTTTTTATGTTGTTAACTTATTTGTCTCATTAAAAAGTAACATTATTCACTGAAGACAGAGTAGAAAGTAGAAAATATACCTCAAGTAAAAAATGTAAAAAAAACACACAAAAAAATCCCATAACAGCAGTATCCATAACAGGCACAGTTTAATATAGCACATTAATTTTTAGTATATGTTTCCTAAGGTTCCAGTTCTCTCATAAATATTCTTTATTATTCTCCAAAATTCTTATTATAATTTTATTTTGTCTATCAATATCTATCTATCCCTACCAACATACCTACCCAATATAGCAATTTACTTTCACTTTGAATTTTAATATGTATTATTTTCTTTAAATTATATTTTTGCTCTTGGTAATATATCAAGTAATATTTCCCTTCAGAATGGAATAGTATTTTAAAGTGCATGACATTTTAGTAATTTCATAGTTCTTTCAGTGAAAGTATCTTATTTTTTTATATTTAC
Organism: Lynx canadensis; assembly: GCF_007474595.2. Lineage (NCBI taxonomy): Eukaryota > Metazoa > Chordata > Mammalia > Carnivora > Felidae > Lynx > Lynx canadensis. Next base: position 66,735,526 of record NC_044310.1, on the reverse strand, counting down.
ATGTTTTACTTTTCACTAGTGTAATTAATGTTATAATGACATAAAATGATAAAATTGTATAAAAATCTTGTATATATCTATGATGTTTTCTTTATAATTAAGGTATTATAATAGCTATTATAATAATAGTTAAAAGTTGTTCAAAAATATTGGTTTCACATTTTTTTTTTCAAAATTCTGTACAGAAAACGAATTGACAATGCATGATCAGAATAGTTTGGATTAAATGGAGATGTCAGTGTTTAAAAAAAATCTTTGGGGTACCTGGGTGACTCCGTCTGTTGAGCGTCTGACTTCGGCTCAGGTCATGATCTCGAGGTTCATGAATTCGAGCCCCGCATTGGTCTGTATGCTGACAGCTCAGAGCCTGGAGCCTGCTTCGGATTCTGTGTCTCCCTCCCTCTCTGCCCCTCCCCTGCTTGCACTCTGTCTCTCTCGGTCTCTTAAAATTGAATAAACGTTAAAAAAAAATAAAAATAAAATCTTTGACTCACACAAAAGACGGTTGGTATGGTTAAAGTTAATGTCATCAAATAATTTTCTGCTTTCATTAAATATAACACATACAGTACCTCATTTCTTTGATAGCTGGGGTATGTATGTTCTATTTATCTGCAATCAATTTCTTTTATGTGTTTACACATTGATTCTTACTAAACAATTTCATTAAACTACTTGCTATGAATTTGCAAGCATTTGATACTGTTCATGCTTTTATTTTACTATCAAATATTCTGCAACTATGTTATCAAATTTTCTGTATCCTTAATTTTTGTATTTTTATATATGATATATTTTCTTTTGCCAGTCAAATCTTCCAGTCACTTAATTCATATTTTTCTATTCCTTTTGTTTTTAGAAAGCACTTGGTTTCCCTGAGATCAGTTGAGTATCAGTCTGTTTCTTTCTGTTTATGATTTTATTTTTACATACTTTTGGATGTAATAAAACTAAATATTTTCCCCCAAATAAGGTATTTTAGCATGCCCCTAGCATTTGAAATATTTCTTTCATCAAAACTAAAATTGTAGGGCACCTGGGTGGCTCAGTCGGTTGAGCGTCCAACTTTTGATTTCAGCTTAGGTCATGATCCCAGCATCAGGGGTTGCAGCCCCACATTGGGCTCTGCACTGAGCATGGAGCCTGCTTGAGATTCTGTCTCTCACCCTCTGTCTCTCTCCCCCCCTTGTGCTCTCTCTCAAAAATAATCATAAAAAACCTAAAATGTTTATATGTGCTTTAGCTTTAGCTTTCTATTATATTCCTTTAACTATCTATGATTGTTCAAGGATCACAGTGTTTTGATTAATTTTATTAATAGTATAATCTGATAGGCCAAAGGGAAAACCCTTGAATTTTTTCCGTTAAATTACTATTCCTCCAATTTTCTGTTTTTTAATTACAAAGGAATTAAATTTAGAAATTCATATGTGGATGATTAGAAAATAAGTCTTCCCACCGAAGAAGCTTATCTTTTCTTCATTCCTTTCTGTCTTTTTTTAGCAATAATAATTTTATTACAATTTGTTGACCACTTATATGTACAAGGTATGTGCAATGTAGTTTACAAATATGATCCATTCCTTTTGTAAGTATTTTGTTTAGAGTTTATTTTGGGCTAGGCCCTCATGTAGGAAGCTGATAATATCCGGTAATAAAACAGTTATGCTTTCTGCTTGATGCTTAATCGGAGAGACTGTTTCTGATAGAAGAGACAAATCTGGAAGGAAGTGAAGGAGGAAGAGGAAGCAGCCTCTAGGTAATGTTATGGGGAGGCAAATTCTTTCAATAGGATCATCAGAGGTGCCTCTTTAAGGACAGATGCGTCCTTGAGGATCCTAGGATCCCATGAACTGCAACCAGCTTTGGTGGACTTTATCAGAAAGAGGAATGCATTTGGATAGCTAACAGAATTAATGGGAATTCTGAAGAGCAAGGATTGAAGAATGGTAAGAAGAAACGAGACCAGAAAGCAGCAGACAGTATTTAAGTCCCACTGCAGGACTGTTTGTGGCTAGGAGGCACCGCTTGCTGCTGGATGTTTGATTCCATCTCTACACCCTGGCATTGCAGCAAATAATCTGTAATTATTCCTGCATCTTTGTGTAACTTCTTCAGACTCAAGAGTCTTAGGTGCAAGCATCGCTGCAGTCTAAGTTTAATGCCCATGCTCAGGCTACCAGGAAGCAAGGAGAAGGAATGTTTGTTGCTTTCACCTTTCCCTCCATTGTGTGTATTGGAGTCCAGTCACCAGTCAAGATTCACATAATATGAGATTTTGCCAAATCGTATTTCAGATATTGGCAGGCAAAAAAAGAGAAAAAAGTTCATTATTTCTTGACACGAGCTATAATTTGGATGTAGAAAATGACTGCAATGCAGAAATGACAAGCAAATACAAAGGCAGGGATGAGATTAAGACCTTTGAAAACAAAAACGGAGACCGGAGTTTATGGAACAATATATGATCTACGTTATTTTTGAGATGTTCTTAATCATACCATAGGAAATCTTTCTAGATCTAACATTGAAAGCATGTTTTATTTTATTTTTTATTTTATTTTATTATTTTTATTTTTTTTTTGAAAGCATGTTTTAAATAAGATTATGTGAATGCTTGGGTAAGCTTAAAGAATTGCTGTATCAATTTTATTTTTTTATTTGTATCAATTGTAATCATCTATTTCTTTTTACCTTTTCCCGGTAATTATGGTGATGTCCATAAAAATTTGTTGATATAAAACTGTTTATTTTAATATACTCCTTAACCTTATTCTCTATTATTTTATTCATAGATTGAAAATCTGTATTTAAAAGAAAATTTGAATTTTAATTATGTTAATGCTCTATCAATTTTAATAATAATCTCAATGAACCCGGATTTATGGAATCTTTTGAAAATATTGTTCTTTATATCTAGAACAAATCATATAGCATGGGAAATATGTATATACACATATTTTTATGCATGTATACATATACATATGGATATATATATTTTTTAATTTAAAAACAATATCTCATAAAACTGTGTGCAACTTCCATATTTTAATTCACATGTCTCATTGACTACTGACTGGGAATGATTGACAAGTGTGAGCTCTGGTGGCACCTTCCTACATCCCCCCAGGCAGAGCTTAAGGGAGCTGCAGGTGCCTGTAGGAGTCATAGAATAAGTTTGGGGATCTCCAAACTTTCTCTGCTTTTAGTAGTATTATTATTGCTATTGCATCAGGATTTGAATTTTTAGAAATGGCCATATATGTCGTGCTTGACCTGGATCTTTTGACTTACTTGAGGTCCTTGAAAGGATTACTGCTAGGTAGATGAACATGCTGACAACCCATTCCAAAGTTATTAGACATTTGATTGATTCATCACTTCCTTCATTGACTGACACAATAACTCAACAACAATTTATGAAACTTTTTCCTACTATGTGAGTATAAGTCATGGAGTCTATAACAGATTGTTTCCTGACCCAAATGCTTACTAGTTCTGTGCCCTGGAAAATTACTTAACTTCACTGGATCTCAGTTTCTATATCATGAAATGATGGTAACAATTTTATCATATTGTAGACTTTTATTTTTAAGCTAACATATGGCAAATTACACTTATTTTGGTGTATAGTTCTAGGAATTTTAGCACTTGTATAACAACCATGAAAAACAGAGTACAGATCAGTCCCATAACCCCAGAACACTCACTGTTATCTCTTTGTAGTCATACCTTTCCCCTATAATGAACTCCTAACAACCACCAATCTTTTTTATAACCTTGTACTTTTGAAGCCATTATACAAATGAAATGATACAATATATAAACCTTTGAGACCCAGTTTTTCATCTAGGATTCAGCCTTTGAGTTTCGTACAAGTTGTGTGCATCAGTAGTTCAGTCTTTTTTATATACGAGTTCATTCCATTGCTTGGATGTATCACATTTGTTTTTCAAGTATTAGCTCATTGAAGAACATTTTATTGTTTCCATCTTTAGGTGATTTTCAATAATCTTCCTATAAATGTTCTTGCTCATGTTTTTGTGTACACATGTTTTCATTTCTCCAGAGTAAATATATCTAAGAGTGGGATTAATGGGTCCTATAGAATGTGTATATTTATTAGAACTCAAGCTGTTTTCTAGAGAGGCTGTACAATTTGCATTCCTACCAACAGTGAATAAGGGAGTTGCATTCCATTCTCATTGGTACTTGATATTGTCATTTTTTGGCATCCTAATAAGTATAGTGATAAACTCATCATGGTTTAATTTCTGTTGACTTAATGTCTAATAATATTGAACATTTTTTCATGCATTTATTTATTATCCATATATTACCTTTGGTGAAGTGTCTTTTCAAGTCCTTTACTTGTTTTTAGTTGGGTTGTTCTATTTTTTTTTTAACTGTTGAATTTTTTTAATTAAACTTTATATTTGAGAGCAGTTTAAATTCACAGAAATATTCAGTGGAGAGAACAGAGAACCTCCATATACCACATGCCCCACACACATACCAAATCTCCCACTATCAGTACTCCCCACCACAGTGGTATATTTATTACATTTATTAAATTATATTTATTACTGATGAACCTGCATAGACACAGCATTATCACCTAAAATCCATAACACACCTTAGGGTTCCTTCTTGGTGTTTTACATTCTTTGGGTTTTGACAAATATATAATGACATTAATCTTGAGGAGTCATACAGAATATTTTCAGTTTCTTAAAAATCCTCTGTTTTCTGCCTATTCATCTGTCTCCTCACTAACTCCAATAATGACTACTCTTTTTGCTGCCTGCATAGTTTTGCCTTTTTCAGGATGTCAGATAGTCGGAATCATACAGTATGTACCCTTTTCAGATTGGCTTAATTAGTTATATGCATTTAAGTTTCTTCTGTGTCTTTTCATGACTTGGCAGCTCATTTCTTTTTAGTATTGAATAATATTTTGACTCGATGAACCACAATCTAGTCCATCTTGTTTATCCATTCATCTAACAAAGGACATTTTGATTGCATTTTACATTTATTTATGATACATTTTGCGTTAAAGTTGTAAAGGGTATAAGTTTACTTTTTTGCATGTGGATGTCCAGTTGTTCCAGCACCTTGTGTTAAAAAGAATATCTGTTCTTTATTATGTTGAATTTGCTCATTTATCAAATATTAACTGCATTTATGTAGGCCCTCTATTCTCTGTTTCATTGATCTGTGAGTCGTTTCTTTTACCAGTACTACAGTCTTGATTACTATTGCTTTAGTACGTCTTAAAGTCAGAGAGTGTCAATCCTCCAACTTTGTTATTCTCCTTCAGTATCGAGTTGACTATTCTGGATCTTTTGCTGTGTCCATAGAAACTTCAGATTAAGTTTGTCAATCAGTGTTGAATTTTGAAAGTTCTTTATATATGCAGATACAGATCCATTTTTATTGCATAATTTATAAATATATTCTCCCAGTTGATGGCTTGTCTTAATTCTTGTAAGACTTCCTGTCTCAGAGTAACATATTTAATTTTGATGAAGTACAATTGATCAATATTTGCTTTTAATGATCATCCTTATGGTGTCATGTGGAGCTTTTTCTTCCGTGTTTTGTAACAGATGCCATTTTTGATCTATAGTTCATTTAGATTGAATGTCTCAAAGGTTGTGAGAGTTAGGTTGAGGTTCATTATTTTTCATGTCAATTTCAGTTATTCCCACATTATTTGTTGAAAAGATTATACTTTACTTATTGAATTTTCCTGGCACTTTTGTCAAAAAAAACATTTGGCCATATTAGTGTGAGTTTATTTCTGGACTCTCTTTCTGTTCTATTGATCTATATAGCTTCCTTTAAGCAATACCACACTGACAGCAGTGTAATACATCATAAAGTCATATGATAGTAATCCTCCCATTTTCTTTTCTTTTATTTCCTTTCCTTTTCTCTTTCTTTCTTTCTTTCTTTCTTTCTTTCTTTCTTTCTTTCCTTCCTTCCTTCTTTCTTTCTTTCAAAAGTTGTAGGTATGCTAGATTCTTTGCTTTTTTACATAAACTTTATGTTTTTATCACAAATAATATTCCATATATTTTCTTTTTTGTAAATTTACTTATTTAAATCAAGTTAGTTAACGTAAAGTGTAATATTGGTTTCAGGAATAGAACCCAGTGATTCATCATTTGCATAGAACACCCAGTACTTATCCCAACAAGTGCCCCCCTTAATGCTCATCACCCATTTAGGCCAAACCCCACTCTCCTCTCCAGCAGCCATCAGTTTGTTCTCTGTATTTAAGAATCTCTTATGGTTTGTCTTCCTCTCTGTTTTTATCTTATTTTTCTTTCCTTTCCCCTATGTTAATTTGTTTTGTTTCTTAAATTCCACATATGACTGAAATCATATGATATTTGTCTTTCTCTAACTGACTCATATAAACTTTACAATAAGCTTGCCTATATTTACAAAAATCTTGCAGGGTGTTTACCCTTGGATTGCATTAAATTTGTACATCAATATGGGTTTAATTGGCATATTTACTATGTTGAGTCTTCCAATTCATGAATATAGTTTGTCTCTTAACTTACTTCAGTCTTCTAAAAAATTTCTCTCAATATTTTTTTTTTCAAAATATAGATTCTATGCATGGTTTGTTAGACTTTTACCTGAGCATTTTATTTCTGGGGCTATTATAAATGGTATTATTTATTAACTTTAGTTTCCAATTGTTCATTGCTAGTATATAGAAGCAGAATTGATTATTTTAAGTTGAACTTGTATCCTGAAACCTTGTGAAATGTACTTATTAGTTTTAGGAGTATTTTTTTTAATTACTTGGGATTTTCTATGTAGATTCACATTATCTGTGCATGGGTACATTTTCTAAATTTTATGCATCTTATTTATTTTTCATCCCTTATTACACAGGCTAATACTGCATGTATGACATTAAATGGGAGTGTTGAAATTAAATATTCTTGCATTGTTGCCAATATTCGAGGGAAGATTTTATTGTTAAGTATGATGTTAGTTGTAGGTTTTTTGTAGATGTCCTTTATTAAAATAAGGAACTTCGCTTCTGCTCCAAATTTACTGATATTACTAGTTTTTATTATGATGAGATACTGAATTTTGTCAAATATTTTCTCCCCATCAACATATATGGTTATGTGATCTTTCCTCTTTAGAATTTTAGTATGTTCACTCTGTTAGATGACTTACGTTGATTTAGTGTTTGGATATTGAGTCAGTTTGGCCATCCAGGGCTAAACCTTACTTGGTCATGGTGTGTTTTTCATCTTACATATTGTTGGATTCAATTTTCTAGTATTTTAAGTTTTTATATCTATATTTTTATTGGTCCACAATTGCTTTTTTTTCTTTACTGTCTTTGTGTAAATTTGGTAGCAGGGTTATAATGGCCTCATAAAATGAGTTGAACAGTGCTGCTTCCTTCTATTTTCTGGAAGAGATTATATAGAATCAGTGGCACATTTTTTAAAAACATGTTTCATAGAATTCATCAGTAAACATTTGGCCTATAGATTTATTTTCTAAGAAAGTTACTAAGTATGAATCCAAGTCCTTTAATAGTGAGAAGATTACCGATTCTCCTGACACACTCTATGTCCACTCCGATGGCCATATCTGGGTTTGGAGCTGCAATGGTTCCAAGCCAGGGGACACAGAGAGGGAAAATAAAGTAAAATAACCATAAGTTTAATTTTAAGTCAAATTTTGGTCTTCTTCCCTACTTGGCCAATACTGTTTACTTCCCAGAGTCCATAAAGAGTTACTCCATGAATTCTGCCTTGCTTTCACAGCTACATTTAATGGAGAGACAAGATGGAATGTGCTTACTTCTCCTTATCTGACCCTGGTATCAAAATTATAGCACATTAGGTTCAATGTATTAATACATGAAAATTTCTTTGACTAGTTCCTGAAAAGTAGCTAGTGCTCAGTAAATGGCAATTATTATCATTGTTACTATTGTCCTGCACTGATCTAAGAACTGGGATGCATTCTCTGCTTTCATGGAGCTTATAGATTAGAAGAATAGATAGATATGAAAAAAGACACAAATCATTAGTTATCACTTTGAGAAGTGTTGCAAAAGAAGACCGGGACGAGACCATCAGAGTATCATTTTTGAGTGAACTCGTTTCATGACTTTGCATACATGGATGTGATTGTCAGTTATTGGGGGCCACAACATATATTTTGGCTATTCAAGGAATTAAACACTCAGTGTGTTATCGGGATATTTTGAAATTACAAGTACATTTACAGACCAGTTGTATTTTATAAGACTTTTTACTGTTTTATTTAATAATTAAATTAATGACTTCATTTTAATGTCTACTCTCTGCCAGTATTGAATTACTTTTTTATTCAGGTTATCTTAGCACTTGAATTATATCATCTGATCATCATCTTTTACCATTCTTTTGATCAAATGGCAAGATAAGTTCCTGGAGTGTATCCAGTACACCAATATTAAACATTGCCTACTGACTTCCAGAGTACTGGGCGAACATGTGAGAAGAAAGGATAGTGGCAGACCTCCAAAGCAGCTGCTCTGTGGTGACATGAGATAGAAGGGCCTTACGCAATTTTAGCAGAAGGAATGCTATTAGAAGACATGTGAGAGAAACTTCCGGTTAGATCCTGATACTGGACAGAGACAGTGGCAGAAAGTTGGCTCCTCAGATATGAATGTATGTACCCACAATCTTCCCACATGTACCTTTTGGAAACCAAAATAGCACTATACTAAAAAGCTGATGAGAAACTCTTTATACATGCATTGCATACATTAATACAGATTTTCATATCACAAATAATAGGACAGAAGCTTTGTGCACAATCTACTCTAATGCTTATTTTGTAGAGGAGGCTTTAAAAAAAAGATTTTTAATGTGTTAATGTATGCCAAAGTTCCTTAATGGAGCCATATTTCTTTCCACTGAAGGACTTTGGACATGCTCCCACACCTTTTACTTGAGCTTTACATAAAATTGATTTTGTAACTCAAAACTCACTTCCTAAGGGAAGATTTACCTGAATAACCACAAGGGTCAGGTAGTTTGCTTTCATAGATTCTAATACTTTCTAGTGGCACTTAAGCAATAATCTCTTTTGCTCACTATTGTAATCCTTGTGCCAAACACTTAGTAGATGCTTCTTAAATTGATAATAAAGAGTGTAATTAACCACAAGTAATTACCGAGCACTTAGTAAGCATTAAACACTCTGTCACAAGGATGAACAAATATGATTTATGCTGTAAAGATGTTTACAATCTAATATGGAAGAGCACACATGAAAGAAAAATAAGCCCACCTGAATTCTGTCCTTGCTATCCTTCAAACACATGAGCTGGTAGTGGTACAATTGCCAAGAAGGCAGTGGGCAGTCTTCTGGATAGAGTAAATGACAGAGCTTGACAAGAGAGGTATCACAGGAAAACTATCGTTGAATTGAAATATGAAGAAAGTTTTCCTCCATGTACTAGAAATAAGCATGCTTTTCTGAGTGTTTATAAATATTTATGTATATATAATATATACACATTTATGTACAGTATAAATTTGTGAAAGTGCTTCCATGTTATCTACATCATGAATGTGTGTATGTAACATATACAGTAAATGAATACCCATGTGTATCTTTAATATATACATATGTAACTTGTAATTTTAACGGACTAGTCTATCAGCGTTATTATAAACCACCTCCAGCTACCTAGTGGTGTGTCGTGTATCAATTAAGACACCTTGAATATATACTTTCAGTACTGTAGTAAGAGAAATTTCCCATGTATCTTTTTAATTTTACCCCAATTTAACCATGGCATAACCATGGTTTTTACTTACTTCTGGCAAAATGTGTTGCAATGAATTGTATACCTAAAAAAAAAATTTATGAAATCAATCATTCCATGATCCAGTAACTATTATTATCTGGGTACCCTCTTTAATGTTTGTCAGTCTTTTCTGTAAGATAATATCGATTTGAACTTTTAATCCTCTCCCAGAGAAAACAAGAGTATCAAAGTATGTTATTTATAATGACTATTTACAGAAATAACCTTGCTATTAATCAGGCATAGTTTGTCTTAGACTTCAATTATCAATCAGACTCTCATGACCTTTTTCACTATTCTAGTGTCATGGTGTCTCAGCCACAATCTTGAAGTTCCTTTAATCCTATCCTCTTGCATAATGATAAGATTTATCCAACAACTTTATAACTGAAGCATTCTGCATAGAACCAACTGAGAATATTTTTGTTCCTGCATCTGGGTATCACAGAAATGGAGTGACAGCAATGTGATTGGAAAAAAAAAAAAAAAACACATCTGCATCAGTGTGCCTGGTTTTTATTCTGTCCATAAACTCAGACAAGTTTATGGCTAAATAAGGGTACCCATGAGTCCTAAAATTTCACTTTTTCTTTTATATTGATAACAGAAGAAATTAACTGTTGAGGTGAAAAAAGAAAAAAAAAGTCAAATTTTTAAGAGCAAAGGCTTTTCTCCTTTACCTTATTTAGCCTGAATAAATTGTAATGTCTTCAAGTAACACTGTGGGGAATGCATTTTTTTTATTGGCCTGATGGTGATCCACAGGTGCAGGTAATTGCAGACACATCTAGATGAACTCTAGCATCACATCTGTGCTACAGAAAATGTGCTAACGGAACAATAAAGAGATAAATGAAAGTTCTGTTCACTAAGTGGACTTCTAAGCCTCCGTGTTAAACTTCCCTTCTTCCTACTCTCCTTCGTTCTCCGTTTGATGATCTGTATAAAGCCCTGGATGATTAAAGATGTACCTCCCTTATCTTTGAATTTAAGAGGTGTATTTTAAAATAAGACTACACCTCTTTGGGAATATATTACAAAACTATTAGCTTAAAATTATCTCTTTTATATTGAGAAGCATGTTGGAAGATGACTTAAAAGTTTCTCCATCATTGCTTTTAATTACTGATAGTGTCCCAATAGTTTCTTATCAGATTTTATAAATAATACAATGAAACTTTAATATGGCCTATGGATTTTTCAACATGTATTCCTTTTAAGCCCTTAATATTTGAATAAGTTATCACATTGACATTAACTTTCTAAAAAACTATCAACTGTTAAGTATTAGAGGAGGAGCCAAGAAAATAGACTATCTCAGTTTTCTGTGAAATGTCTAGAAATCCACATAGCTGAATGCTCAGTACTCATCAAGAATGATTATGGTGGCCTTTATTTTTTTCAGTTTATTTATTTATTTTGAGAGAGAGAGAGAGAGAGAGAGAGAGAGAGAGAGAGAGAATCCCAAGCAGGCTTTGCTCTGTCAGTGTAGAGCCTGATGTAGGGTTCCATCCCAGGAACTGTGAGATCATGACCTGAGTCAAAGTCAAGAGTTAGATGCTTAACCAAATGAGCCACCCAGGTGTTCCTGTGGTTACTTTTATTTATTAAACTCTTTTCAGGAATTATTTCTTTAAATCCATTTGTTCACTCTTTGTTTTAATTAAAATTTTTTTTAATTAATTAATTTATTTTTTAAATATATGAAATTTATTGTCAAATTGGTTTCCATACAACACCCAGTGCTCATCCCAACAGGTGCCCTCCTCAATACCCATCACCCACCCTCCCCTCCCTCCCACCCCCCATCAACCCTCAGTTTGTTCTCAGTTTTTAAGAGTCTCTTATGCTTTGGCTCTCTTCCACTCTAACCTTTTTTTTTTTTTTCCTTCCCCTCCCCCATGGGTTTCTATTAAGTTTCTCAGGATCCACATAAGAGTGAAAACCTATGGTATCTGTCTTTCTCTGTATGGCTTATTTCACTTAGCATAACACTCTCCAGTTCCATCCATGTTGCTACAAAGGGCCATATTTCATTCTTTCTCATTGCCACGTAGTACTCCATTGTGTATATAAACCACAATTTCTTTATCCGTTCATCAGTTGATGGACATTTAGGCTCTTTCCATAATTTGGCTATTGTTGAGAGTGCTGCTATGAACATTGGGGTACAAGTGCCCCTATGCATCAGTACTCCTGTATCCCTTGGATAAATTCCTAGCAGTGCTATTGCTGGGTCATAGGGTAGGTCTATTTTTAATTTTTTGAGGAACCTCCACACTGTTTTCTAGAGCGGCTGCACCAATTTGATTTCCCACCAACAGTGCAAGAGGGTTCCTGTTTCTCCACATCCTCGCCAGCATCTATAGTCCCCTGATTTGTTCATTTTGGCCACTCTGACTGGCGTGAGGTGATATCTGAGTGTGGTTTTGATTTGTATTTCCCTGATGAGCGATGTTGAGCATCTTTTCATGTGCCTGTTGGCCATCTGGATGTCTTCTTTAGAGAAGTGTCTATTCATGTTTTCTGCCCATTTCTTCACTGGGTTATTTGTTTTTCGGGTGTGGAGTTTGGTGAGCTCTTTATAGATTTTGGATACTAGCCCTTTGTCCGATATGTCATTTGCAAATATCTTTTCCCATTCCGTTGGTTGCCTTTTAGTTTTGTTGATTGTTTCCTTTGCTGTGCAGAAGCTTTTTATCTTCATAAGGTCCCAGTAGTTCATTTTTGCTTTTCATTCCCTTGCCTTGGGGATGTGTCGAGTAAGAGATTGCTACGGCTGAGGTCAGAGAGGTCTTTTCCTGCTTTCTCCTCTAGGGTTTTGATGGTTTTCTGTCTTACATCCAGGTCCTTTATCCATTTTGAGTTTATTTTTGTGAATGGTGTGAGAAAGTGGTCTAGTTTCAACCTTCTGCATGTTGCTGTCCAGTTCTCCCAGCACCATTTGTTAAAGAGACTGTCTTTTTTCCATTGGATATTCTTTCCTGCTTTGTCAAAGATGAGTTGGCCATACGTTTGTGGGTCTAGTTCTGGGGTTTCTATTCTATTCCATTGGTCTATGTGTCTGTTTTTGTGCCAATACCATGCTGTCTTGATGATGACAGCTTTGTAGTAGAGGCTAAAGTCTGGGATTGTGATGCCTCCTGCTTTGGTCTTCTTCAAAATTCCTTTGGCTATTCGGGGCCTTTTGTGGTTCCATATGAATTTTAGGATTGCTTGTTCTAGTTTCGAGAAGAATGCTGGTGCAATTTTGATTGGGATTGCATTGAATGTGTAGATAGCTTTGGGTAGTATTGACATTTTGACAATATTTATTCTTCCAATCCATGAGCATGGAATGTTTTTCCATTTCTTTAAATCTTCTTCAATTTCCCTCATAAGGTTTCTATAGTTTTCAGCATACAGATCTTGTACATCTTTGGTTAGATTTATTCCTAGGTATTGTATGCTTCTTGGTGCAATTGTGAATGGGATCAGTTTCTTTATTTGTCTTTCTGTTGCCTCGTTATTAGTGTATAAGAGGCAACTGATTTCTGTACATTGATTTTGTATCCTGCAACTTTGCTAAATTCATGTATCAGTTCTAGCAGACTTTTGGTTGAGTCTATCGGATTTTCCATGTATAATATCATGTCATCTGCAAAAACCGAAAGCTTGACTTCATCTTTGCCAATTTTGATGCCTTTGATTTCCTTTTGTTGTCTGATTGCTGATGCTAGCACTTCCAACAGTATGTTAAACAACAGCGGTGAGAGTGGACATCCCTGTCGTGTTCCTGATCTCAGGGAAAAAGCTCTCAGTTTTTCCCCATTGAGGATGATGTTAGCTGTGGGCTTTTCATAAATGGCTTTTATGATGTTTAAGTATGTTCCTTCTATCCCGACTTTCTCGATGGTTTTTATTAGGAAACGTTGCTGAATTTTGTCAAATGCCTTTTCTGCATCGATTGACAGGATCGTGTGGTTCTTTTCTTTTATTAATGTGATGTATCACGTTGATTGATTTGTGAATGTTGAACTAGCCCTGCATCCCAGGAATGAATCCCACTTGATCATGGTGAATAATTCTTTTTATATGCTGTTGAATTCGATTTGCTAGTATCTTATTGAGAATTTTTGCATCCATATTCATCAGGGATATTGGCCTGTAGTTCTCTTTTTTTTACTGGGTCTCTGTCTGGTTTAGGAATCAAAGTAATACTGGCTTCATAAAATGATTCTGGAAGTTTCCTTCCCTTTCTATTTTTGGAATAGCTTGAGAAGGATAGGTATTACCTCTGCTTTAAACGTCTGGTAGAACTCCCCTGGGAAGCCATCTGGTCCTGGACTCTTATTTGTTGGGAGATTTTTGATGACTGATTCAATTTCTTCATTGGTTATGGGTCTGTTCAAGCTTTCTATTTCCTCCTGATTGAGTTTTGGAAGCGTGTGGGTGTTCAGGAGTTTGTCCATTTCTTCCAGGTTGTCCAGTTTGTTGGCATATAATTTTTCATAGTATTCCCTGATAATTGCTTGTATCTCTGAGGGATTGGTTGTAATAATTCCATTTTCTCTCATGATTTTGTCTATTTGGGTCATCTCCCTTTTCTTTTTGAGAAGCCTGGCTAGAGGTTTATCAATTTTGTTTATTTTTTCAAAAAACCAACTGTTGGTTTCGTTGATCTGCTCTACAGTTTTTTTAGATTCTATATTGTTTATTTCTGCTCTGATCTTTATTATTTCTCTTCTTCTGCTGGATTTAGGCTGTCTTTGCTGTTCTGCTTCTAGTTCCTTTAGGTGTGCTGTTAGATTTTGTATTTGGGATTTTTCTTGTTTCTTCAGATAGGCCTGGATTGCAATGTATTTTCCTCTCAGGACTGCCTTCGCTGCGTCCCAAAGCGTTTGGATTGTTGTATTTTCATTTTCGTTTGTTTCCATATATGTTTTAATTTCTTCTCTAATTGCCTGGTTGACCCACTCATTCGTTAGTAGGGTGTTCTTTAACCTCCATGCTTTTGGAGGTTTTCCAGACTTTTTCCTGTGGTTGATTTCAAGCTTGATAGCATTGTGGTCTGAAAGTATGCATGGTATGATTTCAATTCTTGTATACTTATGAAGGGCTGTTTTGTGACCCAGTATGTGATCTATCTTGGAGAATGTTCCATGTGCACTCGAGAAGAAAGTATATTCTGTTGCTTTGGGATGCAGAGTTCTAAATATATCTGTCAAGTCCATCTGATCCAATGTCTCATTCAGGGCCCTTGTTTCTTTATTGACCGTGTGTCTAGATGATCTATCCATTTCTGTAAGTGGAGTGTTAAAGTCCCCTGCAATTACCACATTCTTATCAATAAGGTTGCTTATGTTTGTGAGTAATTGTTTTATATATTTGGGGGCTCCTGTATTCGGCGCATAGACATTTATAATTGTTAGCTCTTCCTGATGGATAGACCCTGTGATTATTATATAATGCCCTTCTTCATCTCTTGTTACAGCCTTTAATTTAAAGTCTAGTTTGTCTGATATAAGTATGGCTACTCCAGCTTTCTTTTGACTTCCAGTGACATGATAGATAGTTCTCCATCCCCTCACTCTCAATCTAAAGGTGTCCTCAGGTCTAAAATGAGTCTCTTGTAGACAGCAAATAGATGGTGCATTTAGTCCATTTACATTCCGTGTTATTATAGAAAGATATGGGTTTAGAATCATTGTGTTGTCCGTAGGTTTCATGCTTGTAGCGATGTCTCTGGTACTTTGTCTCACAGGATTCCCCCTTAGGATCTCTTGTAGGGCTGCTTTAGTGGTGACGAATTCCTTCAGTTTTTGTTTGTTTGGGAAGACCTTTATCTCTCCTTCTATTGTAAATGACAGACTTGCTGGATAAGGGATTCTCGGCTGCATATTTTTTCTGTTAATCACATTGAAGATCTCCTGCCATTCCTTTGTGGCCTGCCAAGTTTCAGTAGAGAGATTGGTCACGAGTCTTATAGGTCTCCCTTTATATGTTAGAGCACGTTATCTCTAGCTGCTTTCAGAATTTTCTCTTTATCCTTGTATTTTGCCAGTTTCACTATGATATGTCGTGCAGAAGATCGATTCAAGTTACGTCTGAAGGGAGTTCTCTGTGCCTCTTGGAGTACAATGCCTTTTTCCTTCCCCAGATCCGGGAAGTTCTCAGCTATTATTTCTTCAAGTACACCTTCAGCACCTTTCCCTCTGTCTTCCTCCTCTGGAATACCAATTATGCATATATTATTTCTCTTTAGTGTATCACTTAGTTCTCTAATTTTCCCCTCAGACTCCTGGATTTTTCTTATCTCTCTTTTTCTCAGCTTCTTCTTTTTCCATAATTTTATCTTCTAGTTCACCTATTCTCTCCTCTGCCTCTTCAATCCGAGCCGTAGTTGTCTCCATTTTATTTTGCAGTTCATTGATAGCATTTTTTAGCTCCTCCTGGCTGTTCCTTAGTCCCTTGATCTCTGTAGCAAGAGATTCTCTGCTGTCCTTTATACTGTTTTCAAGCCCAATGATTAATTTTGTGACTATTATTCTAAATTCACTTTCTGTTATATTGTTTAAATCATTTTTGATGAGTCCGTTAGCTGTCATTATTTCCTGGACGTTTTTCTAAGGGGAATTCTTCTGTTTCATCATTTTGGATAGTCCTTGGAGTGGTGTGGTACTGCGGGGCACTTCCCCTGTGCTGTCTTGAATAACTTGCGTTGGTGGGCGGGACCGCAGTCAGACCTGATGTCTGCCCCCAGCCCATCGCTGGGGCCACAATCAGACTGGTGTGTGCCTTCTCTTCCCCTCTCCTAGGGGCGGGATTCACTGTGGGGTGGCGTGGCCCTTGTGGGCTACTTGCACACTGCCAGGCTTGTGGTGCTGGGGATCTGGCATATTAGCTGGGGTGGATTGGCAAGGTGCACAGGGGTGGGAGGGGTAAGCTCAGCTCGCTTTTCCTTCGGAAATCTGCTTCGGGAGGGGCCCTGCAGCAGCGGGAGGGAGTCAGACCGTCCGGAAGGATGGATCCGCAGAAGCACAGCGTTGGGTGTTTGCGCGGTGCAAGCAAGTTTCCTGGCAGGAACTGGTTCCCTTTGGGATTTTGGTTGGGGGATGGGCAAGGAAGATGGCGCTGGCGAGCACCTTTGTTCCCCGCCAAGCTGAGCTCTGTCGTCCGGGGCTCAACAACTCTCCCTCCCGTTGTCCTCCAGCCCTCCCGTTCTCTGAGCAGAGCTTTTAGCTTATGACCTTCCAGATGTCAAGTCCTGCTTGCTGTCGGAACACACTCCGCCCAGTCCCTCCGCTTTTGCCAGCCAGACTCGGGGGTTCTGTTTGGCCGGCGGGCCGCCCCTCCACCCCCGCTCCCTCCTGCCAGTCCATGGAGCCCGCACCGCCTCTCTGCCCTTCCTACCCTCTTCCGTGGGCCTCTCTTGTGCGCTTGGCTCCGGAGACTCTGTTCTGCTAGTCTTCTGGCGGTTTTCTGGGTTATTTAGGCAGGTGTAGGTGGAATCTAAGTGATCAGCATGACGCGCGGTGAGCCCAGCATCCTCCTACGCCACCATCTTCCCAGGATCCCATTTGTTGACTCTTAAACTACCTTTCAAATGATATAGATTTGGTCGAAATTTTGAAAATATGCAATTATCCTGAAAATCACAGAGTATAACTATGAGAGTACTTTCTTATTTTTAAGGACATTTAACATATAAAGGATTGAAATATTAAGATTCATACCTGTTTTTCATTCACAACCAAACATAATTGGTAAACTCTTTCCAAGCAGTACAATTGGGCCCATTTTATAAAAATTGCCAATATCTGGTAAGATTCTGGCATCAACCTGCTATTTCACATAAGTGTATTTTAGTCATAGACTGTTATTCCATCATGAAGATTTTGTTTCTCCTTCTTATTTGAAATAATATAGTTGATGTAATATCAATCTGCTTTTCTCTCTGACATAGAAACAAAAGACAGGTTTTGCTGCAAATAGCTCCTCTCCCCTGCTGACAATTCCCCACGATGGAGACCCGTGTCAGCTTTCTTGTTTCGATACAGGAGCTTTTCTGAATACATATTGCAAATTATGGCAGTTGTGATGAATTATCCAAATTTCAAATGATATATATTTAATATATATGTATGTGTATATATACGTGTGTGTGTGTGTGTGTGTGTGTGTGTGTGTGTGTGTGTAAAATTCTCTAGAAACCAGCTTGACTTTGGTTACCTGCCCATAGAAAGTATATACCATCTTCAATATTTCTGTTCATACACATTTAAGAATCTCTACACATTCATAAAAGTCCCTGGATGCATCTTGTACTCTCTTCTCTAAGGACCTTCTCACCCATCTCCATTTGAAGATTGCTGATTGTTTTCATCATAATTGTCTACTTTGTACTAAGATTCCGATTCTCAAGATTTAATATACGTGAGAATCAGATGGGCTTATTTAAAGCAGATTCCCATGCTGTGTCTGTAGACATTCATGGTCAGTTAATCTGGGCTGGAGCTCAGAATATGATAAAGATGCACTCAGATTAGACTATAGGCTTTGTAAGGGAAGGAAAACATTTTTGAATATGTGTATTTCTGTTACTTGGAACCATGCGTTATATATAAGAGACAAAAGAATTATGTGTTGAACTGAATTAAGAGGTTTAAACAACAAAAAAATAGCTTTGGATTATTTGTTAATATTCCCTGTTGGAAACTTTATTATCCCAGTTAGAATGTGTCAAACTTTTGAGGCTAGGAACTGATGAACAAGTGGACACAGGGAATATTCACCTCACCACTTTTCATATACATCTTATTAATTCATCTAATAACTATTGCACACCCATCTAAATCTTAGCCTGTGTGCTAGTTGCTGTGATATCAAATTGCATAAATTTGATTCTTCACCCTCAAGGAATTTACACATTAGAAAAGAGGCATATTAAGTAGCCCTAAAATAATGTAATGATTTATAATAGAGAATAAACAAAGCATTGTAGAAGCCCTGAGAAATGAAGGCCAAGTGCAGTCGAAGGCTCTATAAATATTAAAACTTCAAGAATCAGCATATGGTTGATACTAGTACAAATCATTCTCTATGCCAATTCTTCAAAAAAAATTGATGCCATTAGAAATTGTCAGTGTTCTAACACCGTTTGTCATTAAAAATGAAAGCAATAAAAATGTATACTCTACGCCACTATCCATTTCTCATTTACATTCTCATTTATATGTACTCATAAAAACTGTGCCCTAGATTTTAGATTCCTCTGACTTTGCTAGTAATAGTTCGTGTTTTCAGTTATTTACATATGTACCAGGTCATCTGTTCCTTACCCCAGTCTTCATTTGATTAACCTTTAAGCTGCACCTCCTTCCTCCCTGCCACACCCACTGGAACATTCCCTTTAAAATTGAGCTAATGTCTATTTTTGTTAAAATGTGAATACTCAAGGTGCCTGGGTGGCTCAGTCGATTGAGCATCTTACTCATAACCTCCACTTGTGTCATGATCTCAGGGTCATGAGATCAAGGCCCGCATCTGGCTCTGTGGTGAGCATGGTGCCTGCTTAGGATTCTCTCTCTCTCCCTCTCCCTTGGCTCCTCTCCCCTATTCTCTGTCTCTCTCTAAAAATAATGATGATAATGATGATTATGATGATGATGATGATGATACAATGTGAATACTCTTCCTTTCACTACTGTTTTTCTCCCACAGACCCTTTCTTTCTCCAGTATTGTGGTTTCCTTTACATCATCTCAACAATAAGAAAATGTGTCCAACAGCCCTTCTGGCTGACATTTATGACTGTAATTCCTACTTTGATGAATCCTCATCGTTGGTAGCCTAGTTTTGTGGAAGGAGGTCATCCGCCTACTGTCATAGAAGCAGAAAGAACAACTCATCCCTGTTCCATCCTTTGACACCTAAGGATAGGCTTGTGACCTCAGCTCAGTCATATGGATTCTTACACTTTAGAATTTGCATCTCCAGTGAGTGATGCAAAGATAAAGAGAGTTTAAGGAACATATTGCCATGTGGCAACATCTTGGCCAGATTACTTGTTGAGCAGGAACTTCTGGTAGATTGTCTTTTGTTTCTGCTTATTTCAATTTTGTGACATCACCTTCAAAACTTACTTTTTTGAGGGGCGCTTGGGTGGCTCAGCTGATTGAGTGGGGGACCCTTGATTTTGGCTTAAGTCATCATCTTACGTGCTGATAGCACAGAGTCTGCTTGGGATTCTCTCTCCCTCTCTCTCTGTTCCTCTCCTTGCTAGCACATATTCTCTCTAAATACATACATACATACATACATACATACATACATACGTACATAAATAAATATTTAAGAAAAATACTTTTACACTTAGAACAGCTAGATTAGATTATATTACTTCAACCAGGAATTCTAATTTCTAGTTAGTGAAAATAAGATCCAAACCTTCCTGATAGTTTTGAAATATGTTGGGTATTTTGTGGTAAAATTTCGTGGTAATTTTATGGACCTTTAGCAATGTTTTCATAGTGGAACAAATGGTGGATTTTTTTATTGCAATATGACAAAGTTTCAACATAATTATATATTATTATGTCAAATATGCTATGAGTAGATAAAAATATAAGTAGACATATATTGATAAGTCAGGATTAATGACATATGCGAACTCAACATTTACTTATGCCAAATAATATATTTTTAAATCACTTGTATCAATGTCTGTTTTAAAGGTTTTTTTTTTTTTTTTGATTGCCATATAGCAGTGTGGTCTATTTGCTAGTCAGTATTTATGTCTCCCGTTGCTTTAAGTTGTGTGTTAGTGTGCCCTTACACCAATTTATCTATTTAAATGATAATATTATGTCTAGGCTATTTTCAGAGACCAGTTTTCCCATAAAATTATTGCATTTGACAAAACAGGTACAGGATCCAAAAAAACATAATAGTCTATAATCTTTAGAAATTCCATAAGTTATTAAATACTAAGGTGTCCATTTGGGGATAAAGCTTATGTCCTTTAGGTAGGCAGTTACAGCAATTTTCTTACTATTAGGCTCCTCGTGTTGTTGTGCCCTGAGAACTACACATAGATTTTAGTGAAATATAACTCTACAGAGTTCAGTGCAGGTCTAAGACCACATCTGTCAAATAGTCCACATACATTTGATATTTATAAATCTCTTTATGTTCTTCTGTAAAGGAATCACACTAAAGATAGAATAATGAAAAAATATAAATATCCTATCTTCTATTTATATTTTCCCTGAGCTTATCATCTCTATAATTTTTCACTTTGTTTCATATTTTTCTGTTGATTCTTTGCCTTCTGCCTCCACACATCAGCTATAGGGCTTTCTTATTTCTATGGAGCATTGTGGGATGGTTGTAGAGAATAGATTATACAACAGGGCCTAAAAATATTTTGAAGGATGAAAAGAGGAAATTATAACTGTTTTTCTCCTATGTACAAATCTAAAACAATACCAACTTTGAAAGAATTGTGTTTATAGTTTTCTGGGCAGAGAAGCTGATACATAGTCCTTACTCATGAAAGGTTAATCCCTTTTCACCAATTTATATTAAAGGAAAAACAAATAAATAAAATAATAAAATATGTTTGTGGTTTGAAACTGTTCACAAGCAACAGGACTGAATATCAAACACCAGAGTTACTAATCAAATATCCACAAATATAATATAAAAAAGCAGCTCTCTAATTTGTTGCAGCAAAGTTTATATTTTTCTCTTGATTCATCTTTGTTACTTCAATTTTCCACGATATTTAGAGAGTAGAGTTATAACGGTTTCTTTATAAGTGCAATGGAATGAATTCTCTAATGTGTGTCTGTTTAAATCTGATAACTTAAAGAAC
The DNA here is from genome assembly GCF_007474595.2 of Lynx canadensis. Lineage (NCBI taxonomy): Eukaryota > Metazoa > Chordata > Mammalia > Carnivora > Felidae > Lynx > Lynx canadensis. Next base: position 66,713,810 of record NC_044310.1, on the reverse strand, counting down.
AAGAGTCAATAAGCATTTTCTTCTACTGTGTAATAATGTTTTCTGTTAAACATTAATAGAAAACCAGGGATCTGTTAAATTTGACAAAGTTATCCATGTCTATAATAATTAAATGCCATATTATTTTATCAAAATAATTATATGAAAGCAAGACACCTAATCTTGAAAATAATTCAAACATCATTTTCAAAAAGTACCATATCAAATAAAAATTAAATCTTTTGCTAATATTTCCTGGAAACTTCTCAGAAATCTGAGATTACTGAGTATTTCAAGGACCACAGATCATGCAATAATATGAAGAATTATAGATAGTGGACTCAGTGTAATATCTTCACTTGCACACATACACTTGTGGATGACATATTAGCAAGCTTTCATTTAGCATGTCAGTTTCAAGCAAACTGTAGCAGTTCCAAAAGGACATAACGGGAATAATCTCTTGTTCATTTTTTTTTTACTTTACATATTTTTTAAAATTTATTTTTGAGAGAGGGAGGGAGAAGGCATGCGTGCACATGCAAGCAGGGAGGGGCAGAGAGAGGGGGACAGAGGATCAGAAGCGGGCTCTATGCTGACAGCAGAGAGCCCAATGAGGGACTTGAAATCATGAGCCTAGAAATGATGACCTGGGGGGAAGTCAGAAGCTCAACTGACTGAGTCACCCAGGCACCCTCAGCATTATTTTTGAACAAGACTTCGTGCTAGTTACTACAGATAAAAAGATAAACAGAACCTGATCCTTATCTTTAAGAACTTTAAAACATATGGAGGACGAGGAAATACAATTAGCTGAGGCAAGTAAAATGGAATATTCAGCAGCTTCAAGTGACACGAGTGGGGGTGAAGAGAAAGAAGCAAAGGATCTTACTCGGCCACGGATCAAGGAAATTTTCCTTTCTAAACAGGAGGAGTTGACAGGGGTTTTCATAAAATAGTAGAGAAGGAACAAAATACACTTAAGAATGACTGAAAATCAGGAGCAAATTCAGAGTGCCGAGGATGCCCCGGCATAAATGCAAGGAGACAGAATGTGAAGATGTACGGCATGAGTGAGGAGCGACTGTCTTCAGAAGGAGCGTGCAAGACTTTGAAGCACATTTTGGGGAGTTATTTTGTCTTTGTTAAGGCAATGGGGAGTCTTTGCAGGTTCTTGAGGTTGGGATGGCATGAAAAATCAATGTTTGAGAAAAAAAGAGAGCCACATAATTTTAGAGGACTGGCACTGGGGATAAAATGGAATCAAATGTGGATAAACTGGTCATTAGAGGAAATACTTTTTTACCTACTGAGTGGCCCTTCTGGAATAAATGATGTATTCTCAGCAAAAAACACATGGGTGATCTTCTATACTGATGTGCTGGCAAGTTCTAAGCAATCCATTATCAAGATGGCACAAAATTTTAATGATATAATATTATAACTGCATTTGTCAGAGGCCAATCTCCCTAAGAGCAGGACATGTTTGGAATATTCATAAAATTCTTTGATTTCGAGCATAAACATCAGAAGGTGAAAAATCCTATCTTTAGAAGAGGATGGTGTCATGTCATGTAGTGGACTATAGAAAGTAGAATTAAGAGGAATTATTAGTGAGTAGCAGAAAGAAAGCAAATGTTTTCTCCTTGCCCTATGGTGTTTTGTGCCACCTTTTATCCACGTAGCTCTCTCAGCCACTTTCCAGACAGCAGAGCACATTAAATGCATTCATGATTTGTAATTTAAAACTACAGTTGTGCGAAATTGCAGTTTAAGCTTGTATGGATCCATACCCATTGAGTTTGAATTAAGATTTACAAATATGTATTAGGTTTGATAGGACAGTCATTGAATGAAAAATACAATTTGTGGCACTGAAATGCAGCAAAAATACGAAAATTTAAAATATGTATGAAATCTTTCTCAACAATATGCTGATTAGATCTTAGGCAATGCATATGGCACATTCTAGTAATCAATCAGGGCGTATATTCTGAATGCCATGATTCTACGTTTCTTAATTTAAAAATAAATTGGAGGAACTTATTCTGGAAGTAATTATTTCAGAAAATTATCGTGTCCTACAAAACTCATTCACAGTCAGGAGACTAATAAAACAAATCAACCTTTTAAATTGTTGGTTTTAAGTGGGTAGGGCTGAAAATCTAAGGTTAAAGCAACACATTTTTTTTTTTTTGCCGTAATTCTTTATCTCTTCAAGCAAAGGGTAGTTCTAGAAGTACCCTAATATCCATACAAACAAGAAGACGAAGAGCAAGGCAAAGAGGTTGAAAAAAAGCATTGCCATCATGACCAATAATGCCAGAATCATATTTATTATCCAACATGGGAAGATTAATGATTATCTGGTCTACAACCACCCTCAGTGCAGGAATTAGCTCAGCAACATTGTTTCTCTGGTTGTACATTACATTAGACGTGCACAGCCGTCAGCTCTAGATGATCTTATTTAGTAAGTCTATTTTTGCAATATCCCCAGATCATTTTAATGTGCCGTCATGGTTGAGAATCACTGCTGTCTCACAAAATATTAACTGAGATGAAACACATGATTTCCCAATTTAGGGATAATTTTGACTCTGGTAAACATCTTTATATGAAGATGTGATCTGGGTTCTTAAACTTTCATCCACTGAAATTACATCAGCCCTTCTTACTTCTTAAAAAAATATTTTCCTATTTTTACTTATTTCCTTTCCTAATAATGTATAGGTTATATAGCTAATGTGCTATTTAAATTGCTTTTAACACCATCAATAATAGCTCTTATTTAATATGGGTTTACTATGAAGCTGACACAAACGTAGGTATTTATATACAATAATTTTAACCTTTTTATCAATTCTAGAAGGTAGAAATTATCATTTCCATTGCAAATATGAGGAGATTGAAACAGCAGATTTCAAAACATACCTCAAATTGCATGCATGACTAGAAAGTGCTGAAAGTGGGGATCTGACCCCAACATGTATGTTCTCAACCACTACTCTATGTAAGAGAAGGCTCATTGCAGATCTGAGTTAACCAAATTGCAACTGCCAATCGTTTTAATATTTATAGGAAGCTGTTATCCCTTCCTAACATTTTCAACAGCCCAAGAACTTTCACTTATTTTTGTATAACCTTGTTGCCTGCTAGGGTTTACTTGTCAGTAAGAAATCTCGTAGACTTGGCTTGAGCACTGATCCTAACTTGCCAATAGCATCTCCTGTGAAATTTAAAATCATATCCCATGACCTTTAAGAATTCCTGGGGGCTTAGGCCTTCATGGTTTCCATCAACTGAATTGCCATTAAAACTTTTTATTCCACTCTGAATGTAAAACTCTTCTCCTTCATAGGTTTAAATACATATACCAAGGCAAAAGCCCACTCATACTATGCACTTTAAAAATTCTGTGTGATTTATTAAAGATTCTTGAGTTAAAGAAAAGTTACCCCAAGTGGAGCAAAGCCTTCTGATATCTTCTGAGCTCCACTTTTTCTGCCTTCTCTTTTTACGTCTGCATTGCAGCCCTTTGCTCATAACTCAAGCTCACAAATGCATCAAATAACTCTGGAGAAAAAAGCAAACAAATGGCTTGTCATGAGCAGGATACACAACTTGAGAGTGCAGTCAGGATTATAAATACCATCTTTTATCCCATTAATTATGAACTTATTGTTTCATCTCTCACTGTCCTAATCACAATTTACTGAGTATCTTTCAATTGAATGTCTAGTTTATTTTCTAGTTGGCCTGCTAGTTTTTCATTAGTCTGTGCTTCCCAACAAATCAAAAATGAAGTATTCACTGAATCTCCCTTTCTCTTCTGTGACTGTTTCAGTGATAGTTGTAATAGACAACAGTCCATTAACCCATTCAACAATTATGCTTGCAAACTGTTCTGAATGCTTGCGAGTGTCTATGTATCACAGATTTTATAGCAAAATAAAACCCCAAATAATAATGGATAACCTGGCCTGAAAAAAGTGGTCTTGAATTTGATACCTTGGAAAAACAATAGTTTCAAAGTTTTGTTGAATTTTGTTGTTTTGTTTTTGTTTTTGTTTTTTAAAATTTTGTTGGAGGGGCAATCACCTTATAGAAAAATTATTACAGAAATCTCTGAAGTTCAGTGGATAAAATGTTTAAATTATGCAGCAGAATAGCAACGATGTTATGGTAAATGGCAGAGTTTAAGCAATGTAAGCAAATGAGGTAAGCCGCTCTGCACCATGTTAAACAATAGTGGGCTAGGTGTATCTGCAGTTCATCCTTCCTTTAGGAAATGTTTCTAAATGTTATTTAATCCCATTATTGGTTTTCTCCCCTTGGTCAAGATGTGTGTGTGTGTGTGTGTGTGCGCGCGCGCGCCCGTGTGCGCCACATGCATAGGTGCAACACGTGATTTTCTTCAAGCAGTTACCCAAAGTGTTGTCAATGTGTGCTTTTGTGTCTTGCTTATGTGTCTCGGCTTATACAATTATCCACAGGACTGTTGGCTATTCCTGTGGGTACTACCATTCATGAAATGTACAGGCTTGGGGAAGATGTAGACCAACATAAGGTACTCAGGGAGATATCTAAAAGACAGATATCTAAGAGATAAATTGGGCAGAGAGTATTGTCAAAGAAGCTTCTCTTGGCATCTTGTGTGATTGTCTTGGTGACTTTCACCTACTTCACTTCTTTTTAGTTTGTGGCACAATTCTCATCCCCTTCCAGACTACTCTCTATTACATATTCTAACATTGGAATGATTCAGAGCTAAGTCTTAGGAAACTATTCTTTGTTATCTACACTTTTCTCCCATAGGAAACACATCCAATCCCGTGACATTAAATCTGCTTTGCCTTTTTAAAAATTTTTTTAACGTTATTTATTTTTGAGACAGAGAGAGACAGAGCACGAACGGGGGAGGGTCAGAGAGAGAGAGGGAGACACAGAATCTGAAACAGGCTCCAGGCTCTGAGCTGTCAGCACAGAGCCCGACGCGGGGCTTGAACTTACGAACTGCGAGATCATGACCTGAGCCGAAGTCGGACGCTTAACCGACTGAGCCACCCAGGCACCCCAGGTTTGCCTTTTTATACTATCAACAATTCCCAAATTTCTATCTTTGGCTCTAACATTTCCTCTGAACTCCAGACTAGGGCGTCCAAATACAGATATCAGGATCTCTGTATGGAGCAGTTTCCTGAAAAAGACAGATGGAACATTACAATTAGATAATTTGGGCAAAGTTTAATCAATGGACAGTTTCAAAGGCCTGGGTAAGATCTAGGGACACCATGAGAGAGAGTGCAGGGCACTCTGCTAGGCCAGAAAGGGAAAAGTGAGGGAGAAGTTACCAGAATCTGCAGACAGACAGACCGACTGGGTACAGAGTGCTGCTTTACAGGAACCATGACCTTAGTTCACTGGAGGTCAAGGGAGGGAGCAGACCCATGGGAATGCTGCAGAGAGGGAATATGCTCCAGGGAAGCCATATTCCAACTTCGTTTTCCTCCCTCCAACCTTTTGTCTGTGCTTCCTGTTGGCAGAACTCTACTAGAAGCCAGAGAGTGTAAGAAAGATACAGTTGTAGCTCTCAAAATTAGCCCCTGGAGTACAAAGCAGGATGGAGAAGGTATATGTGAATGGGAACTAGTCCTATATATGTATGGAATGACACTACTCCAGGGAACAGCGTGTAGGAAAGCCAGAAGAAGAAAGACCTCAGACCAGTGAGTAGCTCAATATATCTGGAACAAAGAAGTCAGAGTGACAATTTATGAGGTGGAAGAGATAAACAGCAGCCAGATTATAAAAGTCTTTTCAACTAAACTAAGGACGTTAGATTTAAAATTTAGAAGAGTGTCATGCTAATACTTATGTTATAGAAGCCACATTCTGGCTGCTGGCTTGAGTCTGGAGCAGACACGGACTGAGGGGCTGAGGGGGGTTAAAGGGCTGACAGTGAGAGAGCAGGGCACAGATCAGACAGTTATAGGAAGGAAATAAAAAGATTGATGGGAGGCTGAAAAGGCACAATTGATAGGATTTGGTGATTCTTTAGATGCTGGAGGTGAGCGGAAAAGAGAAGTCAAGGATGATGTGGGCATCTGACACGTATTACTTCTGGGATAGCAGTACCATTTCGAGTGACAGGAAAGGGAATAGAGAGAATTAGGGAAGAAAATGATGAGTGAGGTTTTACACATATCTTAAGGCATTTAGTTCAAGTTGCCTATGAAACATTTTAGTAGAAGTGCCCAATAGAGATGTGGATATAATTATTGGCATATAATAGTTATTAAAGAAGTGGGATGGGTGAGGAAATTAGGTGACTCAGTAGAGCATTAAACTTAGGTTTGACCTAATGCTTACAGGCTTTTCAATACACCCAGCTAATTAATAATTGTAAAAGTTTTGTTAAAAAATAGATATTTAATGCCAATAGACATTTAATGGCAATAATAATAGCTAGTTTCTAAAGCCCATATTTTCAATTCTAGATATCTTCCATGGATGCTTCCTTATTTCTGTTTACTGACTTAATGCCTTATGGAATAAAAGCTTTTTTAAAATTAATTTATTTTGAGAAAGAGAGAGAGAGAAGGAAGAAGAGAGAGGGAGGGAAGGAGGGACAGAGAGAGAGAGAGAGAGAGAGAATCCCAAGAAGGCTCTGTACATTCAGCACAGAGCTCCAAGTGGGGCTTGATCAAGAACCATGAGATCGTGACCTGAGCAGAAATCAAGAGTCAGACACTTAACTGACTGAGCCACCCAGGCGCCCCTAGAGTAAAGCTTTTTAAAGAAGTATTAGAGAAAAAAAAATGAAGTATTATTGGAAAAGACAATACCGGGTATGCAAACGGCACAATAGACTCTGAGTTTTGGAATTAGAATGCCTATTCTGGGTCATTTAGTGGTCCCAGAAGTCTCACATTTTAAATGAAAAAGCAAAGGATCAAAGAGTTATATGAATTTGGGAGGCTCATCCCAAAGTTATAAAGAGAGTGAAATCTTAAGATAAATACCGATAAGTATATGTATGGATTGAGTATCCCCAGTAGAACACTGTCTGCGGTGTAAAGCAAATGGGAGGAGGGGAGAAGCAGTAAGTTAAACAATAGGGAGGATACATTATACGTTATACAGATTAGGTTCTACTTAATATCACACTGATGATCTGAGCCTCAAAAGATCAATCTCCAATGCTCCCACGAAACTGCATAAAATACAAATGTATTTATATTTAAAGGCTGAAATATGGGAAGCTGCTAAAAACATGGATGCTGAAACTGCTAACATTTCATAAGAGACAGAAAAAAAAAAAACAAAACCCTCACAGCCTTAATGGAAACTGAACCAAACCCATAGAGAAGCAGATGTTTCCCTTTAGCAAACTTTCAAAGCAGCAGGAACTTGAATTCAGTCAGGAAACTGGCAGAGCCGCCGGAGCCATTTCTAAGTGGCTAGGAGAGTTGCAAGAACGTCCTTGAAGACTCGTGCTCTGGGTAAAATGGAAGTGGGGGTTTTGGCAGACTGTGCTCTCGGCTACCTGCCAGCGACTTTGAAAAGCATGACAGCTAATGTGGCTGCCTGGATAGTTCTTTGGCTGCACCTCTGATTGGAAGACATGATTTTGAAAGGACTCCATACAGGAATTCCATTTGGCAAAGGCTCGCTTTTTGGCAAGGATATGGAAAGTCTTCTTGAATAAGCATTGAAGAATAAATTGTGTCTGCCCCAGGATAAAACTTCTGGGGAATAGGGAAAGAATTAGGAGGTAGATTATACAGAGGCAGAAAGTTTTCAGAATGGCAAGAGACACTAGAAATTTGCAATCAGTAAAAAGGACCCGATTGCAAGGAAAAAAAAGTTGGAAGTTCTTCAAAGGATCAAAAAAAAAAAAAAAAAAAAAAAAAAAAGGAGCTGGTCTGGCTACTCAGTCAGTGCTCTGGATGAGAGAACCTAATAATGAAGATCATATGTGAGTCACAAATAAGAATATATACACTTCATTCAAGAAAGCGTTTATCTAAAATATTAAAAAATACTTTGAATTATGCAAAACAGATTTTACAGTGTAGAAACCTGGCACCACACTAATCAGAAGGTCATAAATGCTGACTGATATTTGCAAGCCTGCGTTCCTCTGTCACCTGCTGTCTGAACTGTCTTGGGACCGGCTGCATTTTGGTTATTAGTATGAATCTAACATGGAACACATCGTGTGGAGTTTTCAGTGCTGGGATCCTCCCAGTGCCTAACAGTGTCCACATGCCTCCCTGACATGCAAAATGTCACCAGGACCTCGACCGATGTGTGAAAAGCCACATAGTGCCTTACCACTGATTAACAGCAAAAGGTCATACTGACTTTTTTTTTTTTTTCTCTTTAAAATACGTAATCATGACTGCTTGAGTCTTTGTGAGAAAGATCTTCTCCCTCTGGTTGCCAGGTAAAAATATAAGGTGTTTAGTTTAATTTGAATTCAGATAAACAGCAATTCATTTTTCTTCTAGTGTTAAGTATTCAAATTTAACTAGACATTCTATATTTTTATTTGCTAAATTGGGCAGCAAATTTTAGGGACCGTTTTATGAGTGAGGGAGATCTCTTCATGTGTTTCTGTTGCCATTAAATAGATAAACTCACTTAGAGTCCAATAATATATAGTCCAACTGTCTATAAAATATTGATAGGGAAGCTCATGTTCAATCCTTTACCTGGTTTGTGAGTTTATTTATTTTTGAAGAAATGTGTTTTATGACTTGACCTCCAGTAGGGGTGCTGAAGAGATGGCCAGAAGATATGCTGATGGAAAGAGGAGGGCAAGGACAAGGGAAAAGGGCAGGAGGAGAATAATGTACATTTTTGGTAATTAAGAGATAAATGTATGAGGTTGAATACCAGTTCTTGTAACCTTGTCTAATTTAAATAAAACAAGACCTGACAATTAGTGATTAGGGTGCTTGGCACATAGTAAGTATACAAAAAAAACATATCGTTTGTGTCCTGTTAATGATTTTACAACCATCGATATGGGAAACCTGAGAGTGAAATCCGTATCTTTTACCCCCAAGAGCAGTGCTCAAAATACAAATGCTTTAAACTGGTATCAGGAAAGAGAGACATTTGATAGTGATTCAATGAAAGAGTCAAGGTGCAAAATGTAATTATAGTTTAAAAATTAAATAGACTGCTGCTGTTCTGCCTTTTTAGAAAGTGCTTAATCAAAAGGCAATTTTACCCAGTTACTAGAGGATATTTGACTTCCATGGATAATTGCCTAATGTAAACTCAGAGGACACATATTTACAGTCAGCAGTTTTAAGAAACAATACCACAGAGTATTAAAGTCTTACTTGTGATATCCATCCTCTTCCAGTTTAGTGTAGTGAGTACAGAGGATCATTGGGCTCAGAAGATTAAATCTGTGAGGTTATCTATTAGAATATTTGACTGTAGCAATATCATAAAGTGATGTGTTCATTATGAATTTCTGGGGAAAAAAAGTAGTTTAAGCATCTTATTTTGGCTTAGTCTAAAAATAGTTTCTACGGAAATGGTTCTAATGTGCACATTGTTCCTAATAGATTCATTGTTCCTAATGAACATGTAAAAGGCAGGGTCTTATCTATAGGTTCCTCCATGTATGATGGACACACATTGCAAAAATAGTGAATCAAGGAAAATACAAATTAATGAATAGAATCATTAAGGAAGCAATAAAGGAAAGTCAGTATTCAGCAACTAGAATAATGCTTATGATGTTCATAAAAATTGTGTGACTAGCTCTGCTGAAATTGCTGAGGTATCTCTTCTACTTGCCTTGAAAACTACTAGGCACAACCCCCCTCCCCCCACCAAATTCTAAAGAAGTTGACTATCCCTTTGTCCTATCACTTCTCTGACAAAAATGTATAATTTGTATAGGAGACGAAAGATAGTGAATAATTACATAAAGAAAAATTGAATTTCCAATTAGGGTCATTAATTTTTATTTCAATGTTGGGTTTAATATGGATAAGCTTCAGTTTATTTGTGAACAGTCCCTGACCCATATTAAGTGCTCAGTAAATTTTTGTTGAATGAATAAACCAGTAAAAAAAAGGAAAATACGCACGAGCTTTTTCTTTTTCAAATTAGGTTTATAACAACAAAGATATACACTTTAAAGAGTTCGAAGAGCTCACAACAACATTTCTTAAGTAGGTGAAATATTTGTCTTCAAATTGTAAGCTTATGGGTAAAAGAGCATATTATTTCCAACCTGTGCCATGAGCATGATAGTAATATCTACTTCATGGTGGAAGGAACTTATATTAAGAGCACTTAGACTAGATCTGCTGCAGAGTAAGCACACTTTTTGTTTTCTGTTGGCTTTTATTATCATGTTAAACAAGTCAAGACTTTGAATATATGTGAAAAAGGATTAGTGTTGCAATCCAGAAAAAAAAAAATTAGCAAAGATAGACAAGAGCCATAAATAAAAACGGCTACTGAGTTACATAACAGTTAATTAATTAATGGGGTGTTTATTTGTTTCATATCAAACGTTTCTTAGGACAGCCATAGAAAGGAAAATAAAAAATATCGTAAAGCAGAATATTGTATTTAAGCCATATCAAAAGGAAAAACCACACATTTGTCAAGTAACTGTATGTTTCCTTGTGACAGGATATATTTGCAGGTTCTCAGGCATACATGACTTACACTAGCCTAAACTTTCCTACCTTTAGCAATAATGCACTGTGAGCTCGAAGTAAGAGCCTAGTGCGGCAATAGAAAGGCTGTTCACTCCTTCCAATTTCATCTCCTAGGAAGAAAGGGACTGCAAATATGCATTACTTTCCCTGACTTTACTAGGTCAATCCTCATCTCTTATTGTGGTGCTGTCCACTACAGGAATTACTAGCCGTGTGTGCTTATTTAAATGTAAATAAATTGAAATTATATACAGTTAAAAATTAATTTCTCATTTGCAATTAAAAATTAATTTCCTCATTTGCAATAGCCACATTTGAAATGCTCAGGGGCTAAATGTTCTTTTGAACAGTGCAGACTTTAAATTATCTTTTGGGGCACCTGGGTCTCTCAGTTGATTAAGCATCTGACTTCGGCTCAGGTCATGATTTCACTGTTCGTGGGTTCAAGCCCCGCGTCGGGCTCTGTGCTGACAGCTTGGAGACTGCAGCCTGCTTTGGATTCTTTGTCTCCCTCTCTCTTTGCCCCTTCCCCGCTCACGCTCTGCCTCTCTCTCAAAAATAAATAAACATTAAAAATATTTTAATTCTCTTTTAAAGAATGTACCCTAAGTTGAAGTGATACAAGGCAAAACCTAAATTCTTCCCATTGTCTGAAATCAAAGCTGGATCAAAAAATGACTTGAAGAGGCAAAATTGACCATGCTGGGGAGAGAGGGGGCACTGTCAGTTCGTCATGACTTAATATAATTCAGTTATTTATATTATCTTGTGCCTAATGCACAGGAACTAAAATGCATAGAATAATGGCATGGGAGTTGATGCTGGTTGTGGTCAAGAAGCGAGGTGGGTTCATTATGAAAAGAGAAGGAAGGTAAATGAAGGTAAAAGGAATACAATGGGAATAGAGAGAAGGAAGAGAAATGGCGATAACTTTACAGTTTTGACAAAAGCAGGCACTTTGGTTAATAATAACAAGCAGGAGAAAAGCAGATTTTCAACAAAAGTGCTTTATGTGGACAAAATCTACTGAGCTAAGTGCACCTCAAATCCCCCAGCATAAAAGCTCAAAGAGCAAACATTTTTTAATACTGACTCTTTGAGTGTGTACAATACTCCCCTTCATGCAGAATCCAAGCACAGTTGTAATAATTTAGCTCTTGTCAATCTATCTGCTTTACTCTTTCATCATTATGCCTAGAATAGCAAGGTGAGATCTAGGCAAATTGGGTAGGGAACAGGGAGCTGGCTCTGAGAAAATGCATACTGAACTACAGACGCTTGACGGATATTATCTCAGGGTCTAACTGTGCCAAAAAGTAGGTTTATGCAAGATTGTTTTCCCCTTCTTGAAATTTGAAAACTGAGTGATAGAAGAAATTGAGTGATTGGATGGCGATGCTTTGCAGGATGTGGTCATTATATTTATCAGTGCCATATGACAATCAGAACTTCAGGAAATATGGAATGATTCAAGTGTGTAAATGCGGAAATGACACAATATTTTAGAAAGTTGGATTTGGCTTTGACAGGGGTGAACAAAACCAATTGTCATGGAATGGGACAGAGCCACAACATAACATAAATACGTAATTTATTTAAAGTAGTGACATTAAGTGCTATGTTGAGATGGTAAAGTAGAATGAGGGATAAAGAATGATGGTGGCTGATATTCTACATGGGATGGAGAAAAAAGGTCTTTATCAGGGGGACGTTTGAGAAAGGGTCTAAATGGAGCAAAGGAGAGTAAGCCGGTAGACTTCCTAGAAGAATAGCTTTCCAGAAAGACGAAAGATCACTTGAAGAAGCTATGTTCTCTGGAGAATTTTCAGAACAGCAAGAAGCCTGCTGGGGGTGAATCAAATCAAACAAGGAAAAGAATATGATAAAATGAAGTTAGAGTCACACTAAGAATCTTTCAATATAGGGGATGTATTTTTAAATATATGATTAGAAACTGATCATTTCTCAGCATCGTCACTCCCACACTGGTTCAAGACACCACCCTTGCTTGACTGAATTATTTCAACAACCATCTAACTGCTTCTAACTCACTGCTTTAAAGCCCCATCCCCCCTGCCTTCAATCTGTATTTACTCACCAACCAGACTGATACTTTAGAAAAGTAATTCATATCAAGACAACAACACTGTTTAAGACATGCACAAAACACCAAATTCTTCTCCTAGATATTCTTATCATAATCTGCATGGATGTGACTGTCATACCTTTTTCCTTATCTCCTATTGAGCTCCTTTGCATTCACTCTGGTCCAAACTCACTGACTTCTTTTGTGGATTTTCAAGAATACCATCTGTGGTATTTAGCCTTGGAAAAGCTTTCTTCAAATGTTCCAAATAGCATGATTCTCCTTTCTATTAAGTTCTCTACTCTTCTTTTATCTCATCAGAGAGAACTGCTAGCACACTACCACCTCCCTGCCAGTTTCTAGCCTCTTCCCCCTTTTGCTTTTCTTCATGGAACTTATTAGCATATGATACATTATTAATAAGAATGTTTGATTTGGTTACTGTTAATTTTCTGTCTCCTTGTACCAGAATAGAGGCTTCCTGAGGGCAAGATTTTTATTTTACTCATTCTTTATTGCTAAAACCTAGAACTGTAATGGGCACATCAATGTTGCCCAGTAGTTTTGTTGTTGTTGTTGTTGTTGTTGTTGTTGTTGTTTAAATAAATGAATGAGAAGCTGAGGATGGCAGCAATTGCCCTTGCTGACGATTTGGAGGTTAAATGTGAGAATAACAGAGGGATAGAGGAGGACTCCAAGATTGTAATCCTTAGAAACAGAGTTGATGGCTACTCTATTCACTGAGACGTGAATCAGGGGAGAGGAGGAGCTTGGGGGAAACATCAGGTGTTCTGTTTGGAAGTGTTAACTTTCATTGCTTGAATTTAGTTTAAGGGCAACTAAGGCAGAAGAGTGAAGCATAAGTACTCTTCCTTGAAGGTGGTTTGAAATAGGCTTACTAGTATAACATCTACCACAGTGTATGTTTGTTTTGGCCAAACATATTTGAACATGGGCTATTGTAGCAGAAAAAAAAACCACTTCAGAAATTAGGGGTTCCTTGGGCACCCTAAGGAGCACACTGGTATACTGAGCATATGAACAATTGTCCCTACCCCCACTTTCCACTTTAGCCAGAGTAGTTCTCATTTAATGGGAAATTTGAAGATAAATAATAAAGAAGTTTTACATGGCTCTAAACTTTTGAAATCAGAGATTTCAACCTTGTTTTTTTTAATGTTTATTTTTGAGAGAGACAGAGAGAGAGAATGAGAATACAAGCAGGGAGGGGCAGAGAGAAAGGGAGACACAGAATCCAAAGAGCTGTTAGCATAGAGCCTGACTGGAGGCTGTCAGCACAGAGCCTGACTGGGGGCTCGAACTCCCGGACCACAAGATCATGACATGAGCCAAAATCAGACACTTAACTGACCAAGCCACCCAGGCACTCCAACTACTGCTTCCTCCCCCTCCTCCTCCTCCACCTCCTCGTCCTCCTCCTCCTTCTTTTAATGTTTATATATTTATTTTGAGACAGAGGGAGAGAGAGAGAGAGCACATGTGCATACACATGACTGGGGGATGGGTACAGAGGAAGAGAGAGAATCCCAAGTAGGCTCCATGCTGTTAGCTCAGAGCCTGATGTGGAGATTGATCTCATGAACTGTGAGATCATGACTTGAGCCCAAATCAAGAGTTGGATGCTTAAAAGCCTGAGCCACCCAGGTGCCCTTGTAGTTATTGATTTTTATTACAAGAAAATACAACTTCCATCTACCAGAAAATGGTCAAAATAATCCTCACATACACTCTCTGGGAAAAATAATGTGAACTTTATATGATCAAGCAACATACAAGGCATCCCCCTCCCCTTACTTTAATCTCTAAAGCCTCTGCTTAAATGTTGACTCACTTGCTTCTGCTTGCATAACTCTCCTCAAGTCCATATTTTTGGTGGGGGGGCAGATGGAGAATGTCAAAGACATAAAAAACAAGGAATCGTGCATCATTTTGTTTTCAGTGAAAAAAGACTCTAGGAAAATCCTCTATCTGGGGCCTAAAGTTCCCCAGAAACACCCAGGAATGACCTTTTTTCTCATGTGAAACAGATGGAATTAATAGAATGAGCTTATTGTTCTTACATAGAATGTACTCTATTTCTGATACCCTTCTCAAAGATTGGCTGCATCATCTGCAGGGGAAAAGAAGTATATGTCATCTTATGGGTCTCACGTTGAAAATCAATTTTCTTACAATTTGTACTTGCTGGCTCTGGTATGATGTTTGTAAGAAAATCCTGGGAATAACTTGTCTATCAGTGTCCTGAATAAGATAAAAGAAGATGGGTTTGGGTGTCATTAATTGACTTGAAAGCTGTGTTATAATATTTCTCTATCTTTGTACAATCCCTGGTCATATTTGTAGGCTCTTAACTGCATGAAGTGGGCAAATAAATGTTCTGTGGGCTTTTCTCACTATCAAGAGCTCCATCTCCCCCAGGTGGATCAGATAGTTAGCAAGGAAAAAAAAAGTCTGTATCATCTATCTCTATCTCTATCTCTATCTCTATCTCTATCTCTATCTCTATCTTTATCTGTATCTCTATCTCTGTCTCTCTATCATCTATCTATTTATCATCCATCTCCCTCTTTCACAAGAGGTTTGGAAACAGTGCCAGTTATGTCAGGCATTGAAATCAATGGGAAATAAACAGAAGGTGAATCACTAGACTGAACTAACTTTCATATTTGGTTTTCATTGTTCTCAAAAGAAGTAGGGAATGTCAAACATAACTTTCTGGATGCAAGTTAATTCTGGGATAGGGAACATATGTAGCTGCAAAAATGTGGAAATGTTCTAGTCCTTGACCTGAGTGGTTGGCTCATTATATTATTTTCTATAACATATATTTATATTATCTATAATCTCTATAGTTAGAATATTATATTACCATAATACAGAAAATTAAAAGAATCAAAATATAATCTTAATTTTCACAGACACTAGAGTTAGAAAACTATCATAGACTGTTGTTAACTTAAATGCTCATTGCACATATAATAGGCAGGTGTTGTCTCTCGCTCTAAGAATTTATCTCTATGTTTATCATGAATGCATTTTGTGCAATTAGAACATTGTAACAATTATAAGAAAATAATCATAAAATTCATGTCTTTTTCAAGAAAGAAAAATAAAAGAATTTAAAACATACTTTTTGTTAAATATGAATGGTTTATTTGAAATGAGTATATTCAACTTAGGTAATAAGTGTTATTTCTTCCTTTTTTGAGAAGTGTCCTTGGGTATTAAGTACCATAAACCATTGCACATATGGGGTGAATTTTTAGAGAGAAAATCACTAGCACCTGGATTGCAGTAACATTCAAAATGTCTTTTGTGTGTTTCCAGCTGGCAATATTTCTGCTCATAGAGAATGTAGGTTTATAGTTAAAGTCCTTTTTCTTTATCCAGACCATCCTATCTCCCTTATCACCTTTCTCATCCCTAACTTATGCTTCTTTAATCATAATAAAATTGATTTTACTCTAAGTTCTACACAAAGCTTCATTGACCTATTTTTTTTCCATTTTCTGTTTTAATTTATTTACTAAGCCTCATGCTATATACCTGAAGTCTCTTCTAACATTCTTTTTATGTGGATGCTGAATGATACTACAGTTTTTGATATAAAAATTAATGGACCAAATCTGAACTCCTTTTAAAGTTTTATAATAGGAATGACAAATGTCTTCTAGAATCCACCAAGTTTTCCAATTTTAAAACACTTTCAGGAGGCTCAAATATTCTGGGTTATCTTTATAAATTCAATGAACAAATAATTAATTCAATGCGTTTCCCCCCTCCAGAAGTCATTCCACAATAGTGAATTAAGTTGGCAGACTCTTAGAGCCCAACAGAGATGAGAACCCAATCTCCTATATGGAATGTAAACACATTTCTCTTCTTGAGCTTCCCAGTATTGATCACTTCTATTTAAAATTTTCTTCATTAGGTAACTAAACCTATTGCATTCTTTCCACTTTTTCTTTCTCTCTTTTAAAAGACAAAAGGAGTGATTTTTACCTATAGGCAGATTTTTTCATAACTCTAATTTATATTTTTTAACTTTTTAAGAGTCTATTTATCTATTTTGAGAGCAGAGGCCAGAGTGAGAGGGAGAGAGAGAGAGAATCCCAAACAGGCTCAATGCTGTCAGCACAGAGCCCGATACAGGGCTTGATCCCATGAACCTCCATGAGGTCATGCCCTGAGCCAAAATTAAGAGTCAAAAGCTCAACCGACTGAGCCACCCAGGCACCCCTAACTATTTTTCTTTGTGGTTTAACTCTGTTATTACTGCAAGCTCCCTAAAATGTATCCCAATGTCTTACATTTAATAAGCACATTAATAATTTGTGTTTCTATCATCATTAAAAATAGTTTCATGATGATACACTCAACAGACCTAGTTTCTTCAATAGCTTGTACAAATTAACAGCAACTTCCCCTTCTGGTTGTGTGAAGAGCCTGTATTAACATGGACCCCCAAGGAGGCAGAGGGAATAGTAAAGAAAAGTAAGAGCAGGGGACCCAAATCCTTTGTCTCTTCTCAAATCTTTGCATTACGAGTGACTTCTATGTGGTTCAAGATCAAAAAGATGGAACAAAGCCAGCATTATTATAACTGTAATAGACCATGATAATTCAAATGTGTGATTCGAAAAAAGGGCAGAAGGAAAAGTTCACAGAACATCCTCAGGAGTGTGATTTTTAAAAATCTTCCAGAAATCCTAGGGGCATGCATGACCTTTATGGGACTACCTTGTTTCACAAACACAGCAACCCACCAGTTAAGGTCAATGAGGGGTCAGAAAAGAAACTTTTTCTTTTCAAGCAACAACGTCACAGCATTCCTCTGTGTTACCTGTGCAAACCTTTTACGGGCTTTCCTACATTTGTTTGTCTTTGCCTGATCTTTCTAGTTGTCAGAAGATGATGTTTTACATCTTAGAAGAAACTGTGAGGTACACAATGTCTCAGGTTAGGTGATACACATTCAAATCTCATGCTATTAAATTAGGGCAATTATTTGAGTCATTTTACATATAAATTATTCAGTAATTATAAATGCAGTACAGATCCAGTCTGCGTAAGTCATCAGAGAACATTTTTGAGTTTATTTTAAAGAAACATCTTTAGACTTCTTTCACAAGAAAAAAAATCTATCTGCCATTTTTTGGGAACTAAAACACACACACACACACACACACACACACACAATTTAATGGCATTCTTTCTAAATCTCTACATAAAAGAGATTTTTTTTGCCCTAAAGCAATTTCTGTCCATTAGGGATACTTACCAGATGACATAAGATCTTCTACACTGGCAGATTCAGTGGCTATTTGGAAAGCTTCGCTGCCACCTGCAGCTGTACCTGCTGTGAGATTTTGCTTATAGATTCCTTAGTGAGTTCAAAATCTATTGCCTAAATTAGTAAAATGAGCCTAATCCTAAAAGCAATTTTCTAGAATAGTTAAGGAGTTTCCTTGGGTAGGAATGGACTATGCAGGTAGGTTTTTCCCTTGCAAATGTATATGAACTAATGGATACATGAACAATAAATTGTGTATTGCAATGTAATTTTCTTCATTAACTAACATTATTATACTAAAATTGCCTACATCAGAGTTTACCATACAGTTAGTCTTCAGATATGTAGTGAGGAGAAGGAGAAGGGGAAGGGGAAGGGGAAGAAGAAGAGGAAGGGGAAGGAGGAAAGGAAGAGGAAGAGAAAGAGAAGGGAGAGGAAGAGGAGGAGAAGAAGGAGAGGGAGAAAGTAGCTGATTTTGGAATCCTCTACTTTTTTTCTATTTTATAATTTCATCTGCTTCTGGCAGAAACTGTTAAAAGTGTTTGTGTTTTGAGATTTTAGAATGCTGTATTTGTCTCAAAATAAGTAATTTTTGACTTATCAAACCAGAAATAAAGAATCTAATCTTTGTACTGTGTTCTCAAAGGTGCTGGTTAATGTGGTCGGTCCCAAGCTGTATCTTTTGTCTCAGATTCTACCACTCTCCTAGTTTATTCTTGCACAACGACTCTGTTCTCTTGAGGATTTTCAAATATACTAAGAATATTCTTGCCTTAGGACATTTAGCAATGCTCTTCTCTAGGTCTGAAACAGTCATTCCCCAGCTATCTGCATAGCTGGTTCCTTTGGTTTGTTTAATTGTCTGTTTCAATGTCATCTAAACAGAGAGGTCCACCCTAAATACCCCTTTAATTACAGCAGTGTCCTCTCCCCTCACCCATCATTCTCTATCACATTGCTCTGATTCCTCATTCTTCTAATTCTCACCACCACCAGATATGTTACAGATTTATTTGCATGTCTGTTTATTATTTTTTTAAAATAATGTTTATTTATTTTTGAGAGAGAGAGAGAGAGAGAGAGAGAGAGAGAGAGAGAGTACAAGTGGGAAGGGGCAGAGAGAGAGGGAGACACAGAATCCGAAGCAGGCTTCGGGCTCTCAGCTGTCAGCACAGAGCCCTATGTGGGGCTTGAACCCACCACCCATGAGATCATGACCGGAGCCAAAGTCGGTTGCTTAACTGACTGAGCCACCCAGGCGCCCCTATGTGTCTGTTTACCAATGGTCTCTTCCCAAAGAGTATAAGCGCCACAAGTACAAGGACTTTGGGTATTTTGTTTCCATGGTAAAGCCCCTTGTGCAAAGTAGCATTTCACAGATATTTGCTTAATAAATTAATAAAATAATGGCATATCAGATTCTGATATAGTTTTAATGACCATTTTTCTTAGTTTGTTTTTAAAATTAATAAAATATGGTACTTTTGACAAATTAAATAACCAAAATTGACTTTTCTTTTATGAAGTTGGCATTTTCAGGAATTGTATAAAGTAGTAAGCTAAGCTCTTAATAATATTTTAATAGATTGATAATATGGTAGAGTTAGAAAACATTTTGGTGAAGGCTTATGGAGTCCTTTTCTCATTCATGATCTTGTTTATGTAGCCCAGCATTAGAGCAGGACCTTGCCACCACTATTACGAACTCTGCTAATATATCTGAAGAACCACTAAGTGAGAGGTTTTAAATGAGATAAAGACAGTCTCAGAGTCACTTAAACTCAAATCAATGTAGCTTCCTCTCTTCCTTTTAAATGAGATTTGGACTACACAAATTTCAGGATGTTTTCAAATTAAGATGCCCATGGTTTCAACATTGTCAATTAAATGGAAAAGTCTGCTTTTACTCAAGATGTCAGAAAATTTTGCTTATTGAAGAGTAAGTTGACTTTCTGTTAAACAAAAACCTTATCATATGTTTCTCAAAAATAAGCAAATACATAGAGATCATCTGAAGATTGAATGACATAATTTTCTTTATATAGATCACATTGAGTTTAAAAATGGTTATGTTATTTTTGTTGCAAATTTTCTGAGCATTGTTTTGAAACGAAATTTTTATTTAGTAATCTCAGATGAAGACTTGGCAGAGTTTTTCCATTTCAATATTCTTTGCCAAAAGTGTTGAATGAATAAAACAATTTGAAAACTCTACATCATTTTTTAATAGTTATGCTACAGTTTTGAGAACATAAGAATTACCATGTGAAAAACACTCATAGTATGCTCTTAGTGCTTTTTTTTTTTTTTAATTTTCCCTCAGAAAACAGTTGTTAGGTCAATAATGAAACCAGATTTAATATTTTAGATCCTAGTAACAGAAAAAAATGATAAACTCCCATAAAGTTGAGAAATATAGGATCAGAGAATGATATATATGGGATGATTGAAATACACTACGGTGTCTTTGTGCTTAATACACACAATACACACAGATGTGCATGTATAATTTGCTAATATGCATACATATGGTTGATCTATTGTCCTCATTTCCAATTTAGTAAGTATAGATCAAATGCAGTTTTTCTTTTTCTTGTTAGAGAGAGGGTGAGTGGGAAAGAAGGGGAGAGAGAGAGAGAGAGAGAGAGAGAGAGAGAGAGAGAGAGAGAGAGAGAGAGAGAGAGAGAGAGGGAGAGAGAGAGAGAGAGAGGATCTTAAGCAGGTTCCATGCTTAGCATGGAGCCCCACGTGGGTCTCTGTCCCACACTAGATCATAAATGAGCTGAAATCAATAGTCAGATATTCAACCAACTGAGACACCCAGGCACTCAGACCCAGTGCGGTTTTAATACTTATTTTTGGCACTATTATGCTTTGGATGACCTATAGCATATGCAATCTTTTCTAATGGTGTTCCATATTTGATACCTTATTTTTTTAGTGAAAAAGTGTTATTATGCTATGTCAAATTTGTCAGATCTTATGTAGTATTAATATGAATTTCACCTCTGTGGGTCATAGAGTAAATTTTTTTTGGCTTAAACAACTGAAGTTTCTTTTCTTTTTTTCTTTTCAAATTTTTATTTAAATTCTAGTTAATTAACATACAAAGCAATATTGGTTTCAGAAGTAGGATTCAGTGATTCATCACTTACATACAACACCCAGTGCTCATCATAACAAGTGAGATCCTTAATACCCATCACCCTTCTAGCCCATCCCCCACCCACTTCCCTCCATCAAACCTCAGTTTGTCCTCTATCATTAAGAGTCTCTTATGGTTTGTTTCTCTCTCTCTTTTCCCTCTCCCATATGTTGATCTGTTTTGTTTCTTAAATTCCACATATGCATGAAATCATATGCTATTTGTCTTTTTCTGACATATTTTACTTAGCATGCATGATACTCTAACTCCATTCACATCCTTGCAAATGGCAAGATTTCATTAGTTTTTATGGATGAGTAATATTCCATTGTATATATATATACCACTCCTTTTTTATCCATTCATCAATAGGTGGACATTTGGGTTATCTCCATAATTTGGCTATTGTTGATAATGCTGCCATTAACATCAGGGGCATGTATCCCTTCAAATCTGTATTTTTGTATTCACTGGGTAAATAGCTAGTAATGCAATTGCTGAATCATATGGTAGTTCTATCTTTACCTTTTTGAGGAACCTCCATACTATTTTCCAGAGTGGTTGCACCAGTGTGCATTCCCACCAACAATGTGAATGGATTCCCCTTTCTATGCATCCTCACTGTCACCTGCTGTTTCTTGTGTTGTTCATTTTAGCCATTCTGACAGGTGTGAGGAGCTATCTCATTGCGGTTTTGATTTGTGTTTCTCTGATGATGAGTGATGTCGAGTATCTTTTCATGTTAGCCATCTGAATGCCTTCTTTGGAGAAGTGTTTAATACACACTCATGTCTTCTGCTCATTTCTTAACTGGATTACTTGTTTCTGGGGGGTTGAGTTTGATAAGTTCTTTATATATTTTGGATACTAACCCTTCATCTGACATGTCATTTGCAAATATTTTCTCCCATTCTATTGGTTGCCTTTTAGTTTTGCTGATTGTTTCCTTCACTGTGCAGATGCTTTTTATCTTGATGAAGTCCCAATAGTTCATTTTTGTTTTTGTTTCCCTTTCCTCCAGAGATGTGTCTAGTGAGAAGCTGCCCCAGCTGCCTGTGTTCTCCCCTGGACTTTGATGGTTTCGTGTCTCACATTTAGGTCTTTCATCCATTTTGAATTTATTTTTGTGCATGGTGGAAGAAAGTGGTCCAGTTTCATTCTTCTGCATGCTGCTCTTCAGTTTTTCCAACACCATTTGTTGAAGAGATTGTCTTTTTTTCCATTGCACACTCTTTCCTGCTTCGTTGAAGATTAGTTGGCCATATATTTGTGGGTCCATTTCTGGGTTTTCTATTTTATTATGTTGATCTACGTGTCTATTTTTGTGCCAGTACCACACTGTCTTGATGGCTACAGCTTTATAATATAATTTGAAAGCCAGAATCATGGTGCCTCCAGTTTTGTCTTTCTTTTTCAGGAATGCTTTGACTATTTGGAGTCTTTTGTGGCTCCATACAGATTTTGGGTTGTTTGTTCTAGCTCTGTTTAAAACGTTGGTGGTATTTTGACAGGGATTGCAATAAATGTGTAGATTGCTTTGGGTAGTGTAGACATTTTAACATTGTGTGTTCTTCCATAAAGTAAATTATTCCCAGGATTTAATTCCTTTTTTTCCAAAAATAAATAATTTATAAGAATCAATAGGAAGGTAAGTGGAAATTATCAGAAAAATACATGGTTTAAGTTGTTTGGCAAAATATAATGAAACAACACATCAATCCAGTTTGGAAAGTAGAACCAAGTTACATGTTTTTGTTTTTGTTTTTGTTTTTTCAGTAAAGTCTACCCCCAACATGGGGCTCAAACTCACAATCTGATATCAGGAGTCAGATAGCCCTACCAACTGAGCCAGCCAGGTGACCCTACCAAGTTTCATTTTAATCAGTATTACCTTATTGTGGTAATCAAAGCGAGGGGGGAACTTTTCAGAATTCTTAAGGATAAAATAATGCAATGTAATTTACCCTAAATAGCATTAGAAATCATGTAAGAGCAAGTATAAAAGTTCAGCATTTCACTGATTTATTCATTCAGTACACATTAAGAGTTCACTCAGTGCTAGTCGCAGTCAACAAGTTACAGTCTAGGGACAAAAATATTATACATGATTAGGATAAGGCTTTGAATGTAAGAGAACAATGAATGTTTTAGCTGTAAGCAACAGAAAGTCAAGCTCACAATGATAATAATAATCTGTTACTCTTATATAATAAGAGTCTAGCTGTGGGTGTTAGTGTGGGTTTCTTGAGTCAATAATGTCTGGTATTTTTCTCATCTGGCCTTCCTGGTAGCAAGACTACTGAATCTCTGGGCATCTTCTGTTTTGGGGCAAGATAAATAAAGAAAGAATGGAAATCAGTAGTAAAGTATAACTTCCTAAGCTACCCCAAGAAATTCTTTCACTTATATAATTCATGGTGTCACCTTAAACCTCTAACTGTAGGCAGGCAGGAAAAGTAAGTATTTTGTGTTCCCAGCCTCTTTAGTAATTGGAACAAAGGAAACAGAGTTTATTGTGAACTCATAAATTTTTGTGGATTTATATCCTTCAATACTCTACATTTATTATTGTTTTTTATTCTCAGTTCCCACACCTTCAGTGTGGGAACCTGTTCCAGGTGACTCCCTTATACTTTTGACATGACTACTTTAAAAAATGAAAGGCTTCTTTGGTTTTCTGACATAAAAAGATGTTCTAGAGTTACCATGTACTTTTCCTTCCCCTAGAGTTAGCCATTTCTACAAGATATTCCAGTTTCTTTCAACAGGAAGGAAAATTGGAGAGGACACTCTGTCAGGATGTCTATTACTATGGGAGGTGATAAAACTTCCAGACAATATTACTAAAGTAGCAAGAATATTTACATTTATTAAATCATAGGTTTATATTTTTCAATTTATTTTTAAGAATTTTTATTTATGTCTTTGATTTTTAATTTATGTATTTTTATTTGCTTTATTTTAAAAATAATGTAAGTTTGGAATTTATTTAGTTAGTTGAGTTGCTTAGAATGCATTCCACTAATAAATTCATTCCATATATTGTAGTCTAATATCTCTTGAAATAAATCATTTTTCTGTGTCTATTGTTGGGGGAAAAGAAAGTTTTCCTTCTACCCTTCCAAATTATTTGCCTGACCCAATAAATAAATTAACGACAACAAAAAACAGATTAACAAGAGAAAAAATAATAATTATATACATATGGGGGCTCCATGAAAATATGATATGAAAGGACAAGCCTAGCAATTGAGGCTTATGTCCCATCTTCAACAGGGAATGGAATAGGGCCCTGAGGGTTTAAAGGGAAGGAGGGTGATTCACAAGGTGATAGGAAAAACAGCTGTTTGGTAATTAGATATTTGCCCTGCCATACAGATAGCTCATTAAATTAAAAACAAAACAAAAACAAAAGAACTATCTCTTAGTAATAGCTTTCTTTCTGAGGCAGGCCCCCTTATCAAACTTATTTTAGGTACCTTAAGGAAGGGGTAAAAGTTTTTCTTGAGTATCCCGAGTTTTGATTACCTTTAGCACAAAATAGTCCACATAACAAAATGGCACATTTTAGGGAGACTTGTTCTGAACCCCTTCACAATATTACTGTTTTGATATTTAATCAGTTTCATCTGTTTCTTTTGTTTTCGTCTATGAGATTAAAATAATAAATGCATATGCATGATTAAAAATAACACTATAGAAACTCTAGTTTTCATTGCTGTCCTCCCACCACATTTCTTTCCTTCCCTAATTTTGTTAGACTATTGATAATTCTTATAGATGTGTGTGCATGTATATGTTCTGCTTTTTAAATAAAATAGCATATACATTGTTTATTCCCCTCACTTATCCAAAAGTTAGTATATGATACACATTATTCTGTACTTTGCTTTCTTAAGTTTGCAATATATACTGGAGTTCTCTTCATATTAGTATATGTTATTTTTGAAGGTGGCATAGTAGTCCGTTGTGTAGAACTGATATCATAAATCAGTCTTTTTTGCTGGATATGTGAGTTGCTTCTAATGTTTTGCTAGTATAAACAATGCCACAATAAATAACTTTGCACATATATCGTTTCATATTTTGTTAGATATGCATATCCCAATTAGATTCCTCAAATGGGCATTGCTGTGTCAAAGAGTATGTGTGTTTTTAATTTTGAGATATTGCCAAAACCCTTCCACACAGTTTTACAGCAACAACAAAATGTACGGACGTGCATTCTCATAGCTTTGCCAGCAAACATTTGGATTTTAGCCAATTTGATATGTGAAGAATGTCATCGCAGTATAGTTTTAATTTGTATTTATTTAATATGAGAAAGGTGGGACATCTTTTCATTTCTCAGAAGGATATATATATGTGTGCATATATAAATACATAAATATATCTTTTCTTATGAACTGTTTGTATCTTTTACTATTTTTCTATTGAGTTTTTTTTGTCTTGTTCTGAACAATTGCTAGAAGGCTCTTTCTCTATTGAGGACATTACCATTTGGTTGACATAGGTGGCAAATATCTTTTCTCGATTATTTTCACTTTTATTTTTACTGTCTTTATGGTATTATTTTTGTCATGCATTAATTTTCTGTATTTTTAATGCACTTAGTTTTCGGTTTTAATTTTTCACCTGAAACTCACTGAATTGAAAATTCACTATGATGAATTTGCATATGTGCCATAGCAAAAACATTAAAGAAACTCAAGAGAATTAGAGAATGTGGAATGCACTGCTGTCATGTCTCAGCTGTTGTCCCTGTAGGATCACACCTCCTTCCAGGAATGTTTAGATGTTCTAACTCTCACTAACCTTTACCCACCATTGCTGCAACAGTGCCTGTCGATTTTCTCTTGCCATCAAATCTCACTTGAGCACTTCTACAAGTGGTAAACAGCACATTTTTAAAGTTGTCTTTTTGTTTATTTTGTTAAGTGTTACTTGGATTTTTTTACATGTTTGAAACAAAATATTTCATGGGGTTTATTTACATGATAGCTTATATGCATTGTAATATGAAAATAAAGCATCATTTGTATAGAATACCATAGAAAATCACTACATACTGAACACTAACATACCAACCAATACATTCATTTAGTGTTAAGCTATTGGGTAATTGATATTTTAAATGCTTTATGTTATGCAAATGTTCTTCCAGTGTTGTTTTATTACTGTTTTAGAGTGTTTATTGACATTTGGGTAAATTAGCTGGAGATTTTGGATAGGCCAATTATATTATTATTATTTCTACTTAATAAAGTGGAATATAGGCTCTCTCTACCTGAAAATGTGCCATTCAGCATGTTTTTCAGCATGGATTAGATTCAGATAACAAGGTTATTTGTAATTCTACAATTACTCCTTCCTTCCTTCCTTCCTTCCTTCCTTCCTTCCTTCCTTCCTTCCTTTTTTCTTTTCTCTTCTTTCTTCTTTCTTTCTTCCTTTCTTTCTTTCTTTCTTTCTTTCTTTCTTTCTTTCTTTCTTTCTTACATTTGGGATTTACTTTGATGTTTGGTATGATCTATAGTTCCATTTTTTCCCTTTTTCCATATGACTATGTAGTTGTCCAAACCATTTATTAATAGACTCCATCTACACTGAATTTCTTTGGTATTTTGTAAAGTTATAGTCACCTATGTGCTTGTGTCCATCCATTTCTTGAGCATTATTCTTCTTTGGGGTTCTTCTTATTCTTCTTACCACCCATAAGAAATTTTAATCATTCTTAGAACTTTATCTTCTATGTGCTGGCGAGTCTCAAATATAAATTTCCAGCTCAGTTTTCTCTCAAACATCATATATCTGAATATCTAGTTACATACGTGACGACTCTACTCTGCCAAAGGAATCTCTGCCTCAAAATGTCCATAACTTAGTCAAACTTCTTCTTCACGCACATCCAATATTAGGTATCTTCTTTGTCAGTTAATTTGTACCACCTCACATGAAGTTGTTCAAATATTTACTTCCATACTCCTCAACCACATCCACATCCAACCATTAATTATCTTCTCTCTTTTTTATTTCTGAAACGTTGTCAAAACTATTCATTCTCTCCACTGTCATTACTACTATCCTAGCCTTGAAATCATGAGGTGAACTATTTCTCTTCCTTTGCTAATTTCTGTGCCACTGTAGTTCCACTCCACACTGTTTCACACACAAAGATCATTTTCAGTAGATATCTGATCATGCCATTTCCTGATCACAGTCCTGTAATGGCTTCCACTTATCCATACACTAAAGTCTGATATCTTTCATGTGATTTATAATGCTCCCCATGATATGTTAATCCCCCTCTCACCCATGGTATTTAAACTTCAGACATATGGATTTCTTCCACGTCCTGGAACAAATCATGTTTTTCTTTGGAAACTTTACATTTAGTAGCCTCATTTCCAGCAATCGTCATGCCCCCCTTGTTCATTTTCCTGGCTAAAATTAATTTTTAAGTCTCAACTTTAAATGACATTTCTCAAGGAAGCATTCACCAATTCATTCCTTCAATAAATATATATTAAGATCTACCTATGTATCAGGCACACTTTGAGGTACTGAGGATACAGCATTTTACAAAGTCTTATGGAAACCATGTTCTAGTATGAGAGGAAGAAGATAAAAGCTTGTGTAAATATGTTAATGCACTGAATAATCGAAACAGGCAGTAGTGATACACACTCATGTACCGGCAAGATCATCCTGGTTCTGGTGGTCAAAATATTCAGATACTATAGCTCGTGTCCTGAGCTTCCAAGTGTCTCCTCGTGAAGTGATTAACCCAGTTCTTTACCGCAGGGCTCCCAGATCAGCTAATAAACAGAAGGTTAGTGATTGTCACAGCAGAGTTTCTCCTGCTCTGCCTCCAAAGCCATTTAATTCTTCAAAGATCCCACATTCCCATGCACTATCAATGGGATCCTTTAGGAACTCTGAAGATCTCACCCTTCTTACATGCATACCCTGTGACTTTGGTAAACCACATTTAAGCATTATTGAGAGGATTATCCTACTGTCCAGCCCACCAATGCTTCTGTTGATTAATCTCCCCCTTTCGCTTCTTGGTACCCCAGGAGCCTTCCCAGAAACCAACAGGGGAGATAACATCCCCTTGAGACAGCACTGGTACACTAGCAGGAGTATGTACAGTACTGCTCTCCAGTCAAGGCTATGACCATCCACTGAGTCACCCTCTCGTGGCTACTGGTGGAAAGTTCTTGATGGAAATGATCCTGTGGAGAAATGATAATGATGCAAGAAAGATGGAAGCAGTGCCAAAAAGATTCTTTGAGTAGGCTTCAGGGAATGGAGCTTTATATACAAGTGTATAATCAACCGTAACTACAGGAGTGGCTCATACAAAGTTGCAAGATGATTTGGGCACCTGGGTGGCTCAGTCGGTTGAGTGGCTGACTTCAGCTCAGGTCATGATCTCACGGTTCGTGAGTTCAAGCCTTGCATCGGGCTCTGTGCTGACAGGTCTCGGAACCTGGAGCCTGCTTCAGATTCTGTGTCTCCCTCTCTCTGCCCCTCCCCGGCTCATTCTCTCTCTGTCTCTCTCTTCTCTCTCTCTCTCTCTGTCTCTCAAAAATAAATAGATATTCAAAAAAATTTTCAAAGTTGCAAGATGAAGGCAAGGGATGTAGAAACAATGATTTTTCTTCTATTCTTCACTAAAATAAGAAATATGTCATTAAGTGAGACAGACTATGTAGCAAAGATTATAGATCTCCTAGACTATACTAAATATTCTTGCCACATATTTTCTGACAGCCCTTTACTTCCTTTTTCCTAACTCTTATCATATTTTTAATTTCTTACAAAGCATATGCCTGGCCTAAAGTCTACCATCTTGTTTTCAGCTTTGTCTGACATAGTACGGCCACACAATAACTATTGATTGAAGAACTAAAATCAATTTTAAGATATGGAATGAAAAGGAAAACAATGGCATGGAAGCAAAGTGGGACAGTATGGAATGACTCTGTGCTTATTTACCAAAAAAAAATGCAGTAAGAGAAGAATGTTTATGAGGAATGATAAATTCGTTTTTGAGTGTGTAGATTTTCATGCAGTTAGAACCCATCCATCCAAATGGAGCATTTACATAAGTAGGATATACAAATGGAGAGTTTAGGAGTGAGAGTCATGCTGCATGCATAGATTTGGTGATTATCAAGCTGTAAGGGTATAGGTAGTAGTTGAAACTATTTATTTGTGTGTTTTGTCACCTAAGAATGCTTTGTAATTAGAAACCAAATGAAAAGTCAAATCTCAGGCAAAGATAAAGCCTGAGATGACAGCAATATGTAAGTTCATGAATTTGATTTTACACTTACATTCCCTTTTCTTGTTTGTCCTTTAACAATTATTTGTGCATCTCCTCTCCCCCATTTTTTCTTTCTGCCAGTTTCAGGGTAGATTTTAATATCCTGGAAGGTAACATTGAAGACTTTTATTTCTAAACTCAAAATGCTGATCTTATTGAGTTGGATAACTATTTGTCACTTACTTATCTAGCTATATTGGTATTGATAGAGGACAGGTATATTAAGTTAAGGTCCAAACTTTGAAAACTCCTTTGGAAAGCTAATTCAGGTGACATAAAGTAGTAGAAAACAAATTAGGTTAAAAATGGCAAACAGGTATTGACAGCTAAATTATTTTTCAGGAATTTTGATTATTAGATAACCTTTTTAAAAAATTCTCAAGTTAGTTAACATACAGTGTAGTCTTGGCTTCAGGAGGAGAACCTGGTGATTCATCTGTTACATATGATGCCCGGTGCTCATCCCAAAAATGCCCTCCTTAATTAGCCTGTCACCCACCCCACTCCCATCAACCCTCAGTTTGTTCTCTGTATTTAAAAGTCTCTTATGGTTTGCCTCCCTCTCTGTTTTTATCTTATTTTTCCTTCCCCTATGCCCATCTGTTAACTTCTCATTTCTTTCTTTTATCTATTATGGTCCCCAATCCTTGTTCATTCAAGCCCTATTATATAACAACACATTTCGTTTCCCTTTTGAAGAGCTCCCATATCCTTATTCTTTAGAATATAAATATAATCCACTTTGGGACAAGTACTTGACACTTAAGGTACTGGAGGCTCTTCTCCATCATAAGCATCAAACCCAGGGTGAGACTAATGTCGCTGACAGGCAAGGATCTTGAACCCTACTGAAGACCTTTTTGAATGAAAATAATCAAAAGCACATGTGTGAAAAAGAAAAGCTGACACTTTAGGGTCCAAAGGGCAGTAGCTGGTGGCAATTTAGCAAGGCAGTAAACAGCTTTTAATAAAACTAAATTTTATTAATGAGGTAAGAATTCTCAATTTCCCCATAGGAATTACATGTTCATCAAGCTCAGAGAAACATTCTGAGTATTGGAGGAGATGCTAGTGGACTTGGAAAGCAGTTCTACTGCGTTTGCTTTTTAATTTAACAAATGTTCTGCTGAAATTGGAGTAATAGAAATATTGTGACTTACCTTACTTATAACATCAAGAAGAATTTTAGTATAGACTATGGTGAATTCTTATCATTTTATTCAAATACCAAACCAGAGCTTCTAGAAATGATAAGAATTAAGGTTGTTAGGATTCATTTGCAAACTGAACCCTTTTTTTTTAAAAGACCACTGACTTTTAAGTCTGTCTGTGGAAAAACCCTGTCCTCAAATCTTTTTCTTGTCCTGGCCTGGCCATACCGATGCTGCTGTTTCCCTTTGCATCTAAAATCCATTGCTTGTTGTAGTCCTGGAGCTGACTCAACTGATTCACTATCTCTGTGTAGACGCAGCCAGTGTTTACTCCCCTGTATATTGTATTAACCTGCTGAGGTGGGAAGTGATAGAGTAGGCAGGCATGACTTCAAGGGAGGAAAATGGCATCCATAAATATGAGGGAGAACAATGCAATGCAAATCGATGATCAGAACAACAATGCTGTGAATGATGCACCCACAAAGTGAAAAAAATATATATACTCTGCAATTGCTACACTCCCCATGCTTGATCTTGCATGCTGTTTATCTACCTTTGAACATTGCGAGGGACCAAGCTAAGAACAAAAGATTTAGAACACTCCAATAGGCAAATCCTCGCCTGGCTTGTCAAATTGTACATACTTACTTTACAATTTATCACAGCTGGTATTCCTGACCTGACTCCAGGCTAAGAGATTCAAGAGCAGCATGTCCCTCTACCTAAGCATACTCACCTATAGAGATGTTTGATAGCTTCTTTGGAAAACTGTATCATGCTCAAAGACAAAATAACTAGGAGGTTTTAACCTCACACATGCTGAAATATAATTTATTTTCTTTACGTGTATCTTTATTTTGATCACGTGTTTTGTTTCACATGTGCTTTTTTAATGTTTTGTTCAGCTGGATTATGAGCTCCTGTAGTGTGTGGACTTCACCTACAGTGTTTATTGAAGTACCAGCTACCAAATGCTACTACAGGCAACTGTAGTAAATATGTTAAATATGTGGAAAGGGATGCTTGTTTATTTATGGATAGCTTCAACAATTGCATATTAGTCACTAAATGGTAGACATTATGCTATATCCTTGAGATGCAAGTACAATGAAAAGGCTTCCAATTCATGGGAATTTATTTCTTTTTGTCTGTGTCTCCGTAAGTGATAACATATGCAAAGAACTACAGGTCAATTAGAGAATTGGACATTGTTCCTATACTTATGAACTCGTGAAGCTTGTTCTCTGGGATGAAGACAAGCTATGGATTTTTAATTTTAATTCTAATTTGACCATGCTGCAAACAAATATATGAGTGTGTATCAGGGGAATGAGCCCTAATCTGGAATGTTGTATCATAATGTGGTTTTGTTTGTTTGTTTGCTGTTTGTTTTAGAAAGTGACATTTGAGTTGATCTTTAAAGACTGAACGTATGAATAGGTTGTAGAAAGGAGAACATTCCAAACGGAGAATGGTTCATGTAAATATCATGACGAGGAAAGATGGGAAAACATGAGTCTTTAAAAAAAATCTGATGAGGCTGAACGAGCTTCATGAGAAAGGTGGTTATAAAGTCATGGCCATTCACAAGTGTCTACAAAGATATTTTTTAACTCGCATTTAAATAAAATAAGCCACAATTTCATTTTAATCATGGTGCCAACATA
Source organism: Lynx canadensis (assembly GCF_007474595.2). Lineage (NCBI taxonomy): Eukaryota > Metazoa > Chordata > Mammalia > Carnivora > Felidae > Lynx > Lynx canadensis. The sequence continues at coordinate 66,681,430 of NC_044310.1, read as the reverse complement.
ATTATGAGTCAGTGCTGTCAAATATTTTTGCATACTAGCTTTTAGCATTCTGGCACTCATGAAAATATTTCGATTAAATCATACAAGAATAGATAACATGCAAAATGGGTAAGAACTCTTCAGATTCACCTTATAAATTCTCACATATTAGACTAGGTCAACCTCATGCAAACACATGTTTCACTAACCCCAGTGTAACTTTTCACACAGTGTCTTCCTCAGACTCACTGAAGTATCTATCACTGCTGATGCCTGCTTGGCTTCCTTCAACGTTCCTGACACTGTTTTTTCAAAACCCTCGGATCCCTCTCTTAATAATGTCATAAATATTTGGAACACTGGGACAGCTGATAACATTTATAATAAAATTGGACTTTAATTCAAAGTATTAACATATTGGGTTGAAGGGTAGAGGAGTTGCAATTAGACAGAGCTTGCTTTGATCTAAAGCTTAACGTAGCGGTCAGATCCAGTCCCCTGCAGCCACCAGTCTACATTTGGCAAGACACCATTATTTTAATTTCCTTTGCCTTGAATATTTCATGTGGAAATGGATGGCAAAGGTCTGAGGGGGATCTGTGATTTTCTATTTTCACTGAACACAATACCAGTAAGTAGGTTCTCTCAAAAATTAACGTTTATTTTTCATTTAGTGAGAGAGATAGAAGGAAAATCTAAATTTCCTGACTTCAAGTACCACATTCTTTGCCTCTTATTTAGCTACCATTAGAGATTATATACTTTTTCTCATTATCTACATTAGTGGACTGTTTCCATTTCATGCTTGGGTAAATTGATTTTTGATAATAACTTTAATTAACCTTCCTTCCCTCCTCCCTAATGATTTTGTTATTTGGAACTTTATTCAGCAAAATTTGACCCTTTTGACTATTTCATCCATAATTAACTTTACATTTAGCATTCCTGCTACTGTATACTCAAGGCTTTATTATTATTATTATTATTATTATTATTATTATTAAAAAGCTGTTTAGCACACATTTATTTGTGGCTAGCATGAATTATGTGAATTCATACTATAACCTCTCACAGTATCCTCCACTTGCTTCTTTTCTCTTCCTTCTTACTCTCCCTCTTCTGCTTTTTCACACTCAGCTTATTTGCAAATTCCTCTTTCATAAGAAGTGGCCTTTGTGATTCATAAGTCATGGTTTTCATGTTTACCTTTACTTCAAAGCTCCTGAAATATAAAAGACACTCAAACAAATATTTAATGATTCAGAACATTTATACTTACTGAGCACCTACTATGTGCAAACTGTGTCATAAGTGTTCTACATATGGTATATTACTTAATTACCAAAGTAATTCTGATCCTATCATGCATTATTTAAATTTTAAATTGTTTTTAAGAAATTTAGTTTTATTTTGTAAATTTAAATTTGGAACTATTTTTTAATGTTTATTTATTTTTGAGAGAGAGAGAGAGAGAGAGAGAGAGAGAGAGAGAGGTGTTAGTGGGGGAGGGCAGAGACAGAAGGGAACAGAGGATCCCAAGCAGGCTCTGTGCTGACAATAGAGAGCCCGATGTGGAGCTTGAACTCAAGCTGTGAGATCCTGACCTGAGCTGAAGCCGGAGACTTAACCGACTGAGCCACCCAAGCACCCCTAAATGAGGAACTATTTTAAAACAAATCTTTTCTTGGTAAGAAAAGAGTTGGGGGTAGGGGAGGTTATGTCCCAAACCCTTAGCATTTAACAGATGCCTAAATTAACTTATGGAACTCTACTTGTCTCAATGCAATATTTATTTATTCATCAGCTACTATATACCAGTTATTTAAAAATCTCCAACTTCAGTTTTTATCTTTGCTCACAGGGGTTTAATTGCTGGGAATTAAAACAAATTCTGTATATTTTTAGGAAGATCTTTGGTAGAAAAAGGGAGGGGATGACTTTTATTGTTTTAGTAGTTTACTCCAAGCAAAGAATAAACTCTAAAGACAGAGGACACATGGACAGAAGGCTGCATATCCTCTGAGCCAGTATCCAATATATGCTGTTTCTCTGATAGCCACAATTGAGAGGTGCAGGATTCAAGAAGTGGAAATAGGAAAGGCACCACTCACTGTTACCCCTATAGACCCACTAGTAAAATTTTGCTTCTTATTCTTACACCATATGCTCTGCTGGCCTAGAGATATAAGTTCCAAAAGGAGCAATGCTTCCACCCAGAAACACAACAATAATTCCATTGAACTGGAAAGTATGACTGCCACTTGGCTACTTTGAGCTCCTCACCCTTCTGAATAATCAGGCAAAAAGGGGTACTGGATTGGTTGGAGTGATTGATCCTGACTACCAAGAGGAAATTAGATTACTATTTGACAATGGAGGTAAGAAAAAGTGTGTCTGAAATACATCTCTTAGGGCATCTCTTAGTGTTACTAAATAATGTAACAATACATTATAATACAATACAATGTAATAATAAATAGGATTTGGACTCAATTCCAATGTGTGTGTGGGAGGACGGGTTCCTCCCAACCCATGAAGAAATGCTCAGGACACCAGCTCGATATCCTACATCCCACAATTCACCCAATTCTAACACTACCGAGAAAAACATCAGATTCATGAGTAAAGGGCTCAGTCCCACCAAACCAGCATTCACTTCAGATGCCAGTGGCAATTCCAGGTAGTTACCTGTACTGCTGATTGGCTGGCTATCAATTAGAAGTTCCCCCAACCCCCTCTTTGGGTTTAATTTGCTAGAGTGGCTCTCAGAACTCAGAAAACCTGTTTATTCACTAGACTATTGGTTTATTACAAAGGATGTTGTAACCAGACCACAGCCAGATGAAGAGATACATAGGGTGAAGTTTTGGACAAAAGAGCTCTATCCTCCTGGGGCTTGGGTTCCAGTATGGTGGCTGTGGAAGCTTTCTGGCTGTCCAAGCTGGAAGTTTTCCAAAACCTCTCTTTTTGGTTGTAGTCATTAACATAAACCAAATTGTAGTGTAAAGGGTCTTGTTATAAATAATAAGACACCCATTTCACCTTTGTGGCTTTGAAGCATTTTCCAGAACAAAAGGATAAGAGGACAAATATAAGAAAAGATGCTCTCATTGCTCTTATCACTTGGGAAATTCTGAAGATTTGGGGAGTTATGAGGCAGGAACCGTGGACAAAGACCAAATATATATGAGAAATATACTTTGGTCATCTGATTGACCAAAGATATATTTCTTATAAGTCATAATGCCACAGTTACCATGTGTTGTGATTAAGGTCAATGAAGAACTACAATAATTGAATCCAAGCATGACTATTAATGACCCAATTCTTTTGGGAATGAAGATTTGCACCACACCACAGGTAAAGAACTACTACCCTATGAGGTGGTTATGTAAGTAAAAAAAAGGAGTACAGACACCCAACATCACTAATCATCAGGAAAAATGTGAATCAAATCACAATGATATATATCACCTTACACCTGTCAGAATGCCTAATATCAAAAAGACAAGAAATAACAAGTGTTGGTGAAGATTTGGAGAAAAAAAAAAGGCTTCCTATAGTATTGATGAGAATAGAAATTGATGTAGCCACTGTGGAAAATAGAATGGGACTTCCTTAAAAAATTAAACATTAAAATACTGTATGATACAATAATTCCATTAGTGGGTATTTACTTAAGAAAATGAAAGCACCAATTCAAAAAGATATATGTGCATTTCTCTGTTTATTGCAGCATTATTTATAATGGCCAAGATATAGAAGCAAACTAAGTATCCATTGATAGATGAATGAATAAGTTGATATATTATATATATATATATATATATATAAAATATGACATATATATCACATATATACTAATGCATTTATATGTATACATACACACAATGGAGTATTACTGAGCCATAAAAAAAAGATGAAATATTGCCATGTGCAAACATGGATGGACCTAAAGTATATTATGCTAAGTGAAATAAATCAAAGAAAGAAAAGTAATATATGAGGTAATATGGAATCTCAAAAACAAAACAAATGAACAGACAAACAAAAAAAAAACCAGAAATAGACCAATAAACAGAGAATAAACTGATGGTGTTCAGAGGGGAGGGGTGTGGGAAGACAGGTAAAATGGGCGAAGGGGAGGTGGAGATACAGACTTCCAGTTGTAAAATGTATAAGTCACAGAGAAGAAAGGTAGAGCATAGGGAGTATTGTTAGTGGTATTATAATAGCATTGTATGGTGACAGATGGTAACTATATTTATGAATACAGCATAATGTATAGAGTTATCAAGTCACTCTTTTGTATGCCAGAAATTAATGTTACATTGTTTGCCAACTATATTTCAATTTAAAAAAGCACATTAAAAAATCACATTTGCTACAAAACTAAACATGATGATTTTATTTAAAAATTGCTTTATATTTAAATGTTTATTTATTTATTTTGAGAGAGAGAGAGAGAGAGAGAGAGAGAATCCCAAGCAGGCTCTGCACTGTCAGCACAGAGCCCCATGCAGGGCTTGATCTCACAAACCATGAGATCATGACCTGAGCTGAAATAAAGAGTTGGACGCTTAACCAACTGAGCCACTCAGGTGCCCCTAAAAATTGCTTTGTGTTTTAATCAAGTCTTCAGGTAAATTATTTATGTTTTCACTACTTGTTTATCATATACAATGAAGAGTTAACTGTTTCAATTGATAAACCCCTAGCCAGATTTAACAAAAAGAGAAAGGACACAAATAAATAAAATCACGAATGAAAGAGGAGAGATTACAACCAATACCACAGAAACACAAACAATAAAAAGAAAATATTATGAAAAATTATATGCCAACAAATTGAGAAATCTGGAAGAAATTGATAAAATCCTAGAAGCATATAAACTACCAAAACTGAAAAGGAGAAATAGAATATTTGAACAGGCCCATAAACCAAAGAGAAATTGAATCAGTAATCAAAAATCTCCCACCAAACAAGAGACCAGGGCCAGATGGCTTCCCAGGTGAATTTTACCAAACATTTAGAGAAGATTTAATACCTATTCTCAAACTGATCCAAAAAAATAGAAATGGAAGAAAATTTCCAAGCTCATTCTATGAGGCCAGTACTACCTTGATTTCAAAGCCAGTCAAAGACCCCACTAAAAAGAAGAATTACAGGCCTTTATGAAAGTGGATGTAAAAATTCTCAATAAGATACTAGCAAATTGAATCCAACAGTACATTAAAAGAATTATTCACCATGATCAAGTGGGATTTATTCCTGGGCTGCAAGGTGGTTTAATGTCTGCAAACCAATCAACATGATACACCACATTAAAAAAAAAAAAGAGGATAAAGACTCATGATCCTGTCAATAGATGCAGAAAAAGCATTTGACATAAAACAGCATCTATTCTTGGTAAAAACTCTTAACAAAGTAGGGATAGAAGGAACATACTTCAACATCATAAAGGCCATATATGAAAGACCCACAGCTAATATCATCCTCAATGGGGAAAAACTGAGAGCTTTTCCTCTAAGTTCAGGAACAAGACAGGGATGCCCACTCTCACCGCTTTTATTTAACATAGTACTGGAAGTCCTAGCCTCAGCAATCACACAACAAAAAGGAAAAACAAAAGACATTCAAATTGACAAGGGAGAAGTCAAACTTTCATTATTGCAGATGACATGATACTCTATGTAGAAACCCTGAAAGACTCCAAAAGGTGCTAGAGCTAATACATAAATTCAACAAAGTCAAGGGATACAAAAGCAACGCACAGAAATCTGTTGCATTTCTATACACCAACAATGAAGCAGCAGAAAGAGAAATTGAGGAAGTGATCCCATTTACATTGCACCAAAAACATAGGAATAAACCTAACCAAAGAGGTAAAAATCTGTATTCTGAAAACTATAAAAAGCTTATGAAAGAAATTGAAGAAGACACCACAAAGAAATGGAAAAGCATTTCATCCTCATGGATTGGGAAAAAAATGTTGTTAAAATGTCTATACAACCCAAAACAATCTACACATTTAATGCAGTCCCTATCAAAATGCCACCAGCATTTTTCAAAACAAACAACCCTAAAATTTGTATGGAACCACAAAAGACCCTAAATAGCCAAAGCAATCTTGAAAAAGAAAAGCAAAGCTGGAGGCATCACAATTCTGGACTTCAAGCTATATTACAAAGCTGTGGTCATCAAAACAGTATGGTTTTGGCACAAAACAGACACACAGATCAATGGAATAGAATAGAAAACCCAAAAATGGACCCACAACTATATGGTCAATTAATTTTTGACAAAGCAGGAAAGACTATCCAATGGAAAAAAGACAGTCTCTTCAACAAATAGCGTCTGGAAAACTAGACAGCTACATGTAAAAGAATGAAATTGGACCACTTTCTTACCCCATACACAAAAATAAATTCAAAATGGATGAAAGACCTAAATTTGAGACAGAAACCATCAAAATCCTAGAGAATAACAGGCAGCAACCTCTTTGATCTCAGCTGGAGCAGCTTCTTACTAGACACATCTCTGGACGCAAGGGATAGAAAAACAAAAATTAACTATTGGGACTTCATCAAGATAAAAAAAAAAAACTGCACAGCAAGGGAAACAATCGACAGAACTGAAAGGCAACCAATGGAATGGGAGACGATATTTGCAAATGACATATTAGATATAGGGTTCGTATTCAAAATGCATAAAGAACTTACCAAACTCAACACCTCAAAAATCCACAAATAATCCAGTTAAGAAATGGGCAGATGGCATGAATAGACACTTTCCCAAAGAAAAAATCCAGATGGCTAACAAACACATGAAAAGATGCTCAACATCACTCATCATCAGAGAGATACAAATCAAAACCACAATGAGATATCACCTCACACCTTTCAGAATGGCTAAAATGAACACAAGAATCAACAGGTGTTGGCAAGGATGTAGAGAAAGGGGAACCCTCTTGCACTGTTGGTGGGAATGCACACTGGTGCAGCCACTCTGAAAACAGCATGGAGGTCCTCAAAAGTTAAAATTTTCTATGACTCAGCAACTGCACTATAGATGCTTACACCAAGAATACAAAAATACTGATTCAAAGGGGCACACGCATCCTGATGTTCATAGCAGTATTATCAATAATAACCAAATTATGGAAAGAGCTCTTCTATTGACTGATGAATTGATAAAGAAGAAGTGATATATAACATATATATACATATATATACATGTATATATACATATACACATATATATGGATATATGTATATATATGTACATATGTATATATATGCATGTACATATATACACATGTACATATATACATATGTACATATATATACATACGTATGTATACATACATATACATATATAGATCACTAATATAATGGAATATTACTCAGCCATAAAAAAGAATGAAAACTTGCCATATGTAATGACATGGATGGAGCTGGAGTGTACTATGCTAAGAAAAATAAGTCAGGGAAAGGCAAATACTATTTGATTTCACAAATATGTGGAATTTAAGAAACAAAACAGATAAATATGAGGGGGAAAAAAAACCAATGCAACCCAGAAAAGAGACTGTTAAGTATAGAGAACAAACTGAGGGTTGCTGGAGGAGGGGGGCAGGGGCTAATTGGGTGATGGATATTAAGGAGGGCACTTGTGACGAGAACTGGGTAAGTGCACTATGTAAATGATGAATCACTGAATTCTACTTCTGAAACCAATATTACACTATATGTTAACTAACTAGAATTTAAATACAAATTGAAAAAATATACAGAGTTAACTGTTTTAATTCTCATTTCCAAAACAAATAAAATTATAAACAGCTTAACGGTTTAGTTTTTATATAGCTTTACATTTGCGTATGTTTTGGAATAATCATAGTATTAATTCTCATGAAGTAACTAAATAGAATAAATCAGGGGTCTGCTGTCATTCTTAAATCAACTGAAATATATACTGAATCACTCATTAGGGGTATATAGTAAGTAGTATTAAAGGCTTGTTTTATTTTTAAATACTTTCTTCTTTAAAAAAGTCTCCACAGTACTTTAATGATTGGAAATTCTCTAATGATAAGAGATAAGAATGGATTTTTAGTTGGCTAATTATTTGAAAGGTGTTAAGAACTATTAACTCTTCTATATTTTTACCTGAAGGCAGTTATATAAAGTGATTTGCTCTATGAAACCAAATTCAGCACATGGTATCTTTTTAAAATAAATTTGCTTTTAAATCATTTGTATATGTAGTAGTCATATATATAGTAATCCAATAACCACTTTTGGCCTTTACACACTTTGAAGTCAAAAATCCCTGAGGATTTTTATTTCATTTACAAGTGTCATTTGCTTGAAAATATAACATATTTCCCTTTCTTGAAATGACTTGTGTTAGAAAAGGAAATAAATGCTAATAGGAACACAGATGGAGGCTACAGTCCTGGGAAAATCAACTCTGAATACATTCATTGACAAGAATATATTATGTGTGACTTTTAGACCATACATTCACATAATTTAAGGAAAAGAGGGGGGGTGTTGGAAAGGAAGGAGGCGTTCCGCAAAGCAAATATTTTATATTTTAAATTAGTAATGTTTTTCTATTTGTATGTATGTATATATGTATGGTTTTTTTTTATGAGAGATTTGTGGTGGCTAAATCGAAACATTTGAAAATAGCCTGTTGAAGTGAGCAAAATAACCATTAAATAATAATCAATAACTAATTTTATTTTTTAATTATTGCACTAGATTAGTCTTTGAAAACAAAAATAATAAGAGTAATTGTGTTAATCAATTAGTCATCTTTATTCTAAATTAAAAGGTAAAGCTTGAGAAAAAAATAACTGTCATGAGGCAATAGATATGTGATTATCACTGTAAAATAGGGATTTTCAATAGAGGTGAAATTGACCCAGGGAAAATACTGTCCTGGAAGGGTGAAAAAAAAAAACAAACCTTAGATATTGACATATTTTTGTCCATCCATAGCTCAAATCTATGAATTCCTAAGTGTTTAATATTTTTTTGTTAGTGTTGTAGTAATTTCTTTTCACAGACAATAATGAAAAAGATTGAGAAACACTGCTATAGAGTATGTCAAAAATTTTAACTGTAAAAAATAATATTTAAAAGCAAAATGTTTGTTTGGAAAACATAAAACACATATGTATTAAGATTTACTTTCAGGGGCACCTGGGTGGCTCAGTTGGTTGAGCATTCAACTTTGGCTCAGGTCATGATCTCATAGATCGTGGATTTGATCATGGTAGCTGTCATGACATATCTCAGATGTTTTCTTTAGAGTAGTTTAAAATCCACTCCCAGCCAAAAAAAAAAAAAAAATTTAGAAAACAGTGTTGTGAAATGTACTACAAAGGTAGATTCATAGATAAATATTTAGAGGCATTATTTCATCTCTCCTCATCTAGTTTCAGTGTTTTCTAATATGTGAATTAAAACACCTACAGAGAAAATATTTTTAAATCTTATTAATTATTCAAACCTCAGATGGATTAAACTAATTTTATTAATGCAAGAAAAAGAAAACTAAATAAAATAAGGAGACTAGATAAAAACTCTTTTAATAAACCTTTAATCCTTTTTTTTTATAAATCCAAAGTTTTAACATATTCCTTTGTAAGGAATTTTGGATTTTTTTTCTTTTTTTTAATAGTGGAGCAACACTGACATCCAGTAGTTAAGTGAATCCCAGCAGCATTTTTAGTATTGATAGAAATATACAATCAGAACAGACATGCACACACACACACAACACGTTCTGCATCGATGACACTGAACAGGACTTCTAGAATATTCTTTTGCATTTTTCATGTTCTGGTCTGAATAATTTTAGAACATAGTTTGAGTTGAAAGTTAATGCTGTCGCTTGCATTATTCTAACTCTCCATATGATATTTTATATTGCAGTGAATGACTCATCATCAGTCTATTCCCTAAAGTTCTGCTTCCAAAGTTCAACATTATAGTGCAAACAAATCCCTTTTTTGGATTTTTCAGTCCTACTCCCAGGAAAGGGGAGTGAGGCAATAGATTAGAAAATGAAATTATGAAGTAAAGACTAATGACATAAGGGAAATATAATGTCATATTTGTCTTCATATCTCTTCATAGTCTTGGTAATAATATTCTTCAATCAAACTATTTCCTTGAGTTATGTATACAGAAAAATGTACATCTTATTCAGGCATTCAATAGATTCAAAAGACATCCATCCATGTCCTGAAGGTCATGTGTCATGCAAAAATAAACAGTATAAAGTTATTTGCTAATGCTAAGGTATAAATGGCAATTAAAACTCCTGACCTGGAAAAAGTATAAGCACCCATGTGATTAAAGCATCTGAAAGATAAATAAGAAATGAAAGCAAATAAATCACCCTGACCACAAATAGTTATGTTTTAGAAAGCACTGTACCCTTTAGAGTCCAGTTTCTTATTGGTAGTTATAATAAATAGTTATATAATCTAAATGCTTGAGAGCAAATTAGGTTTGGTCCTCATGCAACCCCGATTTTCTGGTCTTCTTGTACAATACTATACATTGAAACAAATCTCGTCATAGCCCTCTTCTTTTTAAGGTTGCCTTTCCACATGCATAGCTGAGAGCTGGCCACTTAGGGACAGGAAAGAAAGAAAAAGAGAAAACTTAATGAATCAGTAAGTGCTTTTCAAGAAAGGTACAGAAAAGTTGTGTATAAATGATGTACGCTTTTTTTAAATGAATTTTTCCCTTGACTATAATTCATAAGTGAAGTTCTAATCATTAACATTAGGTTTAATGTTCTGTGCATAACTAGGAAAATGTTTTATTTCTATCTGGAACTTGAGTCTTTATGTAGCTAGCCATCTTTCTGGAAAAAAATGGTTGCTGTATCATATATATGGAGCAGCCCATATTGTACTTTCCAAAGAGAATTATAAGCAGCTAAATTTGTTGCTTTGAGATCAATTTAGGGGTCTAAACTCTTCAAAGATATTTGCTTGCTTTGGAAATTCTTTTCCTGTCTACATGCAACTGAATGCCTTAGAATAAGCTCTTCACTACACGAGCTGCATCCAGGAACTTGCTGTGCTTCTAATAATTACTCACCTTGCTGCTGTTCAGATTCAGAAGAGAAAACTGCTGTGGAGAAATAGCTCTAGTAGTCTGGCATAGAGAGAGAATAAAATACATTTTTCTGATGGTAATCTCCACCTCACTGTAAATTTTCGGGTGGCTTTCATGAAACTTACCATGAAAAAATAAAATGAGGACTTTATACGTGTAATGCATTGTTCTTAAAAATAGGTATATGAAGATCAATAAAGTCTTCCAGTTTAGTGCATGAGTTGCCCAGAATATCACTGGACTAAAAAGACCCAAGTTGGCTCCAGCACTGTGTAGGACAGCTGTTTCCATTTCTTCCTCTGAAGGGGTCCTATGCATTCCTTTCCCGGCAAACAAAGGGAACTTGGATGGCCAAAGTAAAAAAAAAAAAAGTCTATGTTTACATAATGGCAAAATAACCAGATGATTATGTGAAAAGCAAAATTAATTCACAAAATAAAATTGACACCAGAGAATAAAATAATATACACTAAATGGTATTGATAGCTTGTAATACAGATCACCAAATTAATCAATAATGATAAATATATAACATATTATGAACTTTGACACATTTCACACTTTATAATACTGTTTTGACAACTATCAATTATAAAAACACTTGAAAATATGTTTCTTCTTCTCATCCCATGGTATTTTTTAGGGTTGATATGAAATTAACCCCAATTCATTTATTTATTCAATAGCTATTGACTTTGTATATGCCAGACCCTTGTATATGCCAGACCCTTGATAAGAGTGAAGAACTTAAAGATGAAAATTAACTCCTACCCTAAAAGATTCTTATAACTATCTTAGAATGTTTTATGGAAGTATGATGTCCTATGTATATACCTTGCAATAACAATAAATTCAAACTGTCTATTAACAAATACGATTTATTTACAATGACAGACAAGAAATCTAAAATGAAGATCAAACCTCTTTTATAGTGTATAGACTGACACTAGCTGTCTTTTAAAAATTCAACATTTATATGACAGATCTTTTATGGTGCAACCTCATCCGAACAAGACAGAACAGGGTAATAAAGTAAACTGCAAAGAAACCATATCTTGGTTGATGATGGCCCAGTATAGTTCTATCAATATGAAGCAAGATAAAAAAATATAAATAAAAGCCAAGTGTAATCCCCTCCCCCCCCACACATACATATATTTAAAGCTAAAACCAAGAAAAACAGAAAAACTGTGAGGTGGGCAGAATAATGTTCACCTCCCTCTAAAGATGTCTATCTTCTAACCTCCAGACTCTGAATATGTTAGGTTATATGACAAAGAGAATTGCAATTGAAGATGTAATTAAGGTTGCTAATCAGCTGACCTTAAAATAGTAAGATTATTCTGGATTATCTAAGTGGGCCCATTGTAATCAGAAAGATCCTTAAATGTGAAAGGGGGATGCAGAAGAGGGAGAATGCAAGAGATTTCAGGGGGAGACTCATTCCAATGTCACTGGCTTTGAAGATTGACGAATAAGGCCACAGGCTGAGGAATGTGGGCAGCCTCCAGAAGCTGGAAAAGGCAAGGAAAAAAATCTACCCTCAAAGAACAGCCCTGCACACCTTGAATTTAGCTCACTGAGATACCTTTCAGACTACTGAATTTCAGTACTATAAGATAATAAATTTGTCTTGCTTTAAACCACTAAGTTTGTGGTAACTGGTTACAGCAGGAATAGGAAAATAATACAGATAAGTTCAACAGAGAAACAAATTAGTAAATTGGAGGAACATTTGAAAAACTCTTCTAAGAGCCAATAGGGAATATTAAAGAAACATTGCGAGATAGAAAAATGACAAAATCAAGAAAACAAGAGACCTGGGGAAGAAGGATATGCTTCAGAGCAAAGAAACTACTTGCAGAGGAAGAAACTGAGGGTCTGAAAGGTTAAATACATGCTGCTGTAGGTGACAGTACTGTGAGTGGACCCCAAGCTTCGTCACAGATGATCTGATTCCCAGCGCCAGAGCTCTCTTGTGACAACTACCTCCCTAAGAAAGATCATCAGAGAACCAGAGTAGATCACCTCTCAAATAGCTTCCCTTCTTCCCCAGAGTTGTCCAATTATTTACTCTGTTGTGTAACTTTTTATGGAACTTACCTGCATTGACATAGATCATGTATGCAATTAGCTTCAGTACTGTCTTCACCTCACCAAGAATGCAAAACCCTTACAAACAGAAACCTTTTTCATCACTGTATCTCCAGCACTTAAACCTATGATTGATCCATAGTAGGACACGACATTTTTTTGAAGAATAATTTGCAGACTATTAACTATGTCTAAGCCTGGGAACATTCTTCTTAGGTCACCCTCACTGCTTATATAATGAGGATTAAAATAGACTTCAGGGAGTCTAGCTAGCAGTCAGTTTATAAGGAAACCATGGCAGGAGCATCTGGGAATGGGACAAAGTGAAGGCGAACATTTTGCCTGTATAAAGTGAAAACAGCTGTGGAAATAGAGTGAAGTGCATTCTGGGTACTGGAGCTAAGGGACTAGGGATGTCTTTCTAGGTAGCAAAGTGATTTAAGTTATTCACCTCTTCCCCAAATCTAGAGAGATCTAGAAAATATTTCCATAATCCAGCTACTGTAAATATATTGAATAGGACAGAGATATACCTTTAGTACTTGTGAGACCATGTGACACAGCAAACAGAAAACAATACTGCAGAATTATAAAAATATAGTTAACAAAGGCTGTAATTGAGACATTGAAATTGAGAGACAGAAACATGAATTTCTGGCAGCTAATTTATTAATTAGTGTTCAATCTGAAGTGAGTCAATATGTAACATGTATGGAAACAGAATACAGAATTTGATCGTTGAAAATGAGTCAGATGGGGAAAAAAGACAACCATACAGTATGAAGAAGCAATTACTCTCCCTGTCTCATTTTACTCTAAGTGCCAAAATGATGAGATGTTTACATGCAGGTATTGCTAGGATCACACAGTGATCATTCCTATATACTAATTCTAGTACATATGTATGTAGTGCACACACATATATTGGTCTTAAACTTATGAAAATAAATTATATAATATATATTTACTTATCAAATACTAACATACACATGAATGAGATAAATTATATATAGTATTTAGTGTGTGTGTGTGTATATATATGTGTATATATATATGTGTGTGTGTATGTATGTATACACATATATATATTTGTGTGTGTGTAGAGATTCGTTTCAATGGCTCTCTCCTATTTTTTTAAACTTCTGATTTTTTATTATTTTATTTATTTATTTTTATCATTGTTAAATGTGCTCTTTAATCCCCAGAACTTATTTCAACCATCCCTCCACCCACCTCCCCTCGGTGTTTGTTCTCTATAGTTAAGAGTCTGTTTCTTGGCTTCTCTCTTTCTCTCTGTGTGTCTTTCCTTTGCTTGTTTGTTTTGTTAAATTCCTGAATTTAAAATAAAATAAATAAGACCATGATGGGTAACTAGCACTATACCTTTTTTCTCACCCTAAACAATTTATAGAACTAACCAAAATTATGAGACAGCTACAATCAGATAATAGAACTGTAGCATTATGATCCTTGAGAGAAAGGAAATGAGCCCCAGTTATCCCTGGTTCTTTGACAAGGCTAGTCTTCTAACCATGCACAGAGTGTTGGAATCTAACGCAAGCATGGTAGTCTTGCTGAGCTGAGAGAAGACCTGAAGACTTCGGAAGTGCTGTGTTGTGTGTGGAGAGCAGGGAGCTGTGTAGATGGACATGGCCCAGAAATCTATGTCGGGGCTCCCTCTGAGTTGTTGGCTGAAGACAGGTTACATATGCCCAGGGCATGAGTCTGAAAGGCATAAATATTTACTGAGACTGGCTGAGGCCTAGACCAGCTATAGATTACATGGGTGATGGGAAAGTTCTTTATCAGCCAGAGTAAAGAAACCTGGCTTAGCACCTTGCACATTCAGCCAAGATGCCTAGAGAGGCCAAACTTTAGAACAACCACCTCCTGGTGTAAGGGTCATGCCTTGGGACAAATAGCGAAAATAAAATAGACCTACTGTGACAAAGAATAAAATCAAGCCTGAAAAAATTAAGACTATCACCCAGGAATTTAACTGACTTGCAGGGACACAATTCAATACCCTTTAAGAGAACACAACAGAATCCAAACCTGCTAAATTGTATCATGCAAAGTATTTCAGGTATAATCAAGATTGCTTGTATAACTAAGCAAAAAAAAGAGAAAAAAGGCAGGTAATTCAGGAAACTAGTAACCAAAATGATGGAATCAATAGTAAATAACTTTAATCATAAATATAGCCAAAACTTAAAAGAGAAGATTGACATCCTGAGAGAAGGGATGGAGAATCTTAACAGAGAAATGAAAACCATAAAATATATCCAGTGGAAATTCTAAAATTGAAAAAAAATCAGTATATAAATTGAAGACTTGGGTTGGATGGAACTTAACAGCTGATTGAACAGTCAGCAGAAAGGATCAGTAGATTAGTACAAAGGTGATTGATAGAAATGATCAAATCTGAAAACAGATCAGTAGCATCCATCTGATGAGCAGAGGAAAAAGGTTGAAAAAATATGAAAAGAACTGCAAGTGACATGAAGGACGGTATCAAGCAACCTAATATATGCATAATTTTAGTCTCAGAAGAAAAGACAAGAATGCAATTCAGACAAAAAAGTTAAATAAATAATAAATGACAATTTCCGTAATTTAGCAACAAACATCAATGTAGAATCCAAGAAGAAAACCATTCCTCAGCACTTCACAATCAAACTGCTAAAAAACAAGGATGAAGAGAATATCTTAAAAGCATCCGGGAGGGAGGGAGGGAGGAAGGGAAGAAGGAGGGAAGGAGGGAAGGGTGAGAGAGAGACAGAGACAGAGAGAGAGAGAGAGAGAGAGAGAGAGAGAGAGAGAAAGAAAGAAAGAAAGAAAGAAAGGAGGGAAAGAGAAAATATCTTACCCAGTGCAGTGTAGGCAGAGGTTCAGAAGGCAAAGGAATTCTACGGCCAACAAAATCATACTTGAAAAATAGAGGTTAAATAAAGACAATTTCAGATAAATAAATGCTTAAAGACTTTGTCACAAGACCTACACTATAAGAGAAATTGACAGAAGTTCTGTAGGATCAAAGGAAATAATACTATAAGGAACATTTGAATTTATAGACTTGAATAAGGGGTACTATAAATGGTAAATATGTATGTAATTATAAAAAAACTTTTTAGTTGATTTCAAAGATAAAACTGATTTTAAAGCAAAAATAACAATATTTTGTGAGACTTATAAATGGTCATAAAATATTTTCAAATTGTTTAAAAAATAGAGGATATATGTAAAAATCCTCTACTGAAAGTAAAATAATATACTAAAATATTCATTTAATCAAAACCAAGGCAGGAAGGGACACCAGCAGGAAGAGTAGAGTAAGAGTCTCCAAAACCTACCTCTCCATAAAAAGATCAAGAACACTGGTACTCAGTCAAACATCCGACTGTGGATCTCAGCTTAGGTTCAGGATCTCAAAGTTGTGAGTTCAAGCCTTGTGTTGGGAATCTGTGCTGGACATGAAGCCTACTTGAAAAAAAATGGGGGGGGGTGGCACCTGGGTGGCTCAGTGGATTAAGTGTCGGACTTAAGCTTAGGTCATGATCTCATGGTTTGTGAGTTCGTGAGCCCTGGGTGGGGCTCTGTGCTGACAGCTCAGAGCCAGGAGCCTGCTTCAGATTCTGTGTCTCCCTTTCTTTCTGCCCCTCCTCCTCTCTCTCTCTCTCTCCCTCTCTCTCTCTCTCAAAAATAAACATTAAAAAAAGAACTAGCTAAAAAATGGAAAATTATTTTTTCAAAGGTTTGAAAAAATCTGGAGAGCATTTATTCAAGAAAAACAGGTGACTCTTTGTTAGAATAGTGGAACTTGTGGCATTCTAACTTGCTCTATACCCATCCCTTTTCCCCAATTCATTGGTGGTCTTTGTTTTGAAATGTAAAATCTTACTATTATTGAGGTATGGTGAGACCAACCGATGAGAGTTGATTTTTTTTTTAATTTTTTTCTTTTTAACGTTTATTTATTTTTGGGACAGAGAGAGACAGAGCATGAACGGGGGAGGGGCAGAGAGAGAGGGAGACACAGAATCGGAAGCAGGCTCCAGGCTCTGAGCCATCAGCCCAGAGCCCGACGCGGGGCTCAAACTCGCAGACCGCGAGATCGTGACCTGAGCTGAAGTCGGACGCTTAACCGACTGAGCCACCCAGGTGCCCCGAGAGTTGATTTTTATTGAAAAGACAGTGTGTGACTCACAGTTCCAGAAAAAGGAGGCACCCATGCCATGCAAATACACGAAAAAAAGCATCGAGGTTCTTCAGGATACAAATAGTGTGAAAGGAAAACATGGACAAGAGCTTTTATTGTGGTTTATATGGGAAGGGATGGGCAAGGCAAAGCGATTTGGCTTAGGATTGACTAGTGAAGGGGATGTCTAGTGTCTGATACCTGGCCCTGTACTGATTAGGACAGAAATACACACCTAGACATCAGAGTCAAACTGGAAAGACAAAAATAAAGATACGATACAGATAGCTTCAAGAGAGGAGTGACTCATCAGGTACATAAGATCCTCAATTAACATCCTGCTCTCTTGTTTCCTATATGGCTTCTTTATGGAAATAATGTTTGAATGGAATCATTAAAAGTGAGTAGAAATTAGTTTTCATTTCACGTTAGCCATTAATTTACTCATCTCTGAGTTCCAAGTGTCACACTCAAGGATGTGTCTATCTTGTTTACTAATATAGTTACAGTGCCTGACCCATAGCTTGTGCCCAGTCAATGAACTTAATGTAGGGAAGGGTTTTCTTTTCTTTTTTTTTTTTCCAATATATGAAATTTATTGTCAAATTGGTTTCCATACAATACCCAGTGCTCATCCCAAAAGGTGCCCTCCTCAATACCCATCACCCTCCCTCCCCTTGTAGGGAAGGGTTTTCATGAGCAGTATATAAAAACAAAATTAGCTTAGAGGAACTGTGAAGGAATGATTCCGAGTTTTACATTTCACACATAGGTGACAAGGCGTATTTATCGAGTCATGAAAAATTTTTAAAAAATGTATTTTCTAAATAGCCAGCATGGCATATGACCTAAATATGGCTTTATATTATATTAATAGAGGATAAAGCCCATAAGTTATTATTTCATCAAAACTATGATTTTTGTATGTGTTTTTATTGTGGCCAAGGAATATTATTTTGGAAGGATATATATTCCTGACTCTCTCTCTCTCTCTCTCTCTCTCTCTCTCTCTCTATCTATCTATATATATATATATATCTGTGTGTGTGTATGTGTATGTAATGTCCTGATAGGTAGGAGAAAATTATGTTGTTTTAAGGAGATTTTTGAGCATGAACTTTTCCTTTAATATTTTCTAAAAAGATTCCTCAAGTTTTGTTTGTTTCTTGCTTGTATTACTTAGCTTACTGAGCTTTATATTTGGGCAAGTTTATTACTGGTAATTACTAGTTGAAATAGCCAAGCTGTTGTGTTTATAGAAACATGTAGATTATTGCTAATATAATATAACTTTGACTTTTAATGAATCTGGCAAATTTTACAAACAAGTATGCCAGGCACATCTTTTCATTACCGCCTAAGACTCATTAATATGATTATTTTGTCAAGCATCTTGACTGACAAGTTAAATATTTCTGCCACACTCATGTGGCAGAGGGAAGCTCTCCTTCTTTGCTTCTAATTAAACAGGTATTATCTAACCATTGTTGTTTTCTGGGTACTACATGCTTTTCAGGTTCAATAAAGTAAATGTGCAATTGACAAATAGCGTGCTTCACTCCCTGGTTAATCTCTGTGGAAGGTTACTTCCTTAGGATATGTAATATCTCTTCAGCCACAACCACATTTTATTCAATTATATGTTACAGAGATCTAAAGCTATGTTCTTATAAATAAATAGTCATCGGTGTGCTATGGTGCAGATGGCAGATAGCAACATAGTTGCAATAAAAAGAAAATCAAGATTTAGCTTTGGTCTATGGAACAATGCCTATTGAATTATGGTTTGCAGAAAGGTCCCATTTAAGACCACTATATTATACAGTGCACACCAAAGGACCACTTTGGAGGACTTATCAATTCTTTCATAACCAATATAATAATACATCTTATAATGTATTGCTTCTTCATTTAGGAATCATAAGAAAATCTCTCCTATTTAATTAACTTCTTTGTTATATATAAAATCCACATAGTACTGAACACAGTGAGTGGTATAAATTACATACATGCATATAGGAGCAGAGTAGAATGAGCCTTAGCATTTTGTCTGTGTGTTCCTATCACCTTACAGTGGGAAACTGATGAGAATGGGATTAAATGTCTTAACAGTATCACCTAACAAATCATTGCTAGTACTGGAGCTGAAAGCACTTCTTTCTACCCTTTTGCCATTTCTCTTTCCATTTTAGGAAGAAATTAATATTTATAGATTATTATAAAATAAAACTGTATAGTTTTGCTTCTTATTTGGAAGCATAAACAGGCACAATAAAGTGTAAACCAAGAACCATTTTGTTTTATGCCATCAGTGCCAACAGATGGTTTTGTGGGACTTAAGCCTTCCATCACCATCAATCCTATTCGGGGTCCCTGATGTGCGGTTTGTATTTCCTGTGCAAAGTATTCAAGACAGTCACCGGGTGCTTCATCAGCCCAATCGCACGCCCATTCCAACTGCATGTCTTCTGTGAAAAGCCTGGAAATGTAGCTGTTGTTTGTTAAGAGAAAATAGACTGACTTTAGTCAGTCCTCAGAAGGAAAGACGGTGTTAAATTTTCATGTTCCTTAGAACTAATTCCTTTCAAGCATGCCCTATATGCTGAAGAAAACTGCCTCTTGAATATCACCCATCTTCTCATGTATTTCACGTAGCCCATGCAATGCCCTCTTAGGTTACAAATTAGGATTTTGTTTGCTGGTTCCTTTTTTTTTTTTTTTTTAATTATTTATTTTGAGAGAGAGAGAGTGAAGAGCATACGCACACATGTGCACACACCAGGGAAGGGGTAGAGGAAGAGGGAGAGAGAATCCCAGGCAGGTTTCACGTTGTTAGGGCAGAGCCCAATGGGGGGCTCCATCCCATGAACAGCGAGATCATCACCTGAGCCAAAATCAAGAGTTGGGGGCTTACCTGCCTGAGCCACCCCGGCGCCCCTTGGCCAGTTCCTTTTAACAAAACTAATTCTATCAGGCTTGTCGTTAAAAGACCAAACTAAGACAAAACAAACAAAATGACAACTAAGATTCTATTTCTCCATCTTGCATTGTGGATAGAACAATATGAGGCTCTGAACTAGGTCTGAAACAAATACCAGGATAGATTTGTTTTGTGTGCTTGAAATGTATCATGTAATTAATACTGTGGTGTTCATCACATTCAATTACTACACTAGTTTATTGTCATGTACTGGTCTAAGCATTATATGTAGTTAGCGTTGTTTAATCATTGCAAGACCCCTATGAAATTCCTTCACAATCATATCATGACTCCATCAAAGGCTGTGTTTACTTAGTGCTAATAATAGCTAATTCATACCTATCAGTAAAAATCATTTCCTATTTTAACTGTACATACGTGCAGTAAGTTATTTACCAGAGCAATGTTATGAGGCAAATATTATCCCTATTTATACCTGAGAAATCTGAGGCACAAAAAGTTAAGTAGTTTATCCAAGATCATCTAGCAATAAAGTTGTTGAGTCAAATTTGGCTTTGAATTTCAGTATCGTAGTGATTCAGGAACACAACACTAGGGAATTAACCTAGAATGCCGTAATCAGCCATAATCTACTGCCCAGCTACAATCTAGCGAAGGAGCCTGGAACTTTGGCCACAGGGATTGGTAAACCTCTGACTCAATCACATTAAAATTGAATCACATTACCTTAGTCACTCCCTACATATAACATGGAGATCATTTTGGTGAATAAATGAGATTTTCCTTTATGAGAATAAACTCAGCACAGTGTCAGTCACACAGTAGTTGCTTAACGATGACAATTCATAATATATGTTATGTTAATAATACACATATGTACAAAAAATTAAATTATTTACATGGCCTGTGCACCTGTTTAGAAGAGAAGAGGTTGAGGTGAGAGAGATCATGTACACAAGGAATGTTAGCAATTAGTAGCTATGCTACATCGTAAAAAGCTGAATGTGAAAATCATGCCTTATCCCTTTTATACTACTGCTTCAAAGCTATCTAGCGTATTCAGAGGTGTTCAGTAAATCATTGTTGAAATAAACTGAGCCCTCACTATCATGCATGTATTTTTTGCTAGTATAAAATCTGCCTATCTAAACAAATACAAAAATACATGTATTTGGTGCAAATTAGAACAGGCTGTTAGTCAAAGAGACTTAAACATACCTATGCTGAGTTCCTTTTTCTCTCCTTATAGCAGTCCGAAAATATTCCTTGGTCCTCACAGAAAACTGGATGCTGGACATAGGCAGAATGTGAACAGGTGGGCCACTGGGGCAAATGGAGGGTAGGGCCGTTCTTGGGCTCCCTGGTATGCTTTCTGGAATGAATCCGGTGTTGTCACTCCATTGTCAGGACCAACTAAATTCTACATAATGCTTACAGTTCCTTAAGAAATTTCGTTTCTCCAAATGGCAGGCAGAAGCTAGATTTTTGTAGTCAGTCAGGGAGGAGATAGGAGAAAGAATTTTCCTTCCTTTTTTTTTTAGCGGCCTATTTTTTTCTCCCTCTATGTATCATTTCATTTCATAGAACTAGAAAAGAACAAATGAGCAAGAGAATTTTAAATTACTAGTTACCTTTTCCTTACACTTAACCTTTACGAAGTTGCTTAGAACCAGTTAATTAACCCAATTCGTGATTGCAATGGTCATGCTGAGCCTCCATGTAAGTACATTTTAATGTATGATTCTCTCACTAGAGGACCAATTTGTTGTTCTTGTTCAAAAACTTAGAAATTAAACTACGTATAAATAGAGTGGAATTTACATTTTAAAGCATCCTTTTTTCTTTAATGTTTTGCTTCTAACTTCCTTAAAATTTTGCAAAAGGAAAAAATCAATATTTTCTCCTCTTTCAATGCATTTTCATTTTGTTACAGCTTGCTTATTAGCATTTTTTCCTCACTGTTTGTCCTGATAAATGTTTATTATTATGATTACCAAGAATATCAGTTAGTTCTAGTCCCTTCATTTTTCCAGATGAGGATACTTATGTCCATGGAAAATAGGTGATAACCTTGTACTCAGCAAGTAGTTGGCTAGTTAAATGTGTAGGTGAATAGTGGCAGATCTATGATCAGACTTCATACAGTTTAACTCCCATTTTTTTCTTGAATAAGATTTATAATTAAAATGTATCAAGGGGCTCCTGAGTGTCTCAGTCACCTAAGCGTCTGACTTTGGCTCAGGTCATGTTCTCCCTGTTCAGAGTTCGAACCCTATGTCAGGCTCTGTGCTGACAGCTCAGAGCCTGGAGCCTGCTTCGGATTCTGCGTCTCCCTCTGTCTCTCTGCCCCTCCCCTGCTTGTGCTCAGTGTCTATCCCTCTCAAAAAATAAAGAAACGTTAAAAAATGTATCAAAACGATCACAAAATTATTATACTTTAAATCATGGAATATATATTTATTTAAAATATAAATATAGAATCTAGCTTATAAAATTTGCTATATGTTCATTGTATTATATTTTGATTTTTATATTTTTGATCCTCTCAAAATAGCAAGTTGTAATCATAAAGATACGTGAGTAAAATATGTTCTTTGTAATTAACTCTAAATCATTTTATGTAATTTTACTGAACACTTCTAAGAAAGTATATCCCACGGACTTGTTGGAAATTATGTTAAGAAATATATATATAGTATATGAATCCACATAAATAAGTTGTTTGATGACACCACATTAACAACATTGCACAGAGTGTGTATGTGTATACAAATATCTATACCTACATATATCTACCTTCTGAAATTAAACAAATAAGAATTGACGAAATTATTTTATGAGTGGTTCTGTCAAAATGTATTCAATTCTCTCCTTGATCTTGAGTGGATTAAATTAACTTATCAGAAAATTGTTTGGCATTTCACAAATAGTCTCATTCGACATCTCTTGTGAAACACTATAGAACAATCTTGGAGAACAGAAACAAAAGATGGGGGAAGAAGAATCAGAAAAGTCTATTATAAAATTTGTTTGAAAGCAGTAGTTGTTTTATGTCTAAAAGGATTAACGTCCAAAAACATTTGCTAAGATAAATGACAGGGAAAGAGCTCAAGTCCTATCAGTAGGGTGTGCGTTATTATTTTAAAGAGGATAATCAGATGGGATGATTTATTAGCATTATGGTCAGAAAATTTACTGAAAAGTCTAAAGGCAAATCACACTGTTGAACATAACTTCTCTAACTGAAAAACAAACATATATTCCAGTTGAACTGAATGTTGTATAGGAATTGAGGCATCTGTTCACGTAGGGAACCTGAGGTATGTTTAAAATGGCCTTTAAGGGGCGCCTGGGTGGCGCAGTCGGTTAAGCATCCGACTTCAGCCAGGTCACGATCTCGCGGTCCGTGAGTTCGAGCCCCGCGTCAGGCTCTGGGCTGATGACTCAGAGCCTGGAGCCTGTTTCTGATTCTGTGTCTCCCTCTCTCTCTGCCCCTCCCCCGTTCATGCTCTGTCTCTCTCTGTCCCAAAAATAAATAAACGTTGAAAAAAAAAATTTAAAATGGCCTTTAAATAAACTGGCAATGGCTACTATGTACTCATTTGGAGGAAGGACAGTATGGAGCACCTGTGATCAGTGCATACGTTTAACCACAGGTGTACGAATAAAAATCATCCAAAAATTTCAAAAAATGCAGTATAATTTATTTAGTTTTGGAATTTCAAAAAACTGCATTCAGTATCACTTTAACTATAACTAAATAGAGAAAGATCCACGATTATAATTTTGTTACATGAAATACTCCAGGTGATTACTACGTTTATTGTGCCAACACAAAATTGTGTTTTCTCTAGATCACTTCACCTTATGTTGTAGTTATCACCTAGAAGAAGTGAGAATAAAGGATTCAGTGAAGAAGCAGCTAAAGTCCCTCAAAATCATAAATACCTGATAATGTCAGGTAACGTACCTTCAATGTTTATAAAGTAAAAGTTGGTGGAGACAGATAAATAAAGAAATGTTGGACATTTTAATATGCCTCTCTAAATATCATATAGAACGAGAAGAAAAATAGTAAATTAATAAGCATATTGTTAATTTAAAAGATACGATTTTACTAACTTTAGCTGATTAACCTATATAAATGTGCATTCTTTTTAAGTACTCATGTACATTTACCAAAATAGACAAAAACAAGTCAAATTAGTAACTGATCTGTGGTGACAAAAGTCATAACAGTGGTTATCCTTCAGGGAAGTTGAGAGGGAAGGGCACAGAGAAGCCTCTGGAACGCTATAAATGTCCTATATTTTCTTATGGGTAGTGCTTACACTATAGTACACAAATGTATAAATTCATGAATTTGTGTAACGCCGTGTGATGGTATGTAACTTGTACCACAATGAAAAATAAACTAGTGTCTAAAAAATTCAACAAGAATCTAGAGTTCTACCCTCATTAAAATAACATTTGTATGCTAGACACTGAAGGCTCTCCATCTTTCCCTCATTCTTAGATATCTAAGAAATGAAGAAATGAGAAAAGACATAAGCTACTTTATTAATTGTAATCACTAATATATATATATATTTAAGGCACCATCTCTTGACTGACAATTCACTATATGTGGTTGTCTGTTACAATGGTAATCCCGAATAAACCATGCCTCTATGAATTCCAGTTAATTTGGGCTGAGGCTATGATTTGGTATAACAAACAGAACGTGGTATAAAGGACAATGACCTAAGGGAAAGGTTTGGGCTTACGCTTTATGAAGTCCTGGTAGCTTCTACATGCCTGAAAACCCTGATGAACCAAGAAGGCTAGCAGTTCTGCTGGGGAGACCACATGGAGCAAGCCCATGTAGGGGTCATACAAAGTGGGAGAAGACCATAACCAAGAGGAAAGAAAGATAGAAGGCCAGCTGTTCCAGGGTCCTAGCTAAGCCCGGTCTCTAGCCAACCCACTGCTTGAATACACCCCATTCAGTAGACCACTCACAAGCTGACCAGCAAGACAACCACTCAGCTAAATCTAGCCCAGATTGTAGGATTGTGAGCAGATAAAAGACTTGGTTTTTAAACTACTAAAATTTAGGGTGGTTTGCTATGCAAGAATAGATAACCACAACACTGTATCATTAACTTAGCTTGAGGTTTGATGTTAAGTATGATAATTAGGCAGAACTGAAATGGAATGGGCATTGGGTTTGCCATGAGAGGGAGAGACTTTTATGTTCACCTCAAGTAAGAGTGATGAAGCATATAATGGATTTTGAGTCTTTTAAAATCTAGCCTGAATTTCTATCAAAAGAATTCTCTTTATCTTAATTGGAGTTGAGTTAGTATTATGTTTGCAAAATAGCCACAGGGAGGCCTACTGACCTAGCTTTTGTATAGGAAATGAAAGTGTGAATCTTAATTTCACAGGCATTGAAGAAGTTCCTAGCTTGTGTGTTTGAATCCAGAGGCTGGCATATTTAAAGACTTTTCATACTGTGATATTAGGGTAGTGTAAAAAGAAAGTAAAACAATGTGTATTCTGCAAAAGAGAATGTTTCTTTTACTTGCTTGGATAATTCAGAGAGGAAAAAAAAATGCCAAATTGCATAAACAGAAAATAGTATAAATATGCCAGATGAAGTACAAGGCACCAGTCATATTTGGACTTCAGATAACAATGAAAAAATTTATTATAAGTATGTCCTATGCAATATTTAGAACATACTTACACTAAAAATTATTTCTTACTTTATATAAGTTTCAAATTTAACTATTCTCTGCTATTTTTACTGACTACATCTGACAGCCCTAAAATAGTAATAAAGTCAATGAGTCAGGTAGCAGAACGCAGAATGGGATGCAGGGGTATGATAACTGATGGAGGAAGAATCAGAGAAGTAGGCAGGGAAAGGATGGAGTAAGGAAATCAGAGAAAAGAGGTAGAGTCATTGTTTTGGAAGTGGAAAAATAAACATGTTAGCAAAACATAATGATATTTCAGGAAAGTATACAATGTTTAGTTAGGAACAGATAAAAATATCACTGCATTATTTTCTATTACTGATCTCAGCTTCCTCTTGTGTTGCCCAGGTGATGGGGAACAGAAACTTAACAATTCATGGCATCTTGTTTTTTCCCCTTAGTTTAACTTGTCTTTGTGGATGACTCAAGCTACTCTCAGAATATATACAACATAATCTTTCTGATTTTACCCTTTCCAACTCACCGTCCCTGAGATGGTGCTTCGTGGGGGTATGAGCACCAGATAGTGATAAGGGAGGGAAGCACCCGCACCGTGGCTTCGAGTTGAAACATCTGTTTCCATCTGTGTCTGCATCTGCATGTTGGTGTCTATTCTCGCCAAACTTGCTGCTGATGTAGGGAGCCCTACCTGGAGAAGTACATGGCACCCACTGTAGCCGAGGGTTGACCCTTACTCCTTTCACACTGTGGGATTCTCTTAGATACCTACACACAATAAGAAAGATGCAGGAATCAGGATTTTTACACTCTCACATTTCAAAGGAAAAGATTTGGCCAGAAATGTATGAAAAATAATTTACACATAATTCCACTTTTATAAAATAGTGTAGACTTTGAGTGGAATTATTTTCAGTTCTTTATTTGAAAACATAATGGTACTAAGAAATAGGTAAAGATCAAAAATTTATACAAATGCAGGTAATTTTTTAATATCAACTGACAGATGGCCCCTATAGATTCTGTATTTACTGTCTGTGCTTTGCTCCTACCAATCTTCTTCATTCCATATAAACTTAGTGTTTACCTGGGGTATATCAATAGTTTATGAGTTTGATTTTAAATAAGAATCCCTGTGTTGTGGCATAGTGAGACTTATTTTTCTGCTTCTCAAAATGTAATCAGTACCCCAAATCAATATCGCTATTTTTTGTAAAGTCTAAGTTTTTATGTTAAGAGAAAGCTGATGCTTTATTAGTCTAGAAAAAAAAATGTTCCTTTTGAAACATTAAAAAACACGAACATCTTAAATATTCATTAGAAACTATTAATGCTGAAGGGAGATCTGGCTGCTATAAATATTCTATACAGAGCCTCTTATGTTTTTGAAAGGTAAAGTTAATTTTTCCATGACAAAATATTACAAGATAAAAATGGCTAAGTATGTATTTTGAATTTAGAAATGTTTTGTGAGTCGACACAAAAAATTGCAGAATTTTAACTCTGAAAGCTGAATTTTTTTTTCAGATTTTAAGTCATTAAAATGTATTTTTTCTTTCGTAGTGAACTTGTATTCTAGCCAAACAGCTGTGTCTGTGAGCTGCCAGAGTAATTCTTCACACTCTCAGGTTATTCGATTAAATTGCTGTATACATAAGAGACTTTCCACAGAGTGATTAAAAAGTGGACAGGGTAATGTTAATTATATTATTCTCAGAAGAGAAATCACGCAGAGAAAAATCTTTGTTGAAGTTTTAATGTATTATTTGTTATTTTTGCATCAACATTTGGCTCAAGGAACAAAATGCAAGTTATAACAAAACAATAGATTATTTAAGAATGACATTACTACTTTTTAATTGATTTCGAAGAACTTTTTAATTAATTATATAATTGATCCTCACAGCAGGCATATGCTAGAGAAATGAGGAGTATTTCCCTGCTTTCATCTTTGTTTCCATAGGGTGAGTAAGCCTCACACAAATCAACTGTATAAGCACAAATGTCAAATGTAAGTGACAAAATGGGCCCCAGTTTTACCCTGCTCTCCATCTAGTACTCTAGAACCTATTTTCATTTTTCTAATTGGTGTGGGTTTAAAGTGTTTAAAGTTACATTCTTTTTGGGGGGCGCCTGGGTGTCTCAGTTGATTAAGCGTCCAACATCAGCTCAGGTCACGATCTTAGGGTTTGTGAGTTCGAGCCCCGCGTCGAGCTCTATGCTGACAGCTCAGAGCCTGGAACCTGCTTCGGATTCTGTGTCTCCCCCTCTCTCTGCCCCTCCCCTGCTCACACTGTGTCTTTCAAAAATAAATAAACAAAACAAAATTTAAAATTTTTGATATTATTTTTTTTCAATCGGAGTATAGTTGACACACAATGGTACATTAGGTTCAGTTGTACAACATAGTGATTTTACAAGACTACATGTTATGCTCTGCTCACCACAAATGTGGCTACCATTTGTACCCATACAATGCTATTACAACATTTTGACTATATTCTCTCTGCTGCGCCTTTTATTCCTGAGACTTAATTCATTTCATAACTGGAAGCCTGTACCCCACCCCACTCCTCTTCACCCATTTTGCCCATCATCCTACCCCCATCCTCTCTGGCACCCCCTCGTTTGTATTTATGAGTCTGTTTCTGCTACATTTATTTTCTTTGTTTTCAAAAGTTTCACCTGGAGTGTGTTGAGAGTAAGGACTGTACCAAATACACCAATACACGCTTAGTGAAGCAGAGTTTCAACTTTAAGGCCAAGGTTGAAATGACCTTATTATAGAAATTGGAAATGAAATTAGAAACCTTCTGTTTTATCTTTAACTGGGGGAAAGAAGGAACTATATAAGTTTGGTAGAGTATTCTTTTCAAATAGAATAGTGATCACACTAGATAGTAAACATAAAGCAGCACAGGCAGAACCAACAGCCAGAAGTCACATCTGCCAAATTTGGAGAAACAACAGCTTTGTCTTTCAAATCAAAGCTAAACTCTGTAGGGGAAAACTTATTTTGTGATAAATAGAGTCCTAAAGTATTATGCAATTGGCAAAATTTACTATGCATTTATGGTATTATGAGTTTACTGTATTTGGGTTTGTTCAAATAATTTCACATATCTAGTAGAAATTGTATCTTATGTGATGATTTAATATAACCACAGCTGCGGCAATATAAATTACACTTAAGACTATGCTGATTGATTATAATCAGTTGTAATCATGTCTTATAATTACATTGCATTCTAGAGGCAGAGGCTGTTTAAGCCTACTCAGCACTGAGCTATATAAAGAAGATTATTTGTTACTTCTGACAGCCTCAGTCAACATTCAAAATTGCCTGCAAACAATAAGTTTTATTAAATTTATTGTCCAGGCATCAAATAAGTTTCTTGATTTATCCGCAAAAGTTGAAATGGAATTGTAAGCCAGTCTAAAGCTTATTAACTACTATTTATACCAAAAATATCTTAATCTATAAAAACATTCATAATTCAGAGTATGGATTACATTGATGTATCATTTTAGGTACATTGTACTTCAAAGTATGCACATTTTATCTAAGAGATAATCAAGCAATAAGGTCGGGAGTATGAGAGGGTATAGATGAAACAAAGTTGGGAGAATATTGATAGCTTATTAAAGCAGGGACATGAGTCCATAACGGTTTGTTATACTATTCTGTTTAGTGTATATATGCTTAAATTTTCCATAATTAAAATCTATACAACACTTTAAATTCTCAAAATCCTAATGCACTATTTTGAACGCTCTTGATATGATTTCACTTAAAGTTAAAGCTCTGTTCCCTCCTCGTATCCTAGACCTCCCATTCACTCACATGGTGATGCACACTTTCCACCCACACTCTCAGGAAGCCATTGCAGGCCGCCACACAGCACACATTGCACTACTCCATCATTGATGCCTTATTATTAAAGATGATTATGCTTTATACAATTAACACAGCTCCCACAAGAAATATATTAATATTATGAACAGGTTGCACATAATTGTCAAGTAAGGCTCACTCTGATTAGAATTCTACCTATATTAGGGTAGAAAAAAAGCTAAAAAGTAAGATTTTCTATTTAGATTTTATATTACTTACTAAATAAATTTCTTTAGATCATGGCAACTTACTTGACATTCTTAGACCTAATGTTTTCATCTTTGTGTGTCTGGATAAAGTGAATGTAAACCCATGTGTTACAACTTGGATCTATAGAATTAATACGGGTCAAATATTTGTTGTCTCTGGTTTTCCATCCACACTTATTTTTTAATACTTATTGTCTAATTCTTTATACACTTGAATTAAGATTGGACTATGATTTGCCAATTTATTTATGGAACCAGAACAGGTCTTTTGTTTGTTTGTTTGTTTGTTTGTTTTTGATTTGGCATTTGACTCAGGTCTCAAAACTGAAGACAATCGGTTTCAAATACCCACATATTCAAAAAGGAAAAAAAAAAAAGAATTTCTATTGTCCTATGACCTTAAGATAGAACTCAAACTAATTTACGACAATAGCGTCTCATGCCCTTTCACCATATGAAAAGAAGAAGGCCAGATTTAGCAGAAGGGAGAAGCCTGGGAGTGAAGAGTGTCAACTGATAGCTGTGTGTATCTCCAGTCTCTTCTGTGGAAAGGGGGAGAGAGAGTCCACTTCCCACTTTGAGTCATAGGATAACTTCAAGGGTTTGGGTATTATGAAAACCATTGATTGACACAGGACTGCAAAAAACCTAAGGGAGAAAAGGTGGTAATATTTGCCAGCGATGACAGATAGTTGGCAGTGAAAGCCAACTGCTCATGCACAGAAAGGGTACACATTTCTTAGGATAGCATAGAAACCAGAGAAGGTGGGACCAAGTGAGGAATCTTGAAAAGACCCAACAAGGAATACTTCATAAGTAGTCTGTGTGATATGCATAGCCAGAGAAAGAGCCGATGAAGTGATATATAGCAAGGGACTATGTCACTTTGCTGAGCAGCCACTGAGAAGCTCTCAAAAGAAGAAAAGTGAGGGTGCCTGTTATGGCTCAGTTAGCTAAGCAGCTGACTTTAGCTCAGGTCACGATCTCCCAGCTTGTGAGTTACAGGCCCGCATGGGGCTCCACACTGTCAGTGTGGGAGCCTGCTTTGGAAACTCTGTCCTCCTCTCTTTCAGCCCCTCCCCTGCTCTCTCTCTCTCAGAAATAAGTAAACATTTTTTTTTAAATCTCTAAAAAGAAGAAAAGTAAGGCTGATTCCTGAAAGAAAGAAAGAAAAAAAAAGAATAAAAATTTTCCTAGGGGAAAACACTAACATTTGAGAATTGGCCACTCCAAAAATCACATTTCCAGGTTACCACAATGCTCACTACAAAAGATTGCCCTTGCTGCATCAAGAAAGTGCCCAATAAGAGAGGTGGTAGAGAGGGAAGAGGGAAGAAAGCAATCTCTTCTCTACTATTTTTTTTAAAATTTTTTGATGTTTATTTTTGTGACAGAGAGAGAGGCAGAGCATGAACAGGGGAGGGGCAGAGAGAAAGGGAGACACAGAATCCGAAGCAGGCTCCAGGCTCTGAGCTGTCAGCACAGAGCCCGACACGGGGCTCGAACTCAGGGACCATGAGATCATGACCTGAGCTGAAGTCGGACACTCAACTGACTGAGCCACCCAGGCGCCCCTCCACTATTTTTTTTCTTAACCTGGATGAGGCCTGAGCTGTAAGGATAGGGGACCTGGGTAATTGAGGGCTGAGCAGAAGAGGAAGGGAGAATTTAAAACTGAAGTGAGTCCAGTGATCCACGACAATTCTATAAGGCAGGGCCATGCTTATTGCAAAATATCAATTGGAAGCCAGAACTATGAGGGCAGTCATTCATTGATCTCAAAAAGGTAGGAAAAAAAATCAACTTTCCTCTGTTTTTTTTCCTATGAGGATTTTTTTTCTCCCTCCCCAAAAGAATTGTGATATTCTGAGCCTTGTGAAAAAAATGAATGATCATGTCAAGAAAAGATTTGGAAGAACAATGCAAGGCAAAAGAAGGGAGACTAAATTCAAATGTTTACAATAATGATCATAATGAGTTGTTTCCTCACTTATTCTCATAAGAGTATCAATGACTGAGAAGAATAACCC
Source organism: Lynx canadensis (assembly GCF_007474595.2). Lineage (NCBI taxonomy): Eukaryota > Metazoa > Chordata > Mammalia > Carnivora > Felidae > Lynx > Lynx canadensis. Next base: position 66,649,232 of record NC_044310.1, on the reverse strand, counting down.
CCCAAATTAACTTAAATGAGAAAAGAGAGAGAGAGAGAGAGAAGCAAAATAAAGTCTCAAGCTCACAAAACCAACTCAATCACCAAAGAGATTCTTTTATCCCATCTGCTCCAGATAACCGACCTCCCAGAAATTCTTTAGAGAGAAAAGAAAGATAAAAGTAATACTTTTGAGGTATAACTGGTGTTATTGAGGTTATGGAAATGTGAAAAGTAGATGCTGAATTGTTAGAAGTTGTAAAAGAGGCTTCTTCTATATAATACATATGTGAAAGAGTTAAATCAGAAGGAACCAAGAAAAATGAGGGCACGTGATAGTAACATATTGAAAATACAGTATGAAATCTTAGGTTATATATACCATGCTTCAGTATATTTTACCAGAATGGGTCAATCATTACCCTAAGGCGTGTCAGTCATTAAGTGATCATCAAACTTCCTCTGTAATAGGTTTCTTGACTAACCAAACCATTGAAAACAGAAATCACCATCAAGCCACAGGGGTGGAGGGAAAGATGAGAGATTGAAATTTTGACATTAAACTAGATTGGATTATCGAAAGACTGAAAATGGAACTGTCTGCTAATAGATGACATTTATATGCAAAGTTGGGCATCTGCTGTAGATGTCATTAGTGGGGAAGGTCAGGCCCAGGGGGCTTTATGCTATTGATATCAGTTCATTTGTAAGCCAGATGCGCACACGTTATCTATTCAGATCTCGGCAAAGACCTTTATAGAAAATAAAACACTTTAAAACTGATCAAGGAATATGGTAATGATTAGAGAATCAATTATTCAATTATTTTTATTAGATAACTATGAATTACCAATAATAACAGAATATGGCCTCTGACTTCAAGAGACTCGCGATTAGCAATCTAAGAAGAGTAAACAGAAAATCCTAATTCAAAGCAGGCATTTGCAAGAGTTCATCTATCATCACATTTAATTGCATCGCTATCCTATCTCTGGACAAATGTATGGTTGAGTTCCCATCAGAAACTTGGACTTAAAGCCTTTCAAAAAGTGAAACATTAAGAGCCTGCAATCTTGAAGCAGTTATTCATTTGCTGGTGGTGTTAGAGCCTAGCTTTTTGGGTTTTTGTTTGTTTGTTTTGTTTTGTTTTGTTTTTGGCCATTATCTAATTATAGGGATGACAAGTAGGCTCTGAGTCACATGCCAATTCTAGTTGTTTAGTAGTAGTTGCCTACAGAGCTGCCCAACATGATGCCCAGGTTCATGGGGATGGAATGCTGGGTCCATCAGAAGTCCCTGAGATGGAGGAACAGAAGCACACACCACAGTTCTCCCATCTTTGGCTGAATTGCTGGGCACAAGAGCGCTTCCCTGAGATTTTTTAAATAAAGGCCACGTTCAGATATGAAACACGTAATTATAACAACCACATTTCCAAACTAATGGCTTAAGCAGTTAAGCCTGCTGGAGTCCACATTTTAGGAAAAAACCAAAAAAACAACTTTTTTGGCAACTGATACATGGCTGTCGGAAAATTTAAAAATCATTGTTGTATCACATCTTAGAAATTTTTTGAACTTACCACAGATTTACTAAGTGACTGACTGAAACTATCTCAACATTGCCAAACAAATATCTTCATGAAAGATCTGGAGCCCAAGTATAAGTGGTATATCATTCATGGCTAACACAGTCTAAAACTATTTACAATATTTTTTCCAATTTTTTTGCATCATCTGATGAACTGAAATTGATATGCTCCACATAAACTTCTTTAAGCATATTCTTTAAATATATTTAAACATTAATAAAATTATGGTCAAATGCTTTATTAAAAGTCGTTTGATTTTAATAACTGACATAACTTGGATTTTCTCATATTTTTCTGAAGTTAAAAATATCTCTTGTAATTGGAATTAGACAAAATTAATTTTTGTCTTTCATTCTCTTTAAAGTTCATCTGGAAATTAAAACTCCACAAGAAAAGACAATGAAGATTAAGTCCAAAGGATAAATTTAAGCTCCTCTGACTACATTTTGATAGTACCACCTAAAACTTAACATATGTGCAGCCAGGTTACCTGAGTTCTAATCCTGGCTCTGCCATTTCCTAGGAGAGGGACCTTGGACTCATTACTGACCCTCTTCTAGCTGCAGTTTCTTGGCTGTAAAATGGAGGTATTAATACCTCATAGAATTATATGGGGACACACGTTTTTATACCTGAGGTGTTTAGACTCAAGTGCCTGGCAGGTAACAGGGGCTTTATTAAAGTTAAGTGTTATTATTGAAATCTATGCTAGGAGAATGACATACAACGCACACACTCACACACACGTGCACACACACACACACACACACACACACTTGATAAAAGGTGAAAAATTGATCTCAAGCATGTATAAAAGCCTTGACAAAAGGAAACTAATATAATATTTTACCACTTAAATATACACATTACTATTACACTTTACTGGTGCCAAAACAGAACCCCAAAGCATCTGTTTGAGAGGCGTTTGCAAATAGAAACTACGGTGAGGTTGGCATGCATGAATATGGCTGTGGGCTAGGTAGTCCATGTAGAATGCAAATACACGGTGATGCAATTATGTTTTAAAGACATTTTTTAATGCTTATTTATTTTTGAGAGAGAGAATGCAAGCGGGGGTGAGGCAGAGAGAGAAGGAGACAGAGAATCTGAAGCAGGCTCTGTGCTGACAGCAGAGAGCCCAATGCGGGGCTCCAACCCACGAACCGAGAGATCATGACTTGAGCCAAAACTGGATGCTTAACCGACTGAGCCACTCAAGCATCCCAAAGTCATTTTTATATCATCGATATTTTCTGATAATTTAATTATGGGTAGTATTTATTCAAAGTGTTTGCATCTTGTTCTAGACATCTGTGGCACTTCATTACGCTGCTGTGACACATTGCACTAACTGCTAGTAACTGATGATGACATTTTCAGGCCAATTCTGTTCCTGGTGTTAGTGGCAAAAGCTCTGTCCTGTGTTCTGTGCTTAGACAACACTATACCTGGAAAACATGCCTTTGTTGCAATAATAGACCGATGGGAGCAATGGGAGCTGACGATCTTAAGCGATTCCAACTTTCTTGCTTCTTTAGCATTGGGTCCTAAAAGCAGTGTAGGGTATTCCTGGGAGGATGGCCTCTGGGATCAGGAGGCCTTAGGTTAGAATCCTGGCTTCTCTCTGTCATCTTAATAGGGTGAAATACTGAACCTATTAGGTAAGAGTCCTTTTCCTTATCTGACTGCTAGTCAAGGGGGATTCAATACAGAGATGTGCTAAGAACTAAGAAAGAACTACCTGGCTTCCTTCTCTTATGACAGCTCTAAGAAATGATACCTGCTCAGATAGATCATTCAACATGATCAAATGGGCTTGGACTGCTTCACTTACACTGAAGTGGGGAACCAAAGTAATCCTTGTAATTCAAGCAGAGAAAACACTTAGTCTCAACTATTTAAATATTTCAGGCAAAAGAGTGTCTTGGGCCTGAATTATGAGTGGTTGCCCTGTGCTCCACTTTACTCACATGGGTAAACACAGTCCAAGTGTGCAGCAGCGATTTTAATGAGCTCAGTCAGCCTCAACCCTCATGTAATGGTTGCAAGATGAAAAGCCAATAGCATTTTAACTCCAAGCCAATGCATTGAGGGTACTGAAAAATCACCTGGGAAAGATCAGTAGGACAATTACATGGACAGAGAAATGCTACTAATTGGTAATGATCAGCTAAAATACATGTAGATGCCTGGGATGTTACTGTACAGGTGTGGGATTCCATTTGACATTTGTCTTAGATTTAATGTCTGACATTTGTGTAACTTCCAATTAAAACAGAATAATGATAATTAGATAAGAAAGAATCTGTTGGTTAAGCTCTGAAATTTTACTACATTCCTACATACAATAAACTTCACTACTTTGACATTTAACTTTTTTCCCCCCGCTCTGGCTCTATGAAACATGTATCAACAGAAACTAATGAGCTTTACTACATTCCCAATATTTTTTAAAATGATAGCCTAGGCAAAATACGAATACATATATTAATAGCCCTATTTTTTTTTTTTAAATCCATGCACAGGGCCGATGTGCAGCCAGTATGCACTAATGTGGTTCTACCGGATTTTTTTTTTAATTTTTTTTTAACATTTATTTATTTTTGAGACAGAGAGAAACAGAGCATGAACGGGGGGAGGGCCAGAGAGAGAGGGAGACACAGAATCTGAAGCAGGTTCCAGGCTCTGAGCTGTCAGCACAGAGCCTGATGCGGGGCTCGAACTCACGGACCGTGAGATCGTGACCTGAGTGAAGTCGGACGCTCAACGGACTGAGCCACCCAGGCGCCCCAGTCTACCGGATTTTTAACACTGGTATCCATTCTGTGCCTTTCTTTGTATCATCCACATTCTTTGTATCACCGTCTCATTGGTTAGCGTCTACATGGTACCAACTGGTAAAATTTCAAGTGTCAACCTGGTTCATAAATATCATAAAAAAAATCTCTTTGCTGGTATTTATACCCTCGATTAAGAATTTCAGAATACTTTACAATATGATACTAAAAAAACTCTTCTTATATAAAAAAAAAAACAATTTATGTGTAATAGTGTGATGAGCTCTTATTTAAACGAGGATTTCTTTTTTTTTAATTTTTTAATGTTTATTTATTTTTGAGAAAGAGAGAGAGACAGACAGACAGACAGAGTGTGGGGGTGGGGGGAGAGCAGAGAGGGAAACACAGAATTCGAAGCAGGCTCCAGGCTTTGAGCTGTCAGTGCAGAGCCCGACGCGGGGCTCGAACCCACAAACCACGAGATCATGACTGTGAGATCATGACCTGAGCCAAAGTCGGACACTCAACTGACTGAGCCACCCAGGCACCCCTAAATGAGAATTTCTAAGTATTACTGATTAATTACTGTTTGAACTTTGTTTTCCATACATGTCATTTAATTAATTATCTAAACATTTTAAATCAAAGAAACTTTCACTTATAATATCCACATAATATTGTTTAATGGTCAAGTTATTTAAATTTGATTGCTTAATTATCCAATTTGGGTTGTATGAATACAAACAATTGCAATGCATACTTATACATTTCAATGTCTCTGGGTCACTTTTATTTATAATCAGTATATTTTTTTGTCATAAGTTTTATTATCCCTCATGTTTGTTGTGTATGTCCATGTATGTTTTATTATGTACGAATGCATGATTTTTATTATGTATGATACATTTAGAAAATCTTACTGATTCAAATTGAAGAAAAAAATAGAAAGAAGGGGCACCCGGGTGGCTCAGTTGGTTAAGCATCTGACTTCGGCTCAGGTCATGATCTCTTTGTTCGTGAGTTCAAGGCCCACATTGTGCTTGGCACTGATAGTATGGATCCTCCCTGGGTTCTCTCTCTCTCCTTCTCTCTCTTCCCATCCCCCATTCACACTCTGTCTGTCTCTGTCTCAAAATAAATAAATAAACTTTAAAAAAAAAGAAAAAAAATAGAAAGAAGGTACTAATTTGATCTATTAATTCTGAAACACATTTAGGTGATAAACATCTCTTTTTGGAAAACTGGATTAAAAAAAAAAAAACGTTTCTCATATCCCAGTGGAAATATCATTCCTTTACCGTTGGAAGATAGTTTATTCCCAGTCTGGGTTTATGTATAGGTATCAGCTAACACGCTTCCAAAACACATTAGAGATATTACTGATTCATACCAGGAACAAAAGAAAATACAAGTCAATGGTGTTTTGAAGTAAGAATCTATGTCACTTTATCAGAAAGGGAGCCACTCTTAGATTTAGAACTGAGAAAGAAGAAGCAGTCAAGACCCAAATGGGACAGTGAAGATATATAAGTACTTAATCTATAGTAGCCACTGACAACCACCAAGCTTGATCATGGCTATATTTATTTAAGGGTAAGTAAATCATTTATGGGATGATGTTGAGAAGGGGTAGATAAGTGCACATGTAAATACACCAAAATTTAAAAAGCTACTTGTTAGATGGCTACGTTCTAAATAATTTGTAATACATTCTATATTCCTTAACTTATGTGACCCATAAAGCAGATGTTATTAGTCCCATTTGCAGATAAGAGACATTAAACTGCTTCCCCAAAGTCAAACAATTATAAATGGCAAGAACAACATTCATTTGAGATCTTTCTGGCTTGAAAGCACTTGCTTACTGGTTGTTAGGGGATAAACTCTATAGATAGCATCAGATACTACAAGGTTCAGTCCCACAAGACTGCCTCCCATGTCAGATGCCATTCAAAAGTATTAGGTCCTGAGGTTACCCACAATTCTGTCTGAATTGGCTACAAATTGCAGGTTTTTGTATCTGCTTCATTGAGTTCTATTAATGTGCCTAAGAGGTTCGCAGAACTCAGAGGAACACTTATATTTATCAGCTTATTATAGAACATGACAAAATATACAGAACAACCAGATGAATAGATACATAGGGAGAGGTCTGGAGATTCCAAAAGCGGGAGCTTCTGTCCCTATGGATTTGGGTACGTCACCTTCCTGATGTGTGGATGTGTTTGCCAACCTAGACTTTTTCCAAACCTGAAACGTTTGGGATTTTTTTTTTTGAGGTTTCCTCACGTAGGCACAATCAATTATTTACTCTATTTCTAGTCCCTCTCCCCTCTCTGGAGAATGAGGAGTGGGCCTAGAAATTCCTAGTTTCTAATCATGGCTTGAGCTTTCTGGTGACCAGCCCCTTCCAGGAGCTATCCGGGAACCTACCCAAAGTCATTTCATTAGAACAAAAGATGCCCCTAGTGCTCTTATGGCTTTGGAAACCACAAGGTTTTAGGAGCTTTGTGACAAGATCTGGGGGCAGAGACCAAAACATCTATGTTCTATTTTACCTCCCACTGGTCTAAATGCTTTGAACACTCTGAGAATGTCACTTACTATCATTTCTCTACAAGTAATACTCATTTAGAAACATTGTATGGATTGTCTTTTTTTTTTTTTGTATGAAACATATAATGCATTTTTCCCATAAAGAAATTCAAGAAAAGGAAAGAGATTAATGTGGAGACAGATATGTAAGGAATCTAAAGAAATTCACATTCAATAAGATAATTAAAATTTCCATTGCAGGTAATAAGGAGCAGTATGTATGCTATAGAAAATGAAATCAATATATTGATTTAATTTTATGTTCTGTCCCAAAATGCCCCCAGATCTGATTTTAGCCATTTTTCCTGGATCTAACTTAATTTCTTCCTTCTTTTCTCCTGCAGATTAAAGTAGATTTGACTAAATTGAGGCTTCTTAACCTTGGCACTACTGACATTTTGAACCAGTTAATTTTTTAGGTATAGGAAACACATCTCTGACCTCTACCAATTAGATACCAGTATCATTGTCTATCGCCTTTTGCCAGTTGTGACAAACAAAAATGTTTCCAGAATTGCCAAATATCCCTGAGGGAGCAAATTTGTCAACGTTGAGAACGACTGGTTTAAACAATGAAATATTGGGGCGCCTGGGTGGCGCAGTCGGTTAAGCGTCCGACTTCAGCCAGGTCACGATCTCGCGCTCCGCGAGTTCGAGCCCCGCGTCGGGCTCTGGGCTGATGGCTCAGAGCCTGGGGCCTGTTTCCGATTCTGTGTCTCCCTCTCTCTCTGCCCCTCCCCCGTTCATGCTCTGTCTCTCTCTGTCCCAAAAATAAATAAACGTTGAAAAAAAAATTTAAAAAAAAAAAACAAAAAAAAACCAATGAAATATTTATCATTTTTTTATTTTGATTCACTTTGAATGACAAAAATTTATGGAATTAAGCTTTGCTTCCACATGATGAACATCCACTGAAAGTACATAGAAGACACAAAGGAAATATATTTTTGAAGACACTCGAGAATTTCTCCCCATGTTCTGTGTTTTTTATGGCTCTCCTAGTCCTATAGGACTATACATGTTTCCTATATATGTCTGAAAATTCAAGTACTTGAAAAATAGAGAGACAGGAACATTTTGAGTAAGCAAATAGAGTGGGGTATAACCAGTAAGCTAATATACATATCTTAGGATAGCCAGTGGTGGTAAATGTCACTCCAATGTATACTTCTTAAATTTTTTTTTCAATGTTTTTATTTATTTTTGGGACAGAGAGAGACAGAGCATGAACAGGGGAGGGGCAGAGAGAGAGGGAGACACAGAATCGGAAACAGGCTCCAGGCTCCGAGCCATCCGCCCAGAGCCTGACGCGGGGCTCGAACTCACGGACCGCGAGATCGTGACCTGGCTGAAGTCGGACGCTTAACCGACTGCGCCACCCAGGCGCCCCTCCAATGTATACTTCTATTCAAAATCATTTGTTTCATTGATTTCTGGTAAGTGTAGAAAACTGAATACAGAGACATTTCTAAAATTATCAACAGATCACTAATTACATGACAAAAGTCTAGCTCTGGCGTTATAATGGTATTTTCCACATTTTTTGTGTTTAAAAAACAGATGTAAAAGCAGTGACATTTTTTTTATGCCTAAATTGGTTTAAATCAAACTAATATTTGCTCCAGAATGCAGGGTACCTCAGGGAATAAACATAAAAAAAAAAAAAAAAAAAACAAAAACAAAAACAAATAAACCCCCATGTCTATCCTTTTCTTCTCTACTATATTAAATATTTTTATTCCTCCACATCTCAGTACGTTCATCTCTTGCTCTGATTTCTCCGGGAGAGCAATGAGTTTAACTCAAACATTGCAAATAGCTTTGAGGACCTGTTTTTGTAGCTTCCTGTATGCTTTCAACTCTATTCTTTGCACTTTTACCTGGGAGGGTGGATATTCATGTGTAACCCCAAATCAAAGAAAAAACTTAGAGATTGAAAAATAATGAGGAAACACTGAGTCTTCTTAAAGCAAACAGAGAGGGAAGCATATTAACAGAGATTAATTGTTGTATTACTTTTTCTGAATATTCAAAGCAATGATTTCAAATGCATATGTGCCATATACTATAATATATGCATGAATAGTCTACTTACTATGTCTCCTGTGTATATTATGTAGTAAGTGAAGCAAAAAGCCTTTCAGAGTCATGCTGTAGACTAACTGTGAGGCATATATTTATTGGAATTAGCCTTATTCTAATTATGATTGAAAGCAAAATGACACTATTATTCCTAATGTTGTAAAATATTACCATTTCTTATTAAAATATCCCATGACTTATGTAATTTTTCATACATTCACATTTATACATTGTAATCAGAAAGAAACCATTTCCTAGTAATATTGATCATTCCCACCTGTATTGCAAAAGAGGTCATTCTCAGCAGATCACTAATATTTCACTGTCTTTAAATGAATCCCTTCATTACATTTTAACTTAATGTATTTTGCAGAGAAGAATCCAAAGCAATCCAAAATTTCTATAAAATCATAGTGAAAAAAGCATAGCATACCTAAGTGAGTGTGTGTGTGTGTGTGTGTGTGTGTGTGTGAGAGAGAGAGGGAGAGAGAGAGAGAGAGAGAGAGAGAGAGAGAGAGAGAGAGAGAGGAAAGAAAGACAGGCAGAGAGGAAACCCCTTTTACTTCACTATTAGGTGGATTTTAAAGATGCCATATTGAAACCAAGTGACCTTTTTGGTTGTCATTCAAAGCTTACATCCAAATCTATGATGGTCCGACTCCATGAGGACTAATGAGTTATCCCTGAGAGTGTGATGGGTACTGAGGGTACATCATGGAAGCAACAGCTACTGTTTGAATAAGGAAAAAATCATTTCAAGTTTGAATTTACATCTGAGGCTGCTCCATTGTCATCCTAGAGATTTGCATATTTAACCAGGCCTTCCTAGACTTGGACATTTGAAATGTTCAGATAATAACTCAAATTTATCTGAAGGATCTTTGTGTGATAACAACGGGTACCATATATATTCAGAACTTACTACCATGCACTCAGTGCTACATGCACTCTTTACAACAATCCAGTTAATTATGAATAAACATGTTCATTTTATAAACAAAAAACCCTGAGGTTTAGAGAATATAATAATCTACCCAAGATCACTATCTATTGAGGGACAGAAGTAGAAGACTAACCAAGGTTCTTCTGAGTCCAAACGTCGTGCTGTTTAAACAAATGCTAAACAAAATATGTAGAGAAAACATTAGCAACTGTTGAGGATATTTTCTTAAAGTTCTTTTTTTTTTATCTACAACTTTGGGAGTTGATATGAGAAAACAACCACAATAATAATAATACCTAAAAATGGGGCGCCTGGATGGCTCAGTCGGTTAAGCATCAGACTTCGGCTCAGGTCATGATCTCATGGTTTTTTGAGTTCGAGCCCGCATCAGGCTCTGTGCTAACAGCTCATCAGCTCGGAGCCTGGAGCCTGCTTTGAATTCTGTGTCTCCCTCTCTCTCTCTGCCCCTTCCCCCCTCATGTGTTCTCTCGCTCTTTCTTTCTCTCTCAAAAATAAGTAAACATAAAAAAAGTATTAATACCTAAAATCTGCCATGTGCCGGACTTTTCTAAGTGATTTACATACATAAACTTACTTAATTCTCTCCAAAACGTTTTGAAGTAGGTCCTATGGTGACCCCCATTTTAATGATAAGAAAACTGAAAAACAAGAAAAGTGCCAATGCTCAAATAGTAGAAATTTTTAACTTTTCAAAATAGAAGCAGAAATTTGCATTGATATAATCAGGGTTCTATGTTTGAGTATGACTTGGTTAAAATATGTCATGAAACATAACTGTACTGCATTTAGAAATCCTCTTGCTCTACTGGAACCTTGGGAAGAAATATAGCTAACCCAAAACAGGAGTCTCCATTCCAGGTCTAATGTGATAGCTGGAGGGCACCTAACAGAGTGAGCAGGATTTTTTTGGTGGGTAGAAGGTGGGAGTGGAGGAAAGGAGGAGAAAAATAGAAAAAAATCTGAGCTCTGTAGTTTCAGTTCGATTCATCATGTTAGATTCATGTCCTGTGGTACAGACCTATAAGTCTGCCTCTCCCTGAGTCAAGAAAGGTGAAGATCTGAGGAGCCCCAGTGTCAATGACTTCAGGTTCACACGACCTTGAGCCGAATAATCCTATGATCATGAGGATCTTAGCCCTCATATCAAAGGAGGGAGCATGGCCAGTGCTGGGTAATTGAAGCCATTTCTAACTTTCATTTTTTCCAGGTAACCAAGGAACTGGTCTCTTTACATTTCATACATGCCGGGTGTTAAAAAGCATTGAATTACTTGAATGATGTGAATGGATTAAGTAGACATGGGATATAAAGCACAAAAGTTATCCTAGAAATCATTCTATGATTGAATATAAATGTCAGGACTAAAACCAGAGAAAATAGCAGATTCTCTTCAGTCCAATGATTTTAAAAGGGTAGGTAAATATTGGTAGGGCCCAGTGGCTAGTCATCAAGGCACAGCTGGAATTTTCTTTTCTTTCTTTTTTTCTTTTTTTTTTTTTCTTTTCTTTTCTTTTTCTTTTCTTTTCTTTTCTTTCTTTTCTTTCTTTCTTTCTTTCTTTCTTTTCTTTTCTTTTCTCTTCTTTTCTTTTCTTTTCTCTTCTTTTCTTTTCTTCTCAACTTTAAATAAGGATCTAGGAGTAATCATTAGTTAGCCAATAAGTAACTGGAGTCATCACCAGTTAGCAAAAGAACCAGAGAGACATGAACTTCAGAATATACAGAACAAGGTACATTATTACAAATGCAAACAAACAAACAAATAACAACAAAAATGACCTCACATATGTGAATTATTTTCAGTATGTTTAGTCCTGACCCTCTTCCAGGAAGAATTTACTCAAGGTCTTCAGGGCCCCTTCTGGCCACACTTAACCCTGGGGCCACCCACAGGCAGCGGGTGTTAAAAAACAGGGCAGAGATCAAACACCCATGCAAGAGAACCAGAGCTCATGTATCTCATGCTTTAAAATGCCTCCCCTTTTCTTTCCCTCTGACTTCCCCAACTCTAATCTTGCTTGTTCTCACTGCAGCTGATTTCACAATTCAGTCTGCCTAGGGCAATGGTACCTGCTCTCCTTTGAGCCAGGCATCAACTCTAGAATTCAACATTCGCTTCTTTCTTCCGTCCCATTGTTCCTTTCTATGGAATAAGACATGATTTCCATAAAGACAGAGCCTACTTCAGGGAGTTCACTAAATATTCACATTGACTGAATGTATTCATTCATGTAGTCAGGGAATACTTTTTGCACACTTAAGCCTTCCGTGCTCTACTTATTTTCCTCCATGTAAAAAGAGATATAATTGAGGTTACCCGGGGTTGTTGTGAAAATTAACTGAGGTAAAATAAATACAGCGCTTAGCACAGGGTAAGCGTTATTGAAGGTTTGCCATCATATAGCTATCACTAGAGTTAGTCAATGGAATAGGTACTGAAACCCTGAACCCAGTTCACTGTCTGGCTACTGTCCCGTTTCTCACTCGCATGGATCCATCATGCAGGCCAGAAAGTAGGTCTGCAGGAACTGAGGGAAGCTGGTTGAATAAGGGGGCAGGTATCTGGTCCCTGTCATAAGAAAGCACCTTTATCACCGAGACAGGATTTTGTCTGTTTGCTTGACTTTTCCTTTTAGGCCCCAAGCTCAGAGGTTGAACATACTGTCTGTGAATGCAAGAAACAATCCCAGCGTGCTCCGCCTGGCAGAACTGGTAATTAGGAACACCTGGCTCAGGTGGAAGGCGGCTGTATGTGCAGAGGACAACAGCTGGTTCCAGCAGGCAGCCCCTGATGTGGGTAGCATAAAGTTGGGCCTTCCTCGAACTATTCCTAGAGCTCTTCCTGTAATGTGCCCAATCCTCCTCCCCACTTTGTGTTGCCCCGCACTCCAACTGTTATTTTCCTCTGAATTTGTGGTTTTGACTGTGTGTGTAAGACTGGTGCAAGAGAGGAGAATTCTCCCTTGGCAAAATTCATTGCTTTAGCGCTGACAACCGAGACACAAGACATCATGTTTTTTTTTTTTTGTTTTTTTGTTTTCTACTCTGGCTCAGAGATCCCTACAGGATTTTGGCTTAAGAGCCCATTCCTGAAACTGCTCGCAGTTCTTTCGCTTGTCCTGTTCACAGTTAACCCACCTCTGCCTCACTTCCCTGTTAGAGCCAAGCCCTTGCTCCTATTCATTCCTTTGATGCTAAATCGGAGTGACCCACCGGTTCCATCTTATGCTTCCCAGACAAAAATTTAACACAATTACCTTGTGGTAATATCTGCACTACCATAGAAAATAATTGAGGATGAATAATTTAATTAATGGACAAACCAAGAATCACAGAAAGGATATAGGGAAAGAAAGTGTAAACAATATAAATGATTTAGACATTTGTAAGATAAACACTTGTATTGATGGCTACTCTGGAATGTATAATTGCATAACAGTATAAACACGTAGGAATTCAACTTTTGCTTGGTAGAGATATTGGTACTTAGAAATGTCACAAGAAGCCCAGAAATCTATTAAAGTAAGAAAACGTGAGAGGAAGGGGATAAATTTCTTACCATTTAAACTATGAGAAATTCTAAAAAGAGCAAAGCAAAAAAAGGGATCTTTGACTAGCCTTTTTGTCTGACTGAGGAGTTCTTAAGTGTGAAAGTAACTTCTACATCTCCTTCTAAATGCTTTCATATTGAGAATGAGGTGCCTCTGAGTGGAGAAAGAGTTTAAAGTCTCAGGTCTCTGATAGAGAAAGCTTTCCCCCATCTTGAGAGCTTAACCTTAGGAGCAGGATGTTATAACCCTGTGCCTCATAAAACATAAGCACAAAATGTAGTGCTCCCTGGGTTTGGACAGACTACATCCCTCCCCATCCAAGGATTTAGTTTAAAATGGAGTCCAAATTATGTGTTCAGCAATTGTAGGAAATGGAAGGGAGAAAGGCTATTTGACCTGATCCTTTGAGTGAGATAGAAACAAATCTCTTCTTTCAAACCACATTAACTCATGTCAAGTACCCAGAATCCGTTTAATAAATTGCTTTTTTCTAGTGACCAGAAAGAGTTAAGATACTTCTAAATGACAAGCAGTTCTTGACCTTCATGGCAGCAGGATGTGAGATGAGTTATTAAGAGAAGTATGAAGTATGGGAGTTAATAAAGAAGGGGGGTGATGATCCAAACAAGTTTCAATTAGGAATACCACCTCCTAAGATGTACTTATTAAAACAATAATGGACACACAGATAACTGCACAAAGGGATCTGAAAACATAAAACAAGAGTGAGAGTAATTATGAAAAATAAAGTAAGATAGTGAAAAGGACACTAACAAAATCTACAGGTGCATTTCCATTGGAGTACAGTTGAAATTTATGCATACTCACCTCTGTGATCTCTTCTGTGGTGCTCCTTCTCCTCCTTTGAAATCTTTTAGAGGTCAAAGGAGACCTGGAGACTATTCCTGTCTTAGGAGGAATAGAGAAAGAGAGGTCACTGATGGTCAAGTCCGTGGACACAACCTAGACAGTGGTTCTACCCTCTGGTGATCTTCCTCCTTCCTATATACCTGAAATGATTAACTATGATGGCATTCAATTACATTTTGAATATTTCAAGTCCTTTCTACAAACCCATCTTCTTAATATGAAATTAAAGAAAAAAAAAGAAAACAAAAACTCTAAACCTTGGGCCAAAGCAATCTATAAAATTGTGATATATATTTATCATAATCATTTTTCATCCCGATTAACCTAAGTAAATTTCATATAATATGTAAACCTCATTAAAGAGAGTAATCATTATTGTGTTCAGCTAAATTAGGTTTTTATGGTATCATCTACATCTCAAGACAGGAAACGTACATTGTCATTAAATATATTTTTATTAACAGTACTCATTAATATTGTTACTGACTATAGCATATTTATGCATTGATACAGATATTTATTCAGGTATTTTATTCCAAGGATTTCACAAGGTGTTAAGTATGCAACTATGTCTTCCACTATATTCATAATGCACCGTTTAAAAAAAAATGAGACTGATGGATGCTATTGAACACTCACTGCCTAGTTTCTGGCATAGAGTGAATGTTCAATAATCATAGGTCTTTCATTGGACATTTGTTGGTGAGAATTAATTTTTCTTTTATTCTCTCATACTGCATAATATAGATTTCTCATATTAGTCAACTTTATGCACGTCTTTACTATTCTAAAATTGGATGCTCCTTGAGGGCAAGTGCCACTTGTATCATTCAAAAGAATCTTTCAAATCTTCAGAAAGATAGTCATGCACAGGTTAAATTTTTTAATAAATGATACTTGAGTAAGGGACTCATCGAACAAATTTCAAATGCCTAAAGTTTCAGCATCTTTAGCCATCATACACCTGGCAGAGATCTACTGGCCCAATATTAATTAATTGATTAATTAGAAGATACATTAAACCTTTTAAGAGACATCAGAGTAAAATAATTAACTATAATCCAAAGTATAGTTTTATATCTGGGGAAAATTTGCGAGCAAAAATACAGATCCTTTTCCTTTGACGTTGTATTTCTTACAAATATCATATCTGATGTCTTTTAAAATTTAGCTTTAGTTAATTTTTAAAATGTATTTTATTTAATTAATTTATGTTTTTAAGTTTATTTATTTTGAGATAGAGAGAGAGCATGAGCTGGGGAGAGACAGAGACAGAAGGAGAGACAGAGAATCCCAAGCAGACTCCACATCGTCAGCACAGAGCCCAATGCAGGGCTCGAACTCATAAACTGTGAGATCATGACCTGACCTGAAACCAGAGTCGGATGCTTAACTGACTGAGTAACCCAGGCACCCCTAAAATGTATTTTACATATTCACATTTCCCCAAACATGGAAATGTATATCAGAGTTTGATTTGAAGAACTCAGAGAAAAAAGTAATTAAAAGCTCAGGGAATTATTGTTATTATTTCTACTATGATTACTATTTTTATCACCCTTTTGCTGAACATGAGTAAGGTAATACCATGCAGTTCCACCCAAGTAGTTATCAAAAGTTTGTTCTAAAATTGGGAAGTATGAAGGAGCTGCACTATGGAGGGCTGCATTAGATCTTTTGCTTTTATATCTTTTTTCAATCTTTATTTACTTATTTTGAGAGAGAGAGAGAGAGAGAGCGAGCACATGAGTGGGGAAGGGGCAGAGGAGAGGGAGAGAGAGAGAATCCCAAGCAGGCTCCATGCTCAGTGCAGAGGCAGATGTGGGGGTCAATCTTACAACCATGAGATCACGACCTGAGCCAAAATCAGGAGTCAGACACTTAAAGGAGTGAGCCACCCCAGGCGCCCCTGTTTTTATATCTTTATAAGATGATCTAAAGATGTTAATTACTATGTTTGTATGTTAACTGAGCTGTCCATTAAATCCCTTTACTACGCCTTTGACAAGTTTTGGAGCCCACTTTATTTTCTTAAGTGAGCCTCGGAATATTTTATTTGTTTAGCAGTGGTCCTGTAAACTGTCACTAAATTGGATCATAGTATTACTGAAGTATATTCCACTGTGGTGCTGTCCTGAGCTCTCCAGTAAATACTGTGGATTATTTAAGCAGTTTTTATGTATTACACAGATTTGTACATTTTTATGGTGGCTATACATATTTATAAGTTTTTAAAAGAATCATTTTGTTTACTTGTACAGTTCAAGTTTATTGGGAAATATATATTTATGAATGTTTAAAACCATGTTATAGATTATATGAATACTCATTATGTTACTCACTCCCAAACTCCTGACAATTTCTTTGTCCCAATCATTGTACATTTTATTTATGATAACTCCTTTGCAAAGATCCCTTTGGACATTTTCTCTTTTCAAAAAACAGTAAGAATTCCTAAGTGATCATTTGTGTTTTGTTTTTAGAAATCATTTGGGAAATTTCTAAAAGAAGCACCTATGATAGTGAGAAAATAATTTCTAATTAGAATTAATTCAAACCTACTGGAAGGCAGGGACTTTTAATGTTCTGTCTACTCCTTAAAACATATGCAGAATGCTGAGCTTCAGTCATTCACGTGCACATTTATTTGTGCCTAGTTTGCTACAGCTTACTGTGAGAGACAAAAATGGAGACCCAAAAGTGAAAGTGATATTCAACATTCTCCTGTTGTTTACGTTTAAATATCATTAAATTACCTATTAAAATTATTCATATCATTATAACATTATAACACATTTCAAGTTATGACACCTGTAAGCGCTCTATTATTTAATGATATTTCATTAGATTTGGCAAGGTCTAGAGGAATGTGCCCCCTCCAGTTTAACATTCTATTTTTTCTCCTCTTCACAGCCAAAATTTTAAGTAAGTTCTCATTACCCATCATTTTCATTGCCTCACCTCTGATTTACAAGTCAACATTCTATTATCTGAATTCCACTTGGCACTTCACCAAAAACAACTTCAACTAAAGTTTCCAGGAACTTCTAGATTACTTATTCCAATGGACATTTACCATTTCATGTCTTCCTCAGAGTACCAGCAACCTTTGATACAACTTCTTCTTGAAACACTATCTTCCTCTGGCTTCTATCACATAACCCTGTCCCAGATTTTCCTTCCATTTATTTAAATGCTGATACTGTTTCCTTTGCATTTTTGCTCTATTTTCCCAACAGCTAAGATAGCTGTGTTCTTCAAGGCTTATTCTGAGGTAGGTCCTTTTAGGTTTTCATCAATATCATTGTCTCCTCTATTTCCATGACTCAGCGACAGATCAAACAGTAGATCAAAAAAGTACTGAGTATTACCCCCACCATCATACCACCCCCAAATGGTCATCTTCCATATTTCCTACCTTGAGAAATGACACCGTCAACCATCCAGTTACTTCACTCAGAAATCTATAAGCCAACATATACATGAAAAGATGTTCAACATCACTCATCATCAGGGAAATGCAAATCAAAACCACTATGAGATACCACCTCATACCAGTCAGAATGGCTAAAATTAACACAGGAAATGACAAATGTTGGTGAGAATGAGGAGAATGGGAACCCTTTTACACTGTTGGTGGGAATGCCAACCAGTGCAGTCACTCTGGAAAACATTACAGAATTCCTCAAAAAGTTAAAAATTGGATCATCCTATGTCCCAGCTATTGCACTGTTAAGTACCCAAAGGATACAAAAACACCTATTTGAAGGGGTACATGCCCCCCCAGTGTTTATACCAGCATTATCTACAATAGCCAAATTATAAAAACAGCCCAAATTTCCATTGGCTGATGAAAGGATAAAGAACATGTGATATGTATGTGTGTGTGCATATATGTATATATAATATATATGTATATATAATGTATATATAATATATACACATATGCAGTGTCATATTAACTCAGCCATAAAAAGGAATGAAATCTTGCCATTTGCAATGACATGGATGGGGCTAGTGAATATTATTCTAAACAAAATCAGTCAGAAAAAGACAAATACCATGTGATTTCACTTATGTGTGGAATTTAAGAAACAGGAAAGGAGAGGAGAGGAGAGGGGAAGGGAGGGGAGGGAAAGGGAGGGGAGGGGAGAGGCAAACCAAGAAACAGACTCTTAACTATAGAGAACACACTGATAGTTACCAGAAGGGAAGGTGTGGGGGAATTGGTGAAATAAGTGATGGGGATTAAAGAGTCCACTTGTGATGAGCACTGGGTGTTGTAGGGAAGTATTGAATCACTATACTGCACACCAGCATCTAATATTACACTATATGTTAACTAACTGGAATTAAAATAAAAATTAAAACCAAATGCATGAACCTTTCTTATCACCTAACACTCCCTCGATTTCATTTCTAATTCATCTCCAAGTCCTAAAATGGAATATCTCTAAATATTAGAATATCTCTAAATTGACCGCTTCCCCCCATCTTCCTCATTACCACCTTAATAAACACCATCATTATCTCTCATCTGGACTGCTTTACTGCTTTACCATGTGCTCTCCACATATCCCATCTTCCCAACCCTCTCCCATTTTAGACAAAGTAATCTTTCCCAAAAGCATTCCAAACATGGGTCAATCCCTTGTATTTACACCATCCCTTATTTTCTACAGGGAATTAAAACTTTCCAGTTACTTTCTGATAATCTTTAGATAAAGATCAAAATCTTTAACCCAAGGCCACAAAACTCTGCACAGCTTGGTCCTTATTTTTATCTTCAGTGTCACCTCAAAACTCCACTCCACACTGAGTCTGGGTGGCTCAGTCGGTTGGGCATCAGACTTCGGCTCAGGTCATGATCTCACAGTTTGTGAGTTCAAGCCCTGCGTCAGGCTCTGTGCTGATAGCTCAGAGCCTAGAGCCTGCTTCAGATTCTGTGTCCCCCTGTCTCTCTGCCCCACCCCTGCTTGTGCTCTCTCTCTGTCTTTCAAAAATGAATAAAAATAAAAAAAATAAAATAAAAAAAAACACACTCCACTTCATTGTTTGTTACCTTCTTGTGCATCTATCAGTCCATGGGGGCAGGCACGTTTCTTCTCACTACAGGACCTTTGTATATACCACTCACTATGTTTTGAATGCTTTTTATAATTTTCTTTCCCTGGTTAAATTTTTCCTACCAAAGACTCCTTAAGGCACACTCTAGAATAAGTTTCTTTGTTAAATATTCTCAGAGGGCTGTGTTCCTTTTCCTAAGGCCATTATTTCAGTTTGCCTGATTGTGTTTGGATCCTGCCTCTGCACCTGATTCACTGCATGATCATAAGCAAATTACTTAACCTCTTTTTCCATTTGTTTTCTCTGTTCTACAGTAGAGATAATGATAGGGGGACCTGGGTGGCTCATTCAGTTAAGCATCCCAATTCAGCCCAAGTCATGATCTCACGGTCTGTGAGTTCAAACCCTGCATCAGGCTCTGTGTTAACAGCTCAGAGCCTGGAGCCTGCTTCTGATTCTGTGTCCCCCCTTGCTCTCTGCCCCATCCCCTCTCCCACTGCCTCCCTCCCTCCCCTAATGTAAATGAACATTAGAGATGATGATAATAATACCTTTTTTACCTACCATGTTCTAGGGATTAAATAATATATTTAAAACACTTATTTTTAATTTTTTTAACATTTATTCATTTTTGAGAGACAGAGAGAGAGCATGAGCGGGAAAGGGGCAGAGGGAGGGAGAAACAGAATGTGAAGCAGGCTCCAGGCTCTGAGCTGTCAGCACAGAGCCTGAGCAGGGCTTGAAATCACGAACTGTGAGATCATGACCTGAGCTGAAGTCGGGCGCTTAACCGACTGAGCCACCCAGGCACCCCTATTGGAAACACTTATAAAAGTGCCTGACACACAGTAAGTTCGATATATTTATAGTAGTTCTTATTTATTTTCACATTCATTACTCATGACAACATCTCCCTCTCTAAATAGACATGTAACTTCTCTAAGAATCATATTATATCCCTTAAAAATGACTGGGATTTTTGACACATTAAGAGTCACTCCGTATAGATTTGTTGAATGAATGGATTAAAGCAACTGCTAATGATATTAATAGTATAGAGTCAAAATGGAAAAAAAAGGACATTATTGTACATAACTGAGAACACATGTACACTACCTTTATATGTGCACATATATGCATATTACATATATACATACTTATACATAAATCCTTGTGTTTGATATGTATACATACATACACTAGGAAACTACATCAAATCTAAGAGAAAATCTTAGATATATTTTCACAAAATTCAGAAACGAGATAAGACCACCCATTTAGATCACTTAACATGTTTCTGCAAGTTCTTAAATGATGCACTTTGCAAAGGAAATTGGGAAAAAAACTAAAAAAGAATAAATAATTATTTGCTGATGACATGTTCTTTTCTTAGACGTAACCATGAAATTCACCTTGATGCAATTATAATATACAGAAATGTCTTCAATTTCAAGATTAATTTTTTACACATTAATGCTTTCAAAACTAGAAATATCCCAAATGATTCCATAATTGGAATGTGCCTTAAAATCTATGTGTAATTATCATGCAATAGATTTTTCTTTATTTATTTTTAAATGTTTCTCATGAAAACAGTTATCAAACCAATAATATACTTAGTAATGTATAATGTCTTAAATACAGGATATAAGATGGTTTTGTAAAATAACTGATTAAAAAGCAAATCATATTCAATAGATTTCATCTACATCAAGACTAACCAGCTAATAAATATAGCAAAACTCCCCAAAATCCCATTTCTAATAATTCAATTATGTACAATTAAAATAAATTAATAAAAAAGAAGATATATGACAAGTATAATAGAAACCACACATCTTTACACAGGACTAAAAAATATTTTAGTAAATTAGGAGATGTCTTATAAAAACCTTGGTTAAAATAAAAAGAGAAGAGATTTTAAAATTTTTTTTAACGTTTATTTATTTTTGAGACAGAGAGAGACAGAGCATGAACGGGGGAGGGTCAGAGAGAGGGGGACACAGAATCTGAAACAGGCTCCAGGCTCTGAGCTGTCAGCACAGAGCCCGATGCAGGGCTCGAACCCACGGACCGCGAGATCATGACCTGAGCCTAAGTCGGCCGCTCAACCGACTGAGCCACCCAGGCTCCCCAAAAGAGAAAAGATTTTTAAAATTCAGGATGTCTCAAGTAAACCAATTAATAATATGGTTTCAGGAAGGGAAGGAACAACTATCTTCTCTCAATTTCATATCTCATTGTATATTCCTAGATACAGTCATCCTCTAGAATTATAGCTTTTGCTTAGTTTCTCAAATAAAGAATATGTACATACAACTTGAAATATATATATAATTTCAGAGAAGGAGAGAGAGAGAGAGAGGGAATAAGTTAAAGAATAATGAGAAAAGAATTCACTGTAATTCTTATATGGTCACTTGATGTATGTGTAAAAATGCAAATTCCTAGGCCCCATCCCAGAGCCTTATATGTCTTAGGTTTTTTTTTTTTCTTTTTTTTTTTTTAAGTTAATTATCTTAAATCTGGTGAACCAGCTCACTGGGAAGCTAATAAAAAGGATCAAGAAATGAGCCCAGATGGGTATAAAGATTTGTGTTCCTTCATTTTTAAGTTAATTTAATGCATCATGTGAGCCTGAAGGGATTTCTAGCAGGATCTAAACATATCATTATTCTATAAACTTATAGATGTTCATGTAAACTATGCTAATTAAAGTCATTTGATATTGATGAGATTTTTTTAATTGGCCGTCTTCATGAGAAAGTTTTAGATAATCTAAAATCATACTACTCAGTTCCTGTTAGCTGGATGAGAAAATATTGAATATTGTAATATAAGTAATTTCATAAAAGGATGAGAGTACAGTATTTCAGAAGTCTCAGGATACTACTGGTTCTGCCTGATTTGCTGTTTAAAGTGGCCACAGCACAGTAATGCTTAAGGAAAAATGTGTAAGCATTTATTTGGGATTTTTGGGGAAATGGCCACAGGACCTTCTCCCCTTTACTTGCCATCTCTACTTCTGTTAAAAATTACAAAATATAATGCAGAAAAACAAAAAAATTAAATATGTGGCTTAATGAATTATTATTATACCTTTTTATTACTATCCAGAACAAGAAATACAACTTTGCCAATCCTTCCAGAAGCTTCTTGCAAACTGTGTCCAGTTGCATAATGCCTTAATCTTCCCTCTCCCTAGGTGATCACCATGTTAACCTTTATAGCAATGACCTTCATGCATTACTTTATAGCTTTGTTACCCAAAATTTCTTTCTTGGACACTATAGTTTAACCTTAGTAAAACACACACACGATTTAATGTATTTTAGGTCCATTTCTACAGATTCTCTCCCTTTTTGTGCATAGAGTAGCAAGGTAAACATTTATCTATTTATCAATTAATGGACTCAGCCATTTGACCTTCTGGATTTTACCTGTTACATATTCTTTGTACTTTCATTTTGTTCCTCTGCCCTGATCATTTCCTTCAGATTGGCAGCTGAATCCAGAGACTTCATAAGACTCATATTTTAATCCTTTGACAAGATTCTAGAAGGCATTGTGTTCTTTCAACAGGAAGCATATAGCGATTACTTGTCTCCTTTTTGTGATGTTTGCAACTGGTGATGGTTAATACCTAGGTCCATTTATTTTACTAAGGATTACAAAATGGTGACGTTTAAATTCTGTTTTTTGTTTTTTAATTACTTAGTTGGAATCTTTTATAAGCACTTATTTCTCTCATTTAATATCTGGTTACTGGAGGATATAGTTGATGTAAGAAAAGTGGGCTAAAGCCTGAATCTTTCCTGCAAGTACCGGTTTTCAAGATAATGATTTAGCTCCCTATCCCCGCACCAAGCACATTTTGACCAATTTTTATGCACTCATGAATTCAAATATAGTTGATGTGTCTGCATACCTTGCAATTGTTGTTATTCTGGACGTGCAAATTGTCCTGTTATTGGCCAGTGGAACCGGAAGTTGCCTTGAATCCTTCGGACATAACTTTAATAGCGTTGGAAAGCTTCCTTAAAGTCTACTATCACACAACATTGTCCAGGCTTATTTAGTATATTTCCTGCCTCAGAAAGTACAAAGCTATAATTACTTTTGGTGCAAATGGTATTTTAAGATCACAATCTGGTCACTAGGGGTGTTCACTGTTACTGGGTTTGTCATTGAGTCTAGACTTATTCAGTAAGTAGAACTAAAAGTGATATACATCCAAAATGAAATCCCTCATGAGCGCATGCTGACCCTCACTTGTCAAATAGAGTTTTTACTTAATCTATTTTTTTCTTTTTTTTTAAATTTCAAATGTTTATTTAAATTCTAGTTAGTTAACATATATGGTAAAATTAGTATCAGGTGTAGAATTTAGTGATTCATCACTTACATATAACAACCAGTGCTCTATTTAGTCTGTTCTTTAACATATCTGTATTTTCTTCCTATGGCAGTTAAATAGTCTCAAAATGACCCTACAAACATTGCCACCGATATTATTACTGGAAATGTTAAAAAAAATTGTTTTCTCTATTCTCACTCCTTTTTTTAAAAAGTGTACTCTCTAGATAGAGTATAATCATTCTGCACTGTACTGTTTCTCTCTTATTACTTGCTTATTCATATTCTATAGGGATCTACATAGTTAATGCTCACCACCTGTACTTTTGTGTATAGTCATTTTGCTTTTATGAATATCATTCTGTAGTAGATTTTTCAGGAAGAAAACAAAATATTCTGAGTTCTACAATAGTTTATCTCTGCCCTTTCAACCTGGCTTACAGATTCTTTCCTTAGAAATCTTAATGTGCTACTCATTTTATCCCAGTGCTGTCTAAAAGTTGAAGATAGTCTAATTTTCTTTGCTTTATAGTCATGTGATTCGTTTTGTTTTTGATGGCTAAAGAATTCTTTCTTTCTTTAAGTTACACTGACTCTACCAGAATTTGTCTTGGTTTTGTTCATGTGGGATCATCATTCTCAGGTTTATAATATGTTCTTACAATTTGTACCTTTTTTTTAAATTTTATGAAAGTGTCCTTTACATATGGTTTGTAGAATTTCTTTTACTTTCTTGATTTCAGGGACTCCTTTTATAGGTATTTTGGATCTTCTTTTGCCTGCCTTTAGCATTTGCCATTTACTTTCAAGCTGCAATTTTCTTCCTTCAGCTATTTTTATTTCTATTCGATTTTACTTCTTTTTAAATTTTCACCTGATATATCTCATAAGGCATAATCTATGTTGTTTATTCCATTTATTCTTCCTTCTAATTTTGTCTTCATTTCCAAAATAAATTCCCTTTATTTTTAATGATTTTCTGAATTTTATTATGTTAATTATATAGTTATCTTCATTTACTAATGTCTTATATCCCTGTGTTCTGATTTGTGTCTCCTAAAGATGTTGTGAAATCCTCACCCCTGATACCTATGAATATGATCCTAATTGGTACTAGTATCCTTGCAGATATAATCAAGTTAAGATAAGGTCACACTGGATTAGAGTGGGCTCTTATCCAATGACTGGTGTTCTCGTAAGGGGAGAATTTGGACACAGACCCACCGAGAGGAGAATGCCATGTGAAGACAGAGATAAAGACACACGAGAAAAGACAATGTGAAAATTGGGGCAGAGATTACAGTAATAGGTCTAAAAGCCAAGGAGAGTGAGCAACTTTCAGAACCCAGAAGAGGCCAGGAAGAATTCTTCCCTAGAGACTTCAGAAGGATCATAAACCTGCTAACACCATTTAGACTTCTAGTCCTCAAAATTGCGAGAATAAATTTGGGTTGTTTTAAGCCAGTTGTTTGTGGAACTTAGTTATGGCATCCCCACTAAGTTACAGTTTTTATTTATTTTGTGGGTATGGGTATATCTTTTGGAGGTATTTTTCTTGTTATAGTGATGTTATCCTGTGTTATGTCATTTTACTTTTTCTTGAAGTTTTGGAGTGAATAGATATTCAGGATTTTTTTTCCTTCCTCCTCCTTGCCCCCCACCCCATTTCACAACATTCTCATCTATTTCTTTTGAATAGTGTTCCAATCTATCATGGCCTTTTCTTTCTTTCCCCTGGGTGTTCTGAAATCTCCCCTCCTATTTTTGTCTGGAGCTCTGCTTTCTTCATCTTTGTTGTCCCTATATTCTACAACTTTGATTCCACTCTCAGAGTTTCTCCTCGGTATGACTTCTTGAAATATAAGTGAGCTTTGACTCATCAGTTTTGAGACTTCTTCAGCTTCTTCAGATTTTCTTCCTGTGTGCCCCTTGTAATCATCTGCTACTTAGCATGGGGAAAACTCCTCCTAATATCGGCTGCTCTTCATGCAGGTCTACTATGATCTCCACATAAATATATATTAGCTATTTGGGGCTTTCCTCTTTCCAGGACAGTCAGTTGCCACCTGGTGCTTTCTTCTTTTTCCTCCTGAGAAGGATAGTATGGAAGTCATGCAGCTATTGGTGATTTGTCCACACTGTCTTGGGTTTTGAAATCCACCGGGACACATTGTCACCTACTTTTGTTGTAAATGTCTTCTAAGAGTGTTAGCTTTCAAATTCTAGAGATGAGAATCCATGCTGCTACCATTATCTTCCTGGAATCTGTACCTAGTACCCATCTCAATAGTCACTGACTAAAATTTATTGAGCACTATATATATGTCAGTCCCTGGGCTAAGCAATTTACTTACATTTTATAATTTAGTACTCAGAACAGCTTTATAAAGCCAGTATTGTTACCAGCTAAATTTCAATGACAATTATACCAACATGCTAGATATAAATAATTTACCAAATGTCAAACAGCTACAAGTATCCAAAGCTGAATTCTACGTTAGGAAGTGTGATTCCAGAGTTCACACTCCTAGCAAATATAATGTGCTTTTTAAACAAACAAAGAAACAAACACGTAAATAGAAGGATACACTTCTGAATCTAAAGTAATGAAAAAGTCAAGACAACTGGTCAAAATAGCAGGCAAATGGAAGTGCATAATACTACAAAAAAGTCTCCTGTGGGCACAGATCTTAATGGCCTGGAAGAGCATTGAGACATTGAGCACAGGAAAAGTGCAAATGAGGAAAAAATAGCAAATGCCAAGTAAGTTCACTTTTTACTTTTGTGACAGACACACCTACAAGAACTTGTAACTGAGATAAACAACCCAAGCTTTCATGAATAAAACAACAAAGTATACCACAAATACAAATCCGAACAGCCAACCTTTCAAAAACAGTTTCACTGACTCTAAGAGTCACTGTGTCCTGTGCTATACAAGGAGGGATCATTCATTTGGCATATTTCCTTCCCTCAGAGATGTTTCAATTTAGTAAGAAAGATAATATGGGCTCATGAATAATTTAAGATAGTAAAAACTAAGAACCATTTATTGCTACAAATAATAAAAGCTTTAGTAGGAGTTTAGAAGAAGGACAGAGCGCATGTGACTAGGGTAGTAATGAGCATGTAAATCAGAGCTCAGAGGTTAAGTGAGACCTTAAAAGAAAATTAGAACCAGAAGGAGAGGCATAAATAGAACAGGGTTGTAAGTGTGAGATCAGAGCAATGAGTAGATGTCTTCAGGACAAAAAAAAAAAAAAAAAAGTCCTACAGGACTTGCCTAGTATTTTAAATAGTTTATCCTGATTTTGTAGATCAGCAAACAAAAGCTTTTTTTTTTTAATAGAGGGAAAAATATAAAGGCTGTGACTTACATTTAGGAGTGGAGGAGTCTGAGGAGGAACAGGGAATAAATAAAGACAGAGATTAGTAGGAGACTTTGGACAGTAGCTTCCAGGAGGCTGGAATGGTGGAGAGCCATACCATGCCTAGAAGTTCCAGAGGGTATACCCAAGGGATGGATAGGTTACACCCATTTACATATTCATAGGAATTATGAAAAGAGGTGAATTAGATTCCCAGACATTCACGGTGACCTGCGTGTTCCTTAAGCTTTCCCATAGTACCAGATTTTTGAGTGTCCTTTAACAAAGTGTTCTTTACTGATATCTACCACTGATCATATTTGAGGCCAAGCTGCCCTGGGGGTTACTCTTTGAGGCATATTAATCAGGGCTGATATCAGATAATATGGCTTGACAGTTCTGACTGTCAGAAACGGCCTTGGTAATAGAGACATAAAGCTCCATTTTAATGCTAATAAACACAATTCCGCTGTCATAAATCTCAGAAAAGTTATAAAAGAAAGGATTCAGGTTACTGAAAGAATGAACTATATCAGATCCGGGAAGGTAACCCTAGACCCCATTTTAATATCATTTGGCCCAGGAAACAATTCTACAAGGTAGAAAAGTCATAACGTTGCCTTCGAGTAAAAGAAAAAAAAGGAAAAAATGACCCTTCTGCTGTTATTTCAAAAAAGCTTAAGCTAGTTTGACTGTAGATGCTAACCACGGAAAACACGTCCTCAGTCTCTCCGATCTAATGAATTGTTCATTCTCTGGAGAGTCCAAATGAATTATTTTCAAGAAGACATTTTAAAGTTTACATCCTCATAAAATGCAGTTATGGTGTTTTAAGGTTGTGCATTTGCATGGAGTTTTGTACATTGTGTATTTGCTGAAATGCATAAAAGGGTGCACATTTTATGTACTCTTTAAATACAATTAAAGCAAATGAAGAAAATACTCAGAACCTTAAAATTAGTTTTATATTCAATAACTAACCAAAAAAGTAAAACGTCAATCATGTCTTTTCTAGCTGTATGCTATAATTCCAATCAAAAGAAATTGCTGTTTCACAATTTGATTTTAGGAGAGTGCTAGATCAATGTTATTGACTTGAGAGATTCATTCATTATTAATTTTAAACTTTGTTTATTACCCAAGTTTCATATAGAGACTAATTATTTAGATGGGAAACTGCAACTGTCTAAATTAATATTAGGAAAATTGAGCATTTACCCTGAGGCAGCACAATTGGACTTTGTCAGGAAGCCGATCTGAGGAGGTTGTATACTACAAAATGCTTAAAATTGGCCATTAAAGGGAAAGAGTCTACAGCCATTATTTCCCACTAGAGCATAATTAAATACAAATAATAAGGGCTGTATTGTCTCTTAAGTTTTACATTTTCTGTTTGCAGAAAATGGATTCATGAATGGCAGCTGTCAGAGGGGTTTGGCTTACTAACACTAACCAGTGAAAGGGTTCTATTTGTACAGTCCTGAAGAAATAGCACTTTTTGCTATGGGATCACCTTTGACTAAAGCAGAGACTTCTATGACCATGGCCAGTGGCCACCCAACAAAAATGCAGCTTTGAAGCAGAGCTAGGTAAACAAAGACTTTGGACAAAGAAGGTCACATTAAGAACAAGCTCTCTTTTCATTCATTCTCTGTACTGCCAAAGCAAAATCAGCAGAGGGTTCATACCCATCCCTTTGAAAATTAGCATGGAGGGCTGGTGGGTCACGTAAGGATAATCACTCAAATAATTTTGACAGCACCTCTCATTAGTACTATCTTTTCCTATTATTATGCTGACATTTACGAATTCATCTGATGCTCCAAAAAATCTTCCAGATAATTTTTTTAACCTCCTATTCAAAGCATGAGAGGACACGTGAGCTCCAGGGTTGAAGTAACAATGTGGTACAGATTCAATGGGTCTG
This sequence comes from Lynx canadensis, assembly GCF_007474595.2. NCBI lineage: Eukaryota > Metazoa > Chordata > Mammalia > Carnivora > Felidae > Lynx > Lynx canadensis. The sequence continues at coordinate 66,620,109 of NC_044310.1, read as the reverse complement.
GCTAATAACTCTAATACATACAAGCCCATTCTTTTACCACATGTGAAAGTATATATTTAGGATGTATTCTATATGGCAGATACTTGTATTAGATATTGGGTAGGTCGGTATATGTTATGCATGTATAATACTAGTTATGCCCCTGTACTTTGGTCTTTATTTTTTATTTTTTTTTATTTTTTGTACTTTGGTCTTTAAAAGAATCAAAAAGGGGCGCCTGGGTGGCGCTGTCGGTTAAAGCGTCCGACTTCAGCCAGGTCACGATCTCGCGGTCCGTGAGTTCGAGCCCGGCATTGGGCTCTGGGCTGATGGCTCAGAGCCTGGAGCCTGTTTCCGATTCTGTGTCTCCCTCTCTCTCTGCCCCTCCCCTGTTCATGCTCTGTCTCTCTCTGTCCCAAAAATAAATAAAAAAAACGTTGAAAAAAAAATTAAAAAAAAAAAAAAGAATCAAAAAGATACATATTCCCTAGTGAATACTTGACTACATTTTTATGAATCCTACGAGTGGAATATATCTATGTCTCTCCATAACACTACATAACCATGCAATTGAGGAAAAAAAAAGAGGATAGGCATTATGAATTACAGAATACCAGGAGCAAACACTGATATCAAAACTTTAAGTAATTAATAATAAATGAATGGCTGCATAGAGAGTTTAACTATTGTTCATCATTAAAAATATAATAGCTAGGAGCACTCTTTCCTTTTTCTTCAATCCCCTTCTTTTGGTAAGATTGGTAAGCTGGCTTTCACTAAATTTTACATGAGACTTGGTTTTGTTCACATATCATATATTGTTTCATAACTCTAGGGGGGTTGTAGAAATAAATCTAAAGTAACAGAACTTTTAATAAATGCAATATAAATATGTCAAAATATTTTAGAGTTATAATGCAATTTGTATACGTTCATGCAGATAGTTGGTCTTTATGTCATAAGAAATATTTAAAATAAGTTAATTTGAAGACAAACGCTCATTGAATCTTTTCTTATCCATCGGGATACATCTAATTTCATACCACATATATGTTTGTACATGGCCAACGGCATCACTAGATTGGAGACAGATGAGCTATATACTTTCTACATACATTTAAACTGTTTTCTCCCTCTCAGGAGGTCTGTTGTATTTGCCACATGATAGCATCAAAGAGCTGCTCTAACATAATGCACTTTCCAGCTGTTTTTCACACCAGTTTTCTTCCTCATTCATTCCCTGGTTGCTCTTGTTGCCCCAGCTGACCCTAAATCCCCTTTTCTGTACCCATAAAAAATATTACTATGGGAAAAACCAAATACATATATTCTGAAACTATCTGAAATGTTTCTCAAGTCGGAATTTTTAAAACCATGAAAGCATATCATTATGTAATCCATTCTCTCTCTAAGACATTTGGATCTATTAAAATTTGATTTATTCAATTTTAAAGAAGGTTTTCTTGAATGAGTTTCTTACAATTTTAACGAGACGCATTCTATTTTTGGCAAATTCCTCCTTTTTCCTAATGTGCATGCCATTTCCTCTAGAGATGAACAGTAAATTCTACAAGGGCATAAAAAGTTTAGGGTCATATTTAGTAGAAAGTTCTAGTTCCACAGGTGCCAGGTGTAGAGGATCACCAATATCCATACATTAATACTCACTGCAACCGATCCAGGCGTAGACAAAAACATCTCCTGTGGGTGTTTCCTGCGTGTCTAGCAGCAGGTGAGAGGCTGTGTAAGACACAGGAGTAGTATTCCAACCTGAGATGACCAGGGTAGAGGAAGTTCTGACATCATGCAAACAGATTTTGCAAAGTCTTGTCAATTTATTTTGATAATCTATCCTAAACCAAAGGAGCACTCTGAAAGAATTAACATATTATAACAGATATAGTAAAAGCCAGAGAGTGAACTTCACTTAAACAAAATATGTTTTGGAGATATCCTATGTGTAAGGTACAGTGATATTGGGTACTGAGCCCGCATTAAACAAATAAACAAACTATTCAAATTTATCTTTCATTTCACAAACATACACACCTAAAAGCTTACAAAAATCAAGGCATATATGAAAATTGCCACATGAGCAATGAGGCAAGGAGTGCCATAAGTTGGAGCAGTCAGAGAAGGTATGAGCAGAGTATTGGTTTTCTATTCCAAGTGATCCTTAAAGAATAATAGGTTGGATTTTTAACATAATTATGCATTGTTCTATAATCTAATAATTGTCACCATCAGATGTACTTTTAAAATAAATGTTCTAACAAATTGATCAGTGATTGACAGAAAATATTTTAAAACTTCATAACAATGAAAGGATTGTTAACCATTTTTAACATGTCAGATATTTGAAATGGATTTCCAAGTTCTTACAACAGATTTTTAACTGGGTAGATTAGGTTTTAAAAGTAGGGCAAATTATAAACACACACACACACACACACACACACACACACACACACACACCACGCACAACATAAAACAATCTCTTTCCAGTAGTTTTTAGGTCAATGAAATGTAGATTTCAACTAAATGGGCTCCATTCTTCCAACAGAAAATGATAGATTCTTTGACGGTTGAATGATAACAAATAGCATATCTAATTACTCTTTGCCTTCTTTGGAATTTTAATGAAGAATTCTAGTAAATGATTATAAGTCAAAAGGAATTTGGAAGGCAACTTGATCAATGTGATTGGCCAATGTATTTGACATTCATTCTCCACAAATATTCTGCAGTAGCAATTAAAATGGCATCAGCCATAAAAACAAATCCATAATTTTGAAATAAATCCAAAAGCAGGCATTTTTCTGAGTAGCAGTAATGACTTCAGTGAAGGACATTTCCTGGGGATTACTGACTGCTACAGCTTTATTGAATTCAGCTTTTGCAAAACCCTCAGATTTTCCCAAGCAGTCATTACAACCCTGAAATTGCCCTCTGTGTTCATTATTTTTACTTAATTAAGTTTCTATATTGGGGAAAAATCACAAACAGTAAGGATGTAATAATATATAATCTAGAGTTAATTTTTCACTTCATGTTATTTTTTTCCTTGAAGTTGACAAATGATACACAATAGAAATTCCTTTCCTAATAATTCTGAAGCATAGGAAAGGAAACTAGCATTCTTCCGAAACTGATATGATAGTATTTAAAGGAGAAAGAAGAAACAGTTATGCCCATTGCTTTCCAAAAATTGCCAGAAATTTCAGCTTGGCATTTTATAATGGTTAGTTCTTATTTAAGGCATTTAGCCTCCATATGCCCTGAAAAAACCATGGTGTCTCATCCTGTATAATCCAAATGGAAAGATTGCCAAATAATAAGATATATGTAAAAATGTCCAACAAAGCTCTGAAGTATGCCAAAGTGACTACCTGATACTTTTAAATATATGTATATATATATTTTAATTTTTTTTAAATATAATTATAAAAATATATATCATACATATATCTCAGATAACATATTATTTCAAAAATTTGTGCTTTGTGACTATTTTTGGCATATGCCCTCAGCAAGTACTAAGTACTTAGCCAACCTGTTCAGTAGGGCTTCAGTAAAGAAAGATAATATAGGGCACTTGAGTGGCTCAGTCGGTTAAGTGCCAGACTTCAGCTTAGGTCATGATATCACAGTTCGTGGGTTTGAGCCCTGCGTTGGGCTCCGTGCTGACAGCTCACAGCCTGGAGCCTGCTTCCGATTCTGTGTCTCCCTCTTTCTCTGCCCCTCCCCCACTTGCACTCTGTCTCTCTCTCTCAAAAATAAATAAACATTAAAAATATTTAAAAAAAGATAATGTAGAATGAGCAACACAAAGATACACATACATGTAATATTTTTCCCACTAATGAGCCATTTTTGCATTGTCAATATAGCAGGTGTGATTTTCTTAGCATTAACCAATTTTCAATTACAAAGAGTGACTCTAGGGCATAGTGGTTAAGACTGCAAACGCTATAGCCAGATGAAAAAGATTTAACACTTCAGTTTCCTCATCTGAAAAATGGGAATAGTCACATACCTACTTTATAGGGTGTCATATGGTTAAATGAATCATGCACGCAAAGGATTTAGAACAAAGTCTGGTAGATGGAAAGTGTTCACAAAGAATGCTAGGCATTATAATGACAACATCCAAATGTATATTCTGTAAAACCAGAAAGTTTATCTGTATCACCACTGCTCCTAATGATCCAGTGAATTCAAATGAAACACTGAGTAACTGAAGTTATCACCCACATTTAGGAGAAACTTCCACTTTACTCCAGAGAGGAAATCCTAATTAGCAGCTGATGTCATCGTGGTAACGATGGGTACAGCAGACAGAGGTCGTCACAGCCCCTGGATCAGAAGGAAATACATATGTCAATCATGATGTGTATCTGCTCGCTGTTGCCAACTTATCCCGGACCACTGCTGCTTCCTGTCTTCCGGGGTGATTAATATCGAGAAAGCTACTTTTGAGCCCAAGGCCAGACAGAGGCAGTCTTCTCCCAAGGGTTTTGTAGCTGAGTTGATAGCCCCAAGTGTTGCAGCTGCAAACGTTACAGCTAATTCCTGGGCCTCCCAACCTGGGGGGACGGCTGCAGCTGGGCCTGCTCCCCTTCCAGGCCCGCACCAGACTCTGGGCCTTCAGGCCCACGGATCACTGGTCCTTTTGGCACCATGCTTGAAAGAGCCTGGGAGGAAGTATAATGGCCAGTCATTTCTTTTGCTGACAGAAGTCTTATTTCATCTTAAAACGGTCGTGCTTATATTCGAACACTGTCATCATTCCAAATGTGGAGTGAGGCAAAAAGCGAAAAGCCTTTTGTTACCGTTCTTTCACTGAAATTTGTTTCTAGCAAATTAACTTTATAAAATTTGTGAAGCCTTTGATTGCACTCAGAGTTCGTTTTTATTCAGTGCTTTGCACAAAATAAAGGCATGTTGTTTCGAACTGACAAAATATTACTCTCAGTTTCTTTAAATACCTCACAGCAGTTACTGGTGTGTTTATTTAGGAATACATGGTGGATGTTGGATGTGTTTCCTTCTCTGATATTTACTGTTGTCTGTAGAAAATAAAATGTGTCACCTCATTCTAACTTCTTATTCTTCCTTTATCCACACTACTGTTTCTCCTCACAGGCTGCTACTGCTTTCCTAGTCTGAGTCACCATGCTGACAACCAGTAATACTTGGGTGCATTTAGGTAAATAAGTCTTACAGCTTGCCGAGTCCTCCACATACATGCTCTTCTTTCAGTTTTATAACTACCATGAGGTGGGCAGAATAAGGGACATTATCTACATTTTAAGGCTAAGGGACCTGAGGTACACATGAGAGTAAGAGGCTCGTTAAAGACCAGTTACAGGGAAATGGGTTATAGGATGTGAAATCCCAATCATTTGCTATCCCATTCTTGGTTTCTAGGCAGGGTAGCCTAATTGAGTAAGCGTGGGCTTTAAGTCAGAAATACGTGGGTTTTGAATCTGGTCCTGCCACTTACTTGTTGTGTTACTTAGGGAGATCAACCATCTTAATTTACCTGAAAGTGGAAATCCCAGATAGCTCAACCAAGATGGAGTTTAATAAAATATGAAACAAAAACCAAAACAAAACACAAGAAACAACACAATATAATGAGAGCCATGAATGGCTTGACTATATTCTCTCTCCTTGCATATTTCTGTGGGCCTACTATTCAAATAAAAGTAAAGTGTTTGGTACCATATGGAACTGCAAAGTTTTAAAGAGAAAATGGTCAAGTATCAGCAATTCCATATGGTTCTATCTAATTCTTACAGAGCCTTGAACCTGTCATATTCTTTCCAGCTTTCATGATGTTTTGATTTTGTTTTTGTTTTGGCTTTGATATGTGATTAATGTTTTTTTTCTTTTTTTTTTACTGAATAGGTTTTATATACATATTTTAGAAACAATTTGAAATTTCAAAACACTGTACAGGAAATATTAAGTCCCTCACTCATCACTGGCCTCTAGTAACCATTTTCTCCTCTTGGAGCAACTACTAACGAAAGGCACCATACTTTCCAAAGATGTTTTATTCATTGACAAGAAAACATACTATCTAATTTCTCTATTTTTGTACTGTATATTTGTCTAATACATAAATTTTACCTCTTGACCGAACAAAACCAAAAGAACATGACAGATATTCCCCACAGATGCATGTAGTAGGTGAAGGGAATTAATTGCACAGTAGAAAATTGATAAATATTTTTTTTTTCTTCAACGTTTTTATTTATTTTTGGGACAGAGAGAGACAGAGCATGAACGGGGGAGGGGCAGAGAGAGAGGGAGACACAGAATCGGAAACAGGCTCCAGGCTCCGAGCCATCAGCCCAGAGCCTGACGCGGGGCTGGAACTCCCGGACTGCGAGATCGTGACCTGGCTAAAGTCGGACGCTTAACCGACTGCGCCACCCAGGCGCCCCGAAAATTGATAAATATTCTTAAAGAAGAGAGAAGGGATGCTATGCATTCACAAACAACAGATGTTGACTTACTAACCAAAGGCACAGAGCTGAGATAGCAGGACTAAATCAGTGTTCCTAGAGCTTCTTTTAAAGCAAGTACACATAATATGCTACATATATGACATATTCTCCTACTAGACTTTAAACTCTCAGAGGGCAGGAACTTGAATTTGTTCATTCCTGTACCCACAACATTAAGCATACTTGGTTCTTGACAGGATAAACACATTTTGAGGGCATACACAAACATTTTACTACTTACTGAGAGGCATGAGGGCCGGATGGCTATTTGGCTAAGTCACTGAACAGTAGATATGGTAATCCATTTAAAAAAATTTTTTTTAATGTTTATTTTTGAGAGAGAGGGAGACAGAGCATGAGTGCTGGGAGGGGCAGAGAGAGAGCGAAACACAGAATCCGTAGCAGGCTCCAGACTCTGAGCTGTGAGCACAGAGCCCGATGTGGGTCTCAAACTCACAGACTGCAAGATCATGACCTGAACCGAAGTCGGATGCTTAACTGACTGAGCCACCCAGGAGCCCCGTGGTAATCCATTTAAAAAGAGAACCACCAAGTATAGGATAAAGTATACTTTTTAATATAAAAACAATCACATTTAAATGAATACACAAGGAGTCTTTTCTGTCTCTAGAAAATACAGGTACAATGTCTATCACGGAGACTGGCAGCCAGCTGTCATCCCGTATTGGGCCACTAGAACAGACCAGACTATCTTGGAAGTGTGAGAGCACACAGATCTAAAATATCAAGGGGGAATGGGTTAATCTGTTTCTTTCCCAAGTTAATTTTCCCTTCATGGGGCAGAAATAAATTCTTTCCCCAGGACTGTACACTCGTATTGTAATATTTAAGTTAAATTCAAGGAGAGTCCACAAAGCAGTAAGCCAAGAGGTGCTTGAAGACTATCAGAGACTGATGGACAGACAAAGCCTCTGAGATACAAGCACACGTTCTTCCATTCCAGTAAGGCCTAGTGTGCTGAACCTCAGTATTGGACACTGACTAAAAGGAAGGAGCTGCTGAAAAAGGAAACTAAAAGACGCATTAATTGGAAGCTAGCAATTAAAAAAAAAACTGAAATGAAAATGAAAACAAATTTTACCAGCTTCCGCTAATACATGACAATTATATGTTTAATTCAAATTGCTATTAGACTCAATATTTACAGCTATCAGGGGCGCCTGGGTGGCTTAGTTGGCTGAGCGACCGACTTCGGCTCAAGTCATGATCTCGCAGTTTGCGAGTTCCAGCCCCGCGTGGGGCTCTGTGCTGACAGCTCGGAGCCTGGAGCCTGCTTTGGATTCTGTGTCTCCCCTTCTCTCAACCCCTCCCCTGCTCATGCTCTGTGTCTCTCAGTAATAAATAAACGTTAAAAATTAAAAAAAAATTACATCTATCAACTTCAAATTGTTAGTAGGATTAAATGAAGTTTTGCAAACTGAGAAGAATTACTTTATTATTTTCTTTTTGGCAGTATCTAATATATGCATTGTATGGATTAATGTGCTCAATGCCTCGGGGTGAATGATATAAAATTTAGATACCAGTTTTCATAGAATTGAAAGTCCCCTAGTTTATACCTTATTACCTATAGTTTGTGCTTAAATAGGAATGGGATTTTAAAGTGATACACAATTTAATCAATTAGAGGCCTTTTCTCTTTTTAAATGTGGACCCATCCTGTTCAGCCATGTGGCTCTCAGCTATATCTCACCTGTCTTATTGAAAACTCACCCTCAGTGACTAATGTGGTCTCTTTCAGATATTAAGGTAAATATTTGTTGAGTGAGTATTTCAACTAATAATAGGAGATATAGTTATAAGTAATACATTAATCTACTATTAGTCAAAACCTTGAAAAGCAGACTATGAGTATGAAGTGCCTTGAAGTCAAACTAAGCCAGTATCTCAAGCTATTTCCAACCCAACCACTGTGAACCAATAGTAATAGAAACCAAAATGACTTATTTCATAAAGAGAAAAATCCTTATATCAAACTAGACTTTGTGCCCAAATGGCAGCCTAGCAGTTGCATGTGTACGTAGATTATTTACAGAATTTCTTTTTCTGTTCTGATTGAATTTTCCTGCACAGTACTGGGCACCCCCTAAAAAACACAGTCTACCATTTGTTGAATTAAAATGACAATCGCATAAGCCCAACCATAACCATTGCTGCAAGCTGTGATTTGCCTACTCCATAATGTCAATGAGGCATCTGGTTCCTACTCTGTCACTTTCCCCCTGAGGCTTCAAAATGAAAGCTATAGAGGAAAAAGTGAGATCATTATATATGTGGCTAGAACAAGAAGTACGCTGCATAGGTTCTGAAACATATTTCAGCAATTTCATAAATGGCCTGTATTTCAATAATAATCATCAAAACTTTATTAGTTTCATTTTAGTTTAGCTATAAATGAGTTTGTTTCCTATGAAATCACTCATATCCACATTTTCCACTATTTTAGTGGTAGTTATTCTCCTAATGATGATGGTCTTTCTCTATAACAATTATGTCAGACAAGTTCAACCACTCCTGTAACTAATTACTTTTTTGAGGCATAAAACAAATTATTTCTTTTCAAACAAGCTTCTTTTTTTTAAAGATGTTGCTTTGCATTCTTTTGTTTTTGTAAACCTCCAAGATTAGCAAATCCATTATTCATGGGCCCATTATTACAGGAGACTCATCAGCATATTGTTCCTATGACATGTGCCCTCCTGTCACTCACATGCATAGGGATGATACAGTTTGATATGTTTATTGATTATATTTTATAATTATTTTTTAATGTTTATTCATTTTTGATAGAGAAAGAGTGAGAGCAGGAGAAGGGCAGAGAGAGGGGGAGACACAGAATCCGAAGCAGGCTCCAGGCTCTGAGCTATCAGCACAGAGCCCGATGTGGGGCTTGAACTCACAAACCGTGAGATCATGACCTGAGCCGAAGTCAGACTGGCTTCACTGACTGAGCCACCTAGGTGCCCCAGTTTACTGGTTATATTTTAAAAGGCAATATAGGGAGTAAAGTTAAAAATGTTCACAGTATACCATACTTAATTGACTTAAATATTTTTAAAAAAAGTAAAGCTAGTATTGAATTTAGTACTACATTCTTTGACTTTAAGCTTGTTTGTTTACTAAATATTTAGCTTCAGTGCTGTGCATATTTGTGATTTGTGCTACATAGGAAATTATTTCTTTTTTTAATGATTATTTATTTTGAGACATACACACACACACACACACATGCACACACACACACACACAAACACACACACACAGGTGGGGGAGGGGCAGAGAGAGAGGAGAGAGAGTATCCTGAGCAGCTCCATGATGCTTGGTGTCCTGGATTATTTATTTCTAATGGAAAGTCAATTTTATCCTTTAAAAACAAGATTAACGGATGTTTCCTTGGTTTCACTATATAATAATATACAGTAATCTAGGAAGTACTGTTAAATTGTTAAGTAATGACATAATATAGATATCATAAATTGACCAAAATACTTACTTGTGTTTGCTTTTCTGTCAGCATATAAAACTGATGGTAAAAGAAAACAAAAAAATAAATAAAAGAACAAAAAACCCCACATTTTTTAAATGAACCTCCAAGCCCCTGAACAATAAGCAGGAACTTATTTTGACATGTAATTTATCAAGGCGTGAGACTTCTACTATTGTAAACAAAACAAAACAAAAATAAAGAAAAAAACACTTAAAAATGAATAATACGACTGCACTCATGGGGAAATTCCTTTGAACCAAATGTGAATTTGGGTGTTTTTGTTGTTATTGATATAACCTGTAAAGCTGGCCTATATAATTTCGCCTTTTTTTTTCTTTTTGTATTTGTTAAAAAGTGAAAAGCAGTAATTGGAAATAGTTGCATTACTTTCACTAAGTAGAGGGTAAATCAGCTTTTGACCATGCATTTATTTTGATAAATCCTTTAAAAATACTGATATTTTCATAAAGCTCTTAAATTAATCCTTCATACTTCAGAGTGCTAAGGCTAGATTGGCATGGGATTTGAAACAGAAGGAAATTTAGCTGATTTTGAAAGGATTATTTTCTACAGCCTATATTAATGTTTACCACATCAAGTATTACCTTGATGCTGTTTATTCCTCTGTGCTGCATAGTCTGTTTCTTGGTTAATCACAGCCCCGGATAAAAAAAAAAAAAAATTCTCCTTTTAAATGATTCAAACCAACAATGGTGACTATGAGGTTAGATCATGTCACTGTAGTGCGAGGACTCAGTGGAAGAAAAGAGTTCCAACCTCCGTTTTGTTTGTTTTTTTCAATTCTAGTTCTAGCTTTAAAATTAAAATGTTGCCTTTATCTTCATGAATGCCCTTGCTTTTCTAAAAAAATAGTCAACGGAAAGCTAGGACTCTTGGTAAAGTGTCAGTTTTATCAGCCTTGGGGAATTGGTTCCTTACTTCTCAATATTTCCATCTTTGCTCTCCTTCAAGAAAGGCACAAATAAACTAGCATTTCATGAAAATATTTTGTGGCTCTGGAGGCTTTTTACTAAATGTATTAGTCTTCTGTTTAAATCGCATTCTAATTATGGAAGCTCATGTAATATCAAAAGGGCCCCTCATAGTCATTTAGAATGTTTTGGTGAGCCTGCTAATTTTAAGAACTTAATGGCCCATGATATTTCCTTCAAATCCACTATGATCTATGGCATAAGTGTTCTAGAAAGACTATGTTTTTGACCTTCCATTCTTTGGAGTCAGCCCAGCACACACCTGTGTTAGACAAATCTGAACGCTTTATAGCCACTTTTAATTCAATAAAATAACACTCGTGAGTTATATAGATTTCATATTCAGGTTTGATTTGTATGCCTAGAGAAGACAAGAATAAATCGACCCCACTATTAGATATGGAAGTGCTTTGGGACTTTCTCCTGATAGGGCCTATCTATATGCAGTTCTAGATATAAAGCTCAACCTAATTAGTGCAGCTATTTGGACAAGATGAAAGACAACCCGTCTGTGCTGTGCCTGAAGCAAATGTTAGCGACCTCTCTCAAGAGCTGTAGAACTTACTCTTCATCAAATGTATTAAGTGGTAAAAAAATAGAAGCAATGGATCACCAAGAAGAGGTTCCCCATTCTGTATTGGGAGAAGGGTGTGCATGCCATGTGAGTTTCTGTTGATTATTTCCTGTTTAAATATACCTGTGCTGTAGGGGCACCTGGGTGGCTCAGTCAGTTGAGCATCTGACTTTGGCTCAGGTCATGAGCTCGCGGCTCATGAGTTCGAGGCCCACATCGGGCTCGCTCTGTGCTGTCAGCTCAGAGCCAGGAGCCTGCTTCGGATTCTGTGTTTCCCTCTCTCTCTACCCCTCCCCACTTGCACTCTGTGTGTCTTTCAAAAATAAATTTAAAAAAAATTAAAAAAAAAATATATATATACACATACCTGTGCTGTAGATGTGCATGCATCCCTGTGTGTGGACACATCAGCGTTACCTATTGAAACAAATGGGAGTCAAATGCATATATTCTTGAATCTTATTTTTCAAATAATTCCATTTTTTCAAAGTTACTCTAAGAAAGCATCAGGCATTGTGATGTGGTGTCTGGCACTACGTAATTCCTTATTTAATAGAAGAACAAGAGAGCATTTACAGTAAAATATTCATAAATTGTCAGTACATCTGTTGTTTCTGCCCCCAGGGCCACATTCATTTAAGGCTCCTATTTTCCAGACATTTTTCTATTTTCAAATATACACTGTACTTTGATCTGGCACGTAACCAATCAAGCTGCCTTTTATAACCTAGCTACACCTGTTTCTGCAGGTGTGGTAACTGAGGGAGAGCATTTTCAAGATGGAGGGGAAAGACTACCTGGGATTCATTTAGAGCTAGCCATTTCCTCCCTGCAACCCAGCAGGCAGCCTCTGGGAATTTCTCATGAAGCACATCAGTAGAATTTTTCTCTTTCATATCAGTGTGTCTTCACTTAGAGTGAGAATGTCTCATGTCATATGTTTTTCAAGGGAGGTATCTATGACTCAGAGAACAGGTATTTTAAAAGGATTATTATTTTTCTTTTTCATAACATTTTGACTTTATTTTGCTCCTTTTTATTAACGTTGTCATATGTGAATTTGCATGTTGTTGTTGTTTTTTTAATGTCTAAGTGGCTTTTATATTACCATAGTATTTTATTTTACACTACCTCATCCATGTTATTTAATTGACGTTTGCTGAGGGTGCGTGATTGACAGTAACACTCATGTGCCTGGCCTTCGTGCGATCTTGTCCCCCAAGATCAGGCACATTCCTTTCCCTCTGTAAAGCATACCTCCAGGTGCTCATGGCACACTGAATATCTGCAGCCATTTCACTGCCTCTAGTACATCTGTGCAACTGTGCTCTATCAGTTGAGTTGAATGTTTTCTGGGAGTCAGAACTGTTTATAACATTTGAACTTACTATTCAAATTAGGTAAACACATTAACTATGGCATGAACTTAAAGGGAAACAAAAGTATGAAGTGTTTGGTATTTTTGCCCATTAAAACCTTGAGTGTTTTGTAATAGCCCAGCAATTCACACAACTGTCCCAAATGCTATTTAATTTAGATGTGAACCATGAAATCATAGACTATTTGATGGGGAAGGGGGGTAAGTTGGAAACATCTAAATCGATACAGTAGCCACCTCATATTCAAATTAATTAGGATGAAATAGTATTAAAATTTTTGTTCCTCGGTTGCTATGTGTTCAATAGCCACACGCAGCTTGTGGTTACCAAATTGAACAGCACAAATATGGAACGTTTCCATTGTCACAGAAAGTCCTATTGGACAGCACCAAAAGGAGATTCTACACTCAGATAAATCTCCAGTTGTGTAATTCCTTGCTCCAAATGAAAGAAATCAAAACTAAAAATTGTAGATGAATAGTATCTTTGTGTTTTGGGCAAGAAATAATTCATAACTCTAAAAAGTTGACATAGTGTACATGTTTACATTTCAGGTTTAAGAATGTGAATTTTTGGGCGCCTGGGTGGCGCAGTCGGTTAAGCGTCCGACTTCAGCCAGGTCACGATCTCGCGGTCCGTGAGTTCGGGCCCCGCGTCGGGCTCTGGGCTGATGGCTCAGAGCCTGGAGCCTGTTTCCGATTCTGTGTCTCCCTCTCTCTCTGCCCCTCCCCCGTTCATGCTCTGTCTCTCTCTGTCCCAAAAATAAATAAAAACGTTGAAAAAAAAATTAAAAAAAAAAAAAAGAATGTGAATTTTTTTAATGACTCTCCATTTTAACACGTTTCCATTAATTTACTGTTTATTCTCCATGCCTCTATCAGATAAAGCACTTTTACTCAGATGTATGGGATAATGATTAAACATATCTGTGCCAGAGAGTGGTGATTGTACCATGGCTCTATTGCCAATGCCCTGTGGCAGTTTGGGAAGGTTGTGTTTCCAGACTTTTGTGTCTTTACCCAAAAAATACAAATCTTAACAAAGCTTATGCGATAGGATTGTTATAAAAACTAAATGAGTTAATGATGGTAAAATGCTTTTGTCTGTGACTAGCAGAGGAAGGGGAATGAATAACTAAAGAGTTGTGGACAATTTGCCAAATGCCATCATGTATATTATTTCATTTAATTCCCAATTTGTTATTTTCTTATTTTAGATAGAAAAGATGACTTACAGAGCTATAGTTAACTGCTAAGTTTGATATTTGGTAATTCATTTCTCTGACCTCAAAACTTACAGCATTATATTCTTCTTATGTAACACTTCCCTTCATGAACTACTCAAAAAAAAAAAAAAAAAGGCGTGCTACTAAATTCTTTTCATTTGAACCAAGACTCCTGATTTGTTGTTCATTTACAGATTTTATCAATAATAGACATGATGGCAAAATGTTGTGATCTGAGAAGCAGAAGCCTAGTAGATCTATTTCACTTGTTGTTGTCTAGTCAATAGAGCAACTTGGTTGTGTTTTGAAACAGAGAGAATAACAAAATCATTTTCCTCCAGCTGAGCATTCATCAATGAGTTCATGTAAACCTATTTCAGAACAGGAGAAAACAAAGAGAGTTTGAATTCATACTTATCTTAATTTTAATTCACATACTAGATCTAGGATAAGGTTTTCTATACCAAACCACCTGGATCCTTGCTGATTAAGAGGGATTTATACTACAAACCAGGTCAATATCACAATAAAGGACAAAGACAAGTTCTGCAGATGCTAACATTTGAATGTTGATTTCCTATCTAATATTGAAAAAGAGCTCTTTAATCGCTAATGTTTATGGCTTATACTAGTTGTCTCCCTCCAGAAAATTAAAGACTGGTGAAAAGAGACAGGAGTTACACAAACTATTGTAATACAAAGAATACGTCAAATACAGTAAGAGATGCATATGGTACCAGAGGGATTTTAAAGAACATGGAGTTTACGTTATATTAGGGACATGAGATTCAACTTCATGGAAGAAATGGCCTTCAATATAAATATAAAGAAGAAATAAAGTATGAACTGGAAGAGATAAGAAAAAAGCTATTCTCTCTTTTGGATGAGCTAAATTTTCTTTTTGGTGTCTTTGCATCATTTCCGATGTTTTCTACACTTATCCTGTATTTCAGAATGTGGGAAACTGAATTTCTCAAATCTCTTTGCCACCAAAGTTCTGGTTTGAATTCTAGCAATGGGAGACCATCACATGCAGTTGGAAGGCAGAAGGTACTTTTGTCTCCACATAGCACCAGTGACTGCAGTAGGCAAGCCCAGTTTGTACTCAGCAACAAGAGCAGACACACCGGGCTCCTATAGCTCCTAAGTGTGGACACCTCATATGGGAGCCACAGAGGAATCCAGATATAGGCAGTAGCTCTCATACCTTCCTACAGCTCCTGATCTGAGTAACGCCATTTGATCTTTCTTCTCTTTCCAACAATTTTATATCCTACTTCTCTTTCTGTTTGGAATACTTAAGCAGATTCCTGTTTTGCTGATGGAGCACTTAATGATAGAGTTAGGGAAATGCAAAACAAAAACAAAAACAAAATCCATTCGTGTAGAAAAGTTGAGACGTGTTTTGGGAGAAGAGTTTTCGTAGCAATTAGACTTGAAATACATTTCAGAACTGTCTTATATTGATATCGTAATGCTCGACTGTTGAATTTGTGATTTAGTAGTGTTCTGTTCTACATTTCTGACCATTCCTTTTTAGAGTAAATGCTTTACCTTGTCACTTAAGCCACATTTTTTTAAGGTTTGAAAAGATGAGAACTCATCAAATCCAAGGTAACTCTAAAAATCTTTAAAGAAATATGTTCATAAAAACCAGGAGAGAAGATAACAATTTAATGCCTGTGATTTAGCCCAGTGAGTTTATATACTAAGCTGTGGGCACAGTAGTACTGGCAAAATGTCATAAGAAAATTGGGGCCTAGAGATATGAGGTAAATCAGTGTTGACTATAAATAAAATTTCTAATGATATAAAATGAAATCCCCAGATAATATCCACAGTGGTTTGTGGGTTGGATAGGGGAAAAAGCCAAACTAAGTAAAAACATCCCACAAAATATGTCTTGATAAGAGACAGTTATAGATACTCATTGATATTTGATGTTTGAAAAATACAAGTTTAAGTAATTCTATTATGTATTTAGTGATATATAATAAAAGATTAGATGACTAAAGTATACCATTCAGACTACAAGGATGAAAAATCAACTTAAAGAACACTTAACACTCAACAAAAGACAGAAGGGAAGCTAAGCCAATAACAATAAGTTATGGCACATAGAAAACACAAGGTAGGTATCAGTTGGGATAAAGATACATTATCAGTACTCATTACAATTGCTAGTGGTTCAAAACCAACATTTCTCAGATTAAATAAAAACAGAACAAAACAAAAGAATCCACAACCAAATTCAGGGAAAAATGGCCTAAATCTGTAAAAGATATATAATTTATATTGATAGAAATAATAACATACTAAGACAATGAAATAGTCACTAATATTCATACCCCTAAAATCTTCAAAATTACTTTAAAATTAAAAAGTGACAACTAACATGAAAACATTTGAATCTTTAGCAAGATATTTTACTGCATCTTTCTCAGAAATCAATAGATCAAATAGAATAAAAAAGAAACAACATATCAAATATTTCAATAAAACAATTGACTTGTCTACACTAGTAAGTGGGTATGTGTTATTTAAAGACAAATAGAAAGTTCACACTTTTTAAAAGCATCAATAGAACATTACTAGACCAACCATTTGTTGATTCTTTTCCATTAACAACAATCTATTCATTTGACAGTTACCGGGTATGTTCTGTGTGTCTCATGCTATTATGTTTCTGGGGAAACTAAATTGTAGTAAGATGTTAATGCCATGGTAAAAAGATTGGGAAAAATGTGACCTACTTTACATTTCAAAACTCCCAATCTACACTGGATCATAAAACATAATTTAACTTATAAAAGCTCCACAATTTTGTTTTCAAAATTGTTTATATAAAATAAAAGACTAGAAAATTTAGCACCCATCCCATAGTTCATTTAGCCTGTATCTCAGGCAAGAGATACAATGCTTCTGGCAGAGTTATTGGAAGAAAAAAAAGACAGAAAAATGTGTACTGTCCTTAATTTCTCATTAAGAACTAAATGAGATACAGGTAAACAATAGTTAACACAATATATTAAAAAGAACTGGGAGACACTGATAAAAATTTCTGTGGTGTTGTACATACAAAACCAATATATTTTTGGAGGTAAATTTTCCTCTGCACACTATTTTCTTCTTCCTTGATGACTTTAGAATTTAACCCTTGAAAAATGCCAAAACATTATATTTGTTCTCAATATTTACCGAGGACGTTAACTGTTTACGTGACTAGAAAAATAAAGAGCATCTTGGGAAGGCAATTAGAATATATATCTTCTTATTTATCTGCATGATTGGGCAATTCCAGTTCTTGAAATTTACCCTAGGTATATGTTCATAAATATGAAGACAGGGAAATATTTACAAAACAAAAGATCGTTCTAGCATTGTTTATAATGAAAAATTGGAAGCAATCTAAATGTCTCTTAATAGATGAATGCTTACACAAGTTATGGCATTTTCTTATCATAGAACATAAGCAGCACTTAAGAATGAGTAGTACTTGGAAAGGTCTTTGTGGACTATAGAGCAGACTGTTTCACATAGTTTACCACTATTTAAGTTAACATAGGCACATAAATTCATGAAAAATGTTACAGTGGATAAACACCAAACTAGTAACTGTAGTTACATTTGGGAAGTGATCTAGTATAGCAGCATAAGGTGGGTTTGGAGAAGAGTCAGAGGGAAAGGATTAGGCTTTATTTAGATTTAGGTTTATCTAGAATATTTCATTTTAAAAAAAAGGAGAATTCATTCTTATATGAAAGAAGCATTCACAGCATAGAAGGAAATAGAATACTGAATTGTGAAAGTATAGTGTCAACAATTAAAAACAAGATACTCATACAAATACAAAATGGATATATCAGCTATTTTTTCAACTATTAATTAATGAAAAGAAGTAATATGACAAAGGATTCAAGTTTATATAGCGGGCAGAAAATATATAAAACATATATATTAAGTATATTAAATATATACATTAAACATATATTAAAGATATATTTTTAATGTTTATTTATTTTTGAGAGACAGAGTGCAAGCAGGGGAGGGGCAAAGAGAGAGGGAGACACAGAATCTAAAGCAGGCTCCAGGCTCTGAGCTGTCAGCGCAGAGCCTGACATGGGGCTCAAACCCACCAACAGTGACATTATGACCTGAACCTAAGTTGAACGCTTAACTGACTGAGTCATCCAGTCGCCCCAGAAAATATATTTTTTAAATGTGGATGTTAAAATAAAGTTATTAAAGTGTATACAAAACTGAATAATATCCTACAAGGCATTAATTAAAACTGCAACTTTCAGAATTATATTTTCTAGTGGATAGAAATCTACAAATAACATGTAACTCCAGTTAAAGAGCAAAACCAAACACAAGTACATTTACTAGGAGAGTTAAACAATTCTTAGGTGTGCTTATAAAATAATAGACCAGTATAACACTAAAAGTATATGTCACATACTCTTTTTGCTTATTTCTAAGTATTATGTAACTTTTCTTAATGAAGTGCAAAAACATAAATAAATAAAGACGACACTGCACTGTTAAGAATAGTGGTTGAGACAGATATTTTAATCACGTATTATGGAAATTGATTTCAGAAAATATGATACAAGTATCCAAATACAGATGGTGGAGACGTAACAATATGAAAAATATTATTAATTGTAGAAAGAGAAAATCAAAATTCATTGCAGTTGGTGTATAAACCCTGATACTAAAAAATATCCACTCAAATGCCAAAAAGGAAATAACAGAAAAAGATAAAAGTTTTCAGATAAGACCAGAAGAGATTGCTATTAGTTACATGTAGCTCCTTTATTCCCAGTGAATGAGATTTACTGTCATTATCAAATCTATTCTGTATGTTATTTTTAGTTTATGTGTTTTCACATCGAAACTACACAGTATATTCCCATAGGTCATTCTCCACTTGTGTGTGTGCCTGTTTTACGCATTCTTCTGCTGTAATCAGAACGTTACAAATGTCTACAGTTATAGATAAAGCAGGATAAACTAATTCCCAATTACAATCAAGATTCAAGGGACTACTGTGAGTTCTGAATAAGAATGATAAGCTAAAAAATTTACACTGTGCTTGGTGTGCCGTATACAAATGGGAAACATTTGTTAAAAATAAGTTTTCCCATTACATAAACCACTCTTTTTCAAATATTAGGCTTAACTCAGGATTAGCCTAGTGAAGTACTTCCTTTCACATTTTTATTGAACTTATTTTATCCTAATTACTTGAAGAGATTTTGTTTAATAGACTGTAATACAAATAAAGTTTGATTCACTCTATGCAAAGAGATAAAAAGAACCCTTGACATCCCTAATAATAAGGAAATATTAGTGTCTTTACATGTCATGATCTTAGTTGAACTTTCTGATATATTTATCCTGTCTGCTGGAAATCTAGCAAGAGAAAATATCAGTCAGTTAATAAAAGCAGAGTATCAGATTCTATTCTAAAATTGAGAAAACAAAAACTGAAACATGCCTACTATGAATAGTTGGAGAGTTTAGAATTATTGTTATAGGGTGACTTAAGGTATCAAAGGAGATTCTTTCCCACTAGTATTAGAAGACTAAAGCAAAGCCTCTATAGTAAAGAATTTTGAAATGGTAGCCCTCTCAAGGAATCTAGGGCACGCATATTTTATGGCTTTATATTAAAAACAAAAACAAAAAGCAAAAACCCCACATTGATTTACATACATTTGCATATACTACTCAAGTATGTAAAACTAATTAGTACAACTGAAAATGATGTATTCAAGATTCACATTTAAGGTCATTCAAAGAACTGAGGTCAACCAAGTTTTCCAAGTTATGAAATCTGACTCCAGCAGGATATTTCTCCCAAAGCAGGGATCATTTTCAAAGTGCTTTGCCTAAAGATAAAGGCTTCCAAGATGATGACTCTGTGAAAACAAATGTCTACTTCCTCAATGTTAAAGAACCCCCTAAATATTTTTAGTGTGCTTGGGGCTGCTAATCTCATTGACTCCCTCTTGTCTTCAGATGGCATGTTTTATCATTCTGTCTGAAAGCCGAGGAGGCTAAGTGAGCTGCCTTAGACTGATCAAGTCCCTGATAGGAAGCATTCAGTGCTCTAAAAATGGCATGCAACCCGCAAAAAAGTCTAAAAATTGTCAGCTCTGCTTTTAAACCTTAGTGGCTTAAGCTGTTTATAAAGGATCTTAAAATAAGAAAGTTTTCTGTTTTAAATAAGATAACCTATGAAGCTTTAAAAGGTGCAACATTCTGGGCATTATATTTTCTTTTCCTGAGTTATGAGGGAACTTTAATAAAAAGTGTCAGTAATCTCAAATCCATTTAAACTTGCTTCCTGGGATGTACTGATTTACAGAGCCATGATCTGCCAGTGATGGATCATAGCTGATCAGGTCATTTGCTGATAAACATATTTCAGAGGATTTTCCTTTCCATTTTGTGTTAAAATTCTTATACTGTATGGTATGTCCTTGTAGAGTCTGAACTGACCCCAACTTTTCTTCTTTCAAGAAAACTCTATTTTCTGGAAATATGGCTCATCCTATAAACTACATTTGCTATTTATTAAATACATAGACCCTATCAAGTAAATAAAGTTCTAAACATTGCGATAAAAATGCATTTAATCAAGCAGTCAACTTTTTGAGCTCACTGATGCTCAGCTTTTGGATATTTAAGATCAGTAAGGTACTAGCAGGAATTTTCCCTTTGCTACAGGATGAGTTTCTTGCTTTTGTTTTTGTTGACCTTGACCTGGAATTTAAGGATATGTTTTCTGATTTTCTGATGAATTTTTTAAAATGGGCGTCTTTCCCATTATTGGCAATACTGCCAAAGCATTGCATTTATCTTGGTATCACCCCATTTAATAATCTTCAGAGGGGACTGACTTATTCATTACTGTTAGGGAAGAAAAGTTTTTCTCAACCCTTCAAAGTCGTTGGCGAGGTCAGAAAATTAAAATGATACAGACATATTGGGGCGCTTGGGTGGCTCAGTCGGCTAAGTGTCCTACTTCGACTCAGGTCATGATCATACGGTTCATGAGTTCAAGCCCTGTGTCAGGCTCTGTGCTGACAGCTCAGAGCCTGGAGCCTACTTTGGATTCTGTTTCTCCCTCTCTCTCTGCCCCTCCCTTGCTCATACTCTGTCTCTCTCTCTCTCTCCCCCCACCCCCCAAAGTAATAACACGTTAAAAATTAAAAAATAATAAAATAAAATGATAGAGACATATTAATAGTTAAAAAGCAAAAAGAGCTATTTAATCTAATTTTTCATAACATGGGAGCCTTCCTAAGGAAATCAAAACCTAAAGAAACTGTTAAGCCTGAGTACTTTTAATGCTAGGTTTGATGAAGAGCAGACAGCATTGGAGAAATATAATAGGGCAAAGAGTATGAGTAGGTGTAGTGAGCTGGCAGAAATTATCATGGCCTGTTTTATTTGGATTCTTCTTGGCATCCCTTTGTCTTCAGAGATAAAGATGCTCCTTTGCTGAAATAAAGGAAGGGCGCATCTCACGCGAGGGTTTTAGGACCTCTTTCACCGAAGAAGGGCAGTGAGAGGGAAAGTCAGTGTGACCTTCCTGCTTCTGCCATTTTCTCAAAATCATTCAGCTTAAAATATTCAATATACCACGGTGCCTATTCTGGGGTATTGTCTCCTGACCCCCATCATTACCCAGTGCGTTCAAACTCCACTGTCTGCCACTAGGAGGCCTCCGTCACCTGGCCCTAAAGGTCAGTCTTTCTTTGGGACTTTCGGTCTTCCACTGTCTAAAAAACCTTCACTGATTCTTCTCCTTTCTAAGTTTTACCCATTTGTTTTAGGATACAGCTTATTTCCCACTTGCTATAAAAGACTTCCTGACTACTTTATTTCATCTTTACCTAAACCAAATCCCAAGTTCCAGCTTACATTCTCCCTGTTTAATACCTCTGACTCCTCTTTTTTTTACCTACCTCTTAAAGCCATATTGTTACCTATATTAATATCGTCTCTCCATTTATTGCACATGGATTATACCATTTTATAGATGAGAAACTGAGACATAGGGAGATTAAGAAGGTTGTTCAAAGTAGCAAAGCTGGGATTCATACCTATTTTATTTTGTGTTGCTCTCTACAAAGCCCTTGCTTGTAATTACCATAAATCTACTGACTTCCTAAATAGAATTCATTCATTTCATCTTTACTAATATGCTATTTTAATCAACTAATAAAATTACTTATTCTGTTTAGTAAGATTTGTGCATTCATGAAATGTTTAATATATTTTTTTTTTGTTTTCTAAAACAGACACATTTCACAAATGAAATGTTAATATGCTTCTTAGCTGCACTACAGTCATTTCAAAATAGTGACAGGTGCAATATAAAAAAATAAATAGGAAGATATTGAGGCACTTTCTAAACTACCAAAAAACTTACTAAACTTTCTTGTTTTTTAGAAATGCCACTGATTGGAAAATTAATTATAAATTTAATAATATTTTCAGAAAAGAATCCTGAGCATTATAAAAACACTTTGGTAATAAAATACATAGACATATATATGTATGTATATATAAATTATATATAAATTTTGAGACCATTTGCCAATGAAATAGTGTTTAGAAATATGGAAAAATGTAATTGAGAATGAAATTTTTCAATTTTCGACCAGTTCTTTGACTTATGTAAATTTTTTTAAAAATAAACAAAATATTTCCCTTCAAATTCTGTGAATTATTCATGAATAGTAGATCAACTCAAAGTTCTCTGGTTATTTCTGACTCTGGGCATTTAATGCATCCTTAACTGTCATTAAGTGTTATAATGAGCAGTGTGAAAGAAACAGAAGAAAGAATGTATCTAACTTGTCTAATTCTCTTCGATTTTATGTAGATAATATTGACTTCATCTTCCTTTGATGCTTAAAAAAGTATTAATTTCTGGATTCTAGAGGCAAAATCCTAGGTCACCGAGCTGCAAAAGAAAATTTTATCTTTGTATTTCCACTACTCTGTATCTTTCTAATCCTTTCTCTTTCTTTCTCTATCTTCACTTTTTTTCATTATAACTTAACTAATTTTATTTATTTTTTTAAGTTTTTATTTTAATTCTAGTTAGTTAACATACAGCGTTATATTAGTTTCCAGTATTCAACATAGTGATTCAACACTTCCATACATCACCCAGTGTTCATTACAACAAATGCACTCCTCAATCCCTATCACCTGTTTAACCCATCGCCTCCACCCCCTTAACTAATTTTATTTTTAAATTAAAATTCAATAATTGCATGTTGTCTCTTAATTATTAGTTTAGAGAACCACTAAGAAAATATTTGTAAACTGTGTATATGACAAAGGAATATTATCTACAGTCTGTAAGGAACTCTCAAAACTCTGTAAAAACCAAACAATCCAATTACAACATGGGCAAAAGATATGGACAGCTACTTCACTGAAGTAGATGATAAATAAAGCACATGAAAAAGTGTTCAACAGGGGCGCCTGGGTGGCGCAGTCGGTTAAGCGTCCGACTTCGGCCAGGTCACGATCTCGCGGTCCGTGAGTTCGAGCCCCGCGTCGGGCTCTGGGCTGATGGCTCGGAGCCTGGAGCCTGCTTCCGATTCTGTGTCTCCCTCTCTCTCTGCCCCTCCCCCGTTCATGCTCTGTCTCTCTCTGTCCCAAAAATAAATAAACGTTGAAAAAAAAAAAAAGTGTTCAACATCTCTAGTCATCAGGGAAATGACTTTCCTGATGTTTTTAATACAGATTAAAACTATGATGAAATATCATTAAATGCCCACTACAATGGCCAAAATGAAAAACAGGTAATACCAAATGCTAGTGAGGATGGAGAGAAACTAGATCATTCATGCATCATTGTCAATATTGTAAAATGGTACAGCCACTCTGGAAAATAATTTGGCAGTTTCTTAACAAGCTAAACATTAAATTATCATATGACCCAGATATTGAACTCCTTTGCATTTATTGCACAGAAGTAAAAGCACATGCACACAAAAAATGAATAATCCAATTTAAAAATGGGCAGAAGACATGAATAGACATTTTTCCAAAGAAGGTATGGATGGCCAATAGACACATGAAGAGATACTCAACATTACTTATCATTAGGGAAATTCAAATCAAATCGACAATGAGATATCACCTCACACTTGTCAGAATGGCTAAACTCAAAACACAACAAACAACAGGTATTGGTGAGAAAAGGGAAAAATGGGAGTTGGAGAAAAGGGAACCCTTGTGTACTGTTGGTGGGAATGCAAACTGGTGCAGCCATTCCGGAAAACAGTATTGAGGGTCCTCAAAAAGTTAAAAATAGAATTATTTTATGATAAAGCAATTGCACTATTAGATATTTACCCAAAGAATACAAAAATACTAGTTCAAAGGGATACAAGCATACTGATACATGCATGCTGATTATCGATAATAGCCAAATTATTGAAACATCCCAAGTGTCCATTGATAGATGAATGGGATAAAGAAGATGTGAATATATATATACATATATATATATACACACACATACATATATATATGTGATATATGTGTATAATGTGATGTATATACATATATGTATATATATGTGTATATATATATATATATATATATATATCACAACCCCCCCAAAAATACACACATTCACACAGAAACCTATATGTAAATATTCATAACAGCTTCAAATGATGAATAGTTAAGCAGTGGCACCTAAACACTATGGAATGCTACTCAAAAATAAAAAAAAAAAAAAAGAATGAATGTTAGTATGCACAACAGAGAATTGTGCTGAGGGAAAATGGTCAAATCCCGTAAGGCAATTTTACTGTATGATTCTATTTATATAGCATGATGATAATTTGGAATTTTAGAACAGATCAGTGTTTTCCAGAGCTTAGAGAGTGGGCAGGGATGAAGGGAGGAAGTTGTGTTCATATAAAAGCAAAATGAGAGATTCTTGTGGTGATTGAATTGGTCCATATCTTGACTGTATTCGTGGATGCATAGACCTATACATGTGATAAAGTTGTATAGATTTAAATATACACTCTCATCCCCTCACCCCTGCACACACAAACATACATGAGTGCATGTTATCTGGGGTCAATGCAAGTAAAATCTATGGATTGCATCAATGCCAAGATCTTGATTATAATATTGCCCTGTAGTTTTATTTTTTTTTAATTTTTTTTCAATGTTTATTTATTTTTGGGACAGAGAGAGACAGAGCATGAACGGGGGAGGGGCAGGGAGAGAGGGAGACACAGAATTAGAAACAGGCTCCAGGCTCTGAGCCATCAGCCCAGAGCCTGACGCGGGGCTCGAACTCCCGGACCGCGAGATCGTGACCTGGCTGAAGTCGGACGCTTAACCGACTGCGCCACCCAGGCGCCCCTGCCCTGTAGTTTTAAATCTTACCATTGGGTAAAGGATTCATGGTGTCCTTATTTTAGATATTATTTTTTACAACTGCATGTGAATCCACAATTATTTTAATAAAAGTTTGAATTAAAATAGTAAAATAAAGGCATTTTATTTTATATAATGCTGAATAAATGAAAGTATAAAAATGAATAAATGAAATAATCAAATAATCATAATTCTGTGGGTCATTCTCCCCACATATATTGCTATTTAATAATAGGAATACATATTCACATATACATTTAATAGGGCTGGAACCAGTATCAAAGTGGAGGATGGATTTGGAAGTATTGCCATGCAAAATACATGTACTGTGCAAGAGTAGGAAGAGCAAATGTTTGGGGTAAAAAGGCAAAGTGTGTCAACTGAATAATTAAGAAATATTTAGGTCAGTGGCTCTGAAATTATACTGTGCCTACAAATTAGGTGGAGAACTTGCTAAATATGCAGATACCAGCATACCATCCAAGAGGTCTTGATTCAGTAGATCTGGGACAGGTTCTGACATCATCCATGGTGATCTTGATGACATCACTTCACGGTTGACGATTTAAAAATCAATGATTTACAAATAATTCATTACAGAATAATACACAATGTACTCTTTAAGTATATAGAAATATATAGTTACAAACATCAACACATTTAATATCAATTGAAAATTGAAATTTTAATTGAAAGAAATAGATAATTTAACTACCTATTGTATCAGTGAATGAATAGAATATCATATTTATTGACTGCCTTAGGACAGAAATGGAAAACTTTATCTTTACATTAGAAATGCTTTTGTTTTGGGGCGCCTAGGTGGTTCAGTTGGTTAAGTGTCCAACTTCAGCTCAGGTCATGATCTCAACGTTAGTGGGTTTGAGCCCTGCATGGGGCTCTGTGCTGACTGTTCCGAGCCGGGAGCCTGCCTGGGATTCTGTGTCTCCCTCTCTCTCTGCTCCTCCCCCACTTGCACTATGTCTTTCTCTGTCTCTTGAAAATAGATAAATGTTAGGAAAAAAAAAGAAAAGAAAAAAATATTTTTGTTTTGGGGGCACCTGGGTGGCTGTCTGTTAAGCATCTGACTTCAACTCAGTTCATGATCTCACAGTTTGTGAGTTCAAGTCCCACATTGGGCTCTGTGCGGACAGCTTAGAGCCTGGAGCCTGCTTCACATTCTGTGTGTCTTTCTCTGCTCCTCCCTCACTTGTGCTCTCTCTCTCAAAAATGAATACACATTAAAAATTAAAAAAAAAAGAAATGCTTTTGTTTTTTATTAAATAGTTTGCTCTGTCTAGAAGAGTAAGAAATTGTAATGGTGTCATAAACATAAAGTTGATAAATACTCAGTTGATATTGATTCTGAAAAATCTAGATATTCTAGTTGATTGACCAATTTATTTCTTATGGCTATTTTCTAGACCAGATTCTTTTTTAATTTTTTTAATTTTTTTTATGTTTTATTTATTTTTGAGAGAAAGAGAGACAGTGAGAGCAGGGGAGGGGCAGAGAGAGAGGGAGACACAGAATCAGAAGACAGGCTCCAGGCTCTGAGCTGTCAGCAAAGTCGAACACGGGGCTCAAGGTCACGAATTGTGAGATCATGACCTGAGCTGACGTTGGACACTTAACCGACTGAGCCACCCAGGCGCCCCTCTAGACCAGATTCTTAAGCAATGAGTAGACTCACTATATAAACAAAATAAGCACAAGGCATTTGTGTACAAAATACATGGATATTTTTCTCTATTTTTCAGAATCTTATAGTTTTTTTTTACACCTACATTTGTTTTTGAATATAGATGTGTCTATTAGACTTTCTTTTAGCAGCTACCAACGCTGTAGTACTGAATACAAATATCCCTAAATATAGTGGCTTACATGTTATTATGTTTATGGGTTGCAAATAATCTGGGATGGTCCCAACCTGGGCAGGTCTGCTTCTACATGCTGATAGGTGGATAGACTAGGACAAATCTCCACATATCTCATTTTAGGAATCAGTCTGGAAATACAGAGAATATTTTCCTCATGACAATGGCAGAAGCATAAGAGGATAAGGCCAACCACCCAAGCACATTTGTTCACTTCAGATATGCTAACATCCCATTGACCAAAATGAGTAACACAATGAAGCCCAAGTCACAGAGCAGGGAAGTTTACTTCCAACTACAGTGAAGCTATTGCAAGAGTGAGGATGTATACCTATATTCCTAGGGTGTGTAAATTTAGGTGAGATCATTAACTCAAATGATCAAAGGATCACCAGATGATACTGGTAAGCAATATTAGCATTTAGACATAGCTTGTTTGGGAGTTATAAGAGATACCATATTTATTTCAATTGATTTTTATAATTAGTTCTTTAAAATGTTAATTCTAACTAAAATCAACTTTGAGCTGCTTACTTCTTTTACCTATGGAATAACTTACCTTCTCTAATAACATTTGTTTCAATTATCTTTTGCAATGTAACAAATCGTCCCAAAGTTAGGAACTTAAAACACTGATTTTTTTTTATTTGCTTACCATTTTGTGGGTGAACAATTTGGGCTGAGCACAATTTGGGCTGTGCTCAGCTTGGAAATCTTGCTCATCTAGGGCCTCTGCTGGGATGGCTGATGTGTCTGGAAGACTGGATCTTTTTCTCCACGTGTCTCTTATCCTCAAAAAGTCTAAGCATGACTTGTGTTTCTGGCAATAATGCTCAAAAGGGCAAGAGTAGAAAATTCAAGACCCCATGAGGCCTAGGGACTCACACAATGACACTTCCATTACCTTTGATTGGTCCAAGCAAGTTACAAGGCAAGTTTTGATATGGGGAATGAACAGTTATGGTCCCTTGTATTAATGTGCCAATATAAATTAGGTAGTTTTGAGGAATGAAATCCATAAAATGTCCTTATGTTGTGTACTTTTTCATGCTTCTTGAGCTAGCATAACGTCGTTAAAATTCTCCATTTCTATACTTTTCACATAGAACTGGATCTCTGAGCAGAGATGTCTAAACTTTTTAATTGTGCTTACTATCAAAATTCTTTTGACTTTCATCCCAAGCAAAATATGTAAATATATTTAAGAAATACATATTACCAATAAGGCATATGTTAAATGGCAGAAAAATTTTCTTTCTTTCAAATTCGTGAAAACATTTGGAAGTAAGTTTTTACATTTTTTCATTCCCTTTCAAATGATTCCTTTGCTCATCCCTAGGAAGACCACTGTGTTAGATTATTATGCAGCTTTCCTAATAAGCTAATTCTTATAATGAGTAGGTATATTATTCTGGATAGTCTAACTGTGGTTAAGAGTAGATCTGAAAGTATCTGAGACTTACTAGAATTTTTTTCTAACTTACATAATTAGTCCTAGTGATTGGCAGGCAGTCTATAATAATGCCAACATCCAGACTCCTTCCATCATATTGTTTTATCCT
The DNA here is from genome assembly GCF_007474595.2 of Lynx canadensis. Taxonomy (NCBI): domain Eukaryota; kingdom Metazoa; phylum Chordata; class Mammalia; order Carnivora; family Felidae; genus Lynx; species Lynx canadensis. The sequence continues at coordinate 66,591,053 of NC_044310.1, read as the reverse complement.
CTTCTAGATCATCTGGGCACTCTCTATTCATCCAGTGGATGATTAAGGGGAAAAAATGATACTTACATGGGAGATAGTCTACGCCTAGAAGTGGCACATATTCCTTGTTCCCATATTCCATTGGCAAGAATTAATTTACATGGTCACATCTAAATGCAAAGAAGGTTGATGAATGTGTTCCAGCTACACACCAAGAAGGAAAGGAAATGGGCTTTGGGGAAGCCGTAGCACACTTTGCCATAGTGGAAAATACATGACACGTTATCCTCTACTCTTTTACTGGTAATCAGTGATGTGTAAAGCAATTGCTATGTCCTTGAATTTTGTCTGTCTGATTGTTCAACTCAATGAGTAGAACTTTTTAGAGACAAGGCAGGATATAAGTCTAGCCACAAAGAATTCCCCTCCATGTACGTTTCCCGGGACTTGTTAAAACAAACCCCAGCTGCTATTCTTTAGACTATAAAGTAAGTTTCTCATTAATTCTGCCCCTTTAGCAGCTGACAGGCAATTTGACTGCTTGGAAAACACACTGGGTTTTTATGACCCACACGTAAGTAATCATAACCAGCCATATGTAAAACCACAAAGCATAAATTGATGGAACTAATACAATTTTAGCTAACAATATTACAGGTTATATTTTAGCACTACAAAGTCCCTTTTAACATTTCAATGTTGTCCTATAGATGTGCCCTGGATTTGCTTTCCTATAAGAAAGATACATAATTTTGCTAAAGTTGTTCATTTTTTCTGTTTAACTTTTATTTTCACCTTGCAAATGTTGTTTTCTTTTTATATTGCTGTGTATCATATTTGAAAGTTTGTGTTAAAAATATAATAATTAATTAACATAGAAACATTTTAAGAGCTATTTCAGGGGGAATAATTAATACAGAAATTCATTTTCCTGTTTTCTGTCCAAGGATTATGTTTTCTTCATCTATTATTTTTAGAACAAGTACATCAGATATTTCGCAGAGTTTCATCTTGGTTTAAAATAAGTTGTTTTGAGGATAATGAGTTACTCATAATAAGGTCATAGGGCATTACGCTCTACCAATGTCTGTGTGTGTGTGTGTGTGTGTGTGTGTGTGTGTACATATATAAGGTTGAATTGTGTGTCCTCAAATTCATGTGTTGAAGCCTTAACCCCCAATATCTCAAAATGCGACTCTTTTGGGGCACTTGGATGGCTCAGTCGGTTAAGCATCTGGTTTCAGCTCAGGTCATGATCTTGTGGTTCCCTAGTTCAAGCCCCGCTTTGGACTCTCTGCTGTCACTATGGAGTCCACTTCGGATCCTCTGATCTCCTCTCTCTCTGCTCCTCCTACTTATGCGCGCACTCTCTCTCTCTCTCAAAAATAAATACACATTTAAAAAATGTGACTGTTTTTGGAGATAGGGCCTTTAAAGAGGTGATTAAATTAAAATGAGGGAAGCTATTAGAGTGGACTGTGATCTAATCTGACTGCTATCCTTGTGAGAAGAGGTAACTTGGACACATAGGAACCCCAATGATGAAGACACAGAGAAATGAACAATGCGAGGACACAGCAAGAAGTCTGCCGTTTACCAACCAAGGGGAGAGGCCCCAAAGAAATGAAATCTGTTGACACTTTCCTCTTGGACTTACAGCCTCCAGGTCTGTGAACAAGTCGATTTCTGCTGTGTAAGCCACCCACTCTGCAGTATTTTGTTACGGCAGCTCTAGTAGACTAAGGGTAATAATATATACTAATATTTTATACATATATGAAGATACTATAAGAAAAAAGCAGTGTTAAGTATAACAAATATTAAGTGGCTGTAGGCCAATTCATTTTTGTAATGCCTTTGAATATTACATATTTTTGAGTTATATTAAAGTTCATTATTTAATTGCTAAAGTTACTACAAAGTTTATTTACATCTCAGAAAAGAAATGAGGAGATGTCTAATGTTATCACAGGCATATGGAATTGTTATTTTTCAGAGCAAATTGTTGCTGATCAGCTATAAGTCCAACCTAACAGAAAATGAAAGAAAAATATAAAATCCAAATTTTATAAGGGTTTTATTGCTAATCCAATCTTAAGGCTTGAACAGTATTTAGAATGAACTCCTTCATGTACACTGCAGAAAATAGCTACATAAAAACAAACACAGGGGCGCCTGGGTGGCGCAGTCGGTTAAGTGTCCGACTTCAGCCAGGTCACGATCTCGCGGTCCGTGAGTTCGAGCCCCGCGTCGGGCTCTGGGCTGATGGCTCAGAGCCTGGAGCCTGTTTCCGATTCTGTGTCTCCCTCTCTCTCTGCCCCTCCCCTGTTCATGCTCTGTCTCTCTCTGTCCCAAAAATAAATAAACGTTGAAAAAAAAATTTAAAAAAAAAAACAACACATTGGTAGAAAAGGATAAGCCACTTATATATCCATTCCTAATCCCATCTCTAGAGACTTGTGACTCTTTCAGTTAATAAATTTTATATGAACTCTGCTCAAATGTCACCTATCCAGAGAGACTTTACCTGCCCATCCCATCATAATTTCATCTGTATTCATTCTCAGTTTCCTTCTTTTACTTATTTATTTCCATGTAATTTACTTGAGAGTATGTTATATACTTATTTATTTGTTTAATATCTGTCTCCCACACTAAAAGAAAACAAGGATTTTTTTTTATTGCTTTACTTCTATATCCTTAGCCTCTAAAGAAGTTTCTAGCACTTAGAAAATGCTCAATAACTATTTACTGAATGGATAGCTTAGTTCATATTTACCCATTGGTTTTTTATGCTTATTTAACTCAGTATAATTGTAATAGTCTCAGAGTTTCATAACTGAACCCCACCTGAACCATGAAGATCACAATCTAATTGGGAAGATTAGAAGATGAATGAAACAGAGGATAATTCAATTTTTAAAAAGTGTCCTAGGTATCCACAGCCACTATGGAAAACAATACAGTGATTCCTCAAGTATTAAGATAGAGTTACCATATGGTCCAGTGTATACGCAGAAGAAATCAAAGCAGGGACCCAAACAGAACTGTGTACGAACATGCTCATAGTAGCATTAGTCACAAGAGTCAAAAGGTGGAAGATATCCACATGTCCATCAACAGATAAATGGATAATCACAATGGTGTATACTTACAATGGAATACTGTTCAGCCTTCTAAATGGAAGGAGATTCTGGCGCATGCTACAAGATGGATGAAACTTGAGGACATCATTTCTGAAGTAAGCTGGTTACAAAGGATGAATATTATATGATTCCACTTGTATGAGTTATTAAAGTAGTAAAACTCACAGAAACAGAAAGTAGAATATGCAGTTGCCAGGGATTGAGAGGAGAGAGAAATGAGGAGTTCTTATTTAATGGGTATAGAGTTTCAGGTTTGAAAGATGAAAAAGTTCTGGAGATTGGTTGTGCAATTATATGAATATCCTTAAAACTATTGAATAATACAGTAAATGGGTAAGATGGCAAACATTATGTTATATGTATTTTACCACAATTAAAAAATGTGTACTATCCAAAAGTGAATTTATGTAGTGCTTATAAGAGCTGAAATATTCTTGACATTTGCTCTTAAAGAAAAGAGTGGGACTAAAGATTATACAAACATAACACATTCACTCCATTATAGTGTCTATATTAAGATCCAAGAATACCAAAGTTTTTATACCGCCTACTGGATTATGATTCCAATAAAAAACGAATAATGGAGCTGAATTCTTCATAAATAAACACATTTTGCATCTTCTTAAAATAATCATGTTTGGTAAAATATTAAAGATTATTAAGTTTGAGATTTTAAAAATTACATGGATGAGTAAAATAAGGCACACACTCTTAAGTCCATTGAGATGAAACATAAAAACTAGGTCTCAAGACTCACAAATTGTTTCTACCATAGATACTTTTTCTTAACAGTGAAAGAAAATAAGAATTAGAAGTTCATATTTATAATTTAATCTGTATTTGAGATTTGGTTTTATTAATATTTTCAGTTATTAAAAAAGTTTATGTTATTTTTCAAAGACTACTAACCAACATATTAAGGCAAACTCAAGGGGCACCTTGTTGGTGCCTCCAAACTTGATTTCAGCTCAGGTTGTGGTATCACTGTTGTGGGATCGAGCACCACATCAGGCTCTGTGCGGAGCATGGAGCCAGCTTGGGATTCTCTCTCTCCCTCTCTTTCTGACCCTTCTACACTTGTGTAAGAAGCATGTTCTCTCTAAATAAGTAAGTAAGTAAGTAAGTAAATAAATAAATACCTTAAAATAAAAGACAGATTCTAACCTACTTCTAGGTGTATTTATGGTCCTATCATGGAGTCATCAAAGTTGAAAAGAAATTTTCAAGTAATTGTTTGAAGTAAAAATAGAAATGGTAATTATAGTAACAATAAAATAGATAAAAATATTATTGTCACTGTTAGATTTATAATTAATAAATAGCATTTAAATAGGTAACATTTCCACATGCAATTCTATATGGCTTTCGTCTTAGGTCAATAAAAATATTTGAATATTACCATCTCACAAAAGAAATGCTAACAGATAACATATTTTGCTTCTCTACTCTTTTTTTGAATAGTTATTTTTCATCTTAAAATCTCTAGGAAGAAAAAAGCTAATTAGGGAATTTTTTAGAAAACAAGGGTAAGTGTAAATATACACTGTCATTGTGAATATATAATAATGTTGCTTAGGAAAAAGACCAAGGCATGGGCTCAGTATTTGAAGCCAAATTTGTCCTATTAGATTATAAAAGTCTCTGGCCTAAGATCTGTCCTTATGATAAGGCCTTTGCCTTAGAATTAGAGATAGATTTTTCAGCTGCAATTCAGTACTCTCCTACGCTTTCTCTGCCTTCATTTCTACTCTTGAGAAAATTCATATGGAAACACTCTGAAGGAGGATACAATGAGAATATGTGTGTCCCCTGGGAGAACCTGGGTTCAAATACATTTCTGTTATCAAGATCAAAATTTGCAAATGTTACCAAATATAAAATTGTTAGGACTCTCTGAATACTGCTAGGTCAAGTGCTAAGTAAAATCTGTCCTGAACAAATTTTGAAGACACCAAGCATATTTGGCAAGTGGAAATGTGTTCCCTCTTTTCATACTGTCAATACAAAGAGTGTTTTCTAAATCAAGCCCTATGTTTTCTGCTGATGGCAAAAGTTATAAGTGACTCAGGTCAATTGTGACAGTAGGAGAGAAACACAATCAGCCTGGGGACCAAGAATTTCAAAATCTATGCCAGCTTTCATTTATTCAGTCTGGGGAACATTCAGTGTTGTTTCTTCTCATGTTTTCTGTTTTATCCATCCCACTGATGGAAAAACATCATCATCATCATCATCATCGTCATCATCATCATCATCAACAACAACAAAAGAAAAAAATCTTAAAGCAGAAAAGGAAAGGAAAGTAGCTAAGGCAGCTCTTAAAATTGAATTGCTCACTCAAAAGCATTTACTCAAATTAAGCACCCAAAATAACAGGTAGGAAATTTTCAAAATACTAGACAATGTTTCCCCACAGTGCTAGAGCAGAGACAACACAAACTACCAGGCAATGAGGAATCTTAATGGGAGTATTTTGAATTACCCTAAATGTATGACTTATGTGTTGATTTCAGTGCACAGAGGTAGTATGCATATGCAACACGGTATGCATATAGATTATATGTTCTGAACACAACTAAAAGAAAGGGCCACTTTACAAGGTAATTCATTATATAGATACATACACATGCACCTATATACACTAATGTAACAAATAGTTCATGTTTGTATATATGCTAAATACAGGCAATGCACTCTGATCTTTGCTTTCTTCTTTAAATTTTTTTGTTTTAATATTGGTGGAGATCTAATCAATGGTTTCACAGTCCATTAATGGTTTCTCAGAGTAGTTTGAAAGGAATGATGTGCATGAATTAAAATGAACCAACTATAATTCCCCCTACTAAGTCACCTTTAAATCATTACAACTTGTTACGAGATTATGAGGAATAAATTGCTTGATATTAAAATGTTATGCAAAAACTTTAGTATGGTATTTTCAATTCCAAATTCTACCTAATTAAGATTTCATCTCTTCTATTCACCCTTCCTTATATCCACAATCAAAAGTACTCTTGGTATTACTAAAATTCAAGAGAAATATAATGGGCTTTCCTCTTTCAGTGGGCACTGAAAGATCTAGATTTTGATAAATCAACAGGTGTATTTGCCTTCTTCATTAGATCATAAGTTCTTTAGGCCTTTATATACATTTTATAACTCAAGGTTGTATCCTTCATGGTACTAACGTGATGATTTCCAAGTAAGCACTTAACAAATGTCTAGTGAACAATTTAGGAGGCAGGAAAAGAGCGAATGGTGAATGGTCATATAGGGATTTCAGAAAATTATGATAGCAAAGAGTGAATTTTAAAAGGTCAGAATTAGGATTTCATTTTTATCCATTTTAAGTATTTATAAAATGTTCTATCTGTGAAGACTTTTTAAAAAAATTTGGTTTGTTTTTGTTTTTACTTTAAAGAGAGAGAGAGAGAGGGAGAGAGGGGCAGAGGGAAAGAGAGAGAGAATCTTAAGCTCTTGAGTTCCCACACGGGACTCAATCCCACAACCCTGGTATCATGACCTGAGCCGAAATCAAGTGTGGGACACGCAATCGACTGAGGCACCCAGGTGCCCCTCTATCTGTGAGGACTTTTTAGAACTACTTTGTATATGAACTTACTTTTAGGTTCTTCTTCATAACTAAAAACTTTCTAATGTGTTACACTCCTAGTTCTTCTTCTACATGATTCACGTATGAGCTCACACAATGTAGAGTTATTTTTCTTCCAACCACAGTAACATGATCCTCCTCTCACTGCTGCTCTGAAGAATTAGTGGCACCTCCATTCAATGTGGGGATCTTTTACCTACATTTACTATCTGTCTCTCATGGATATTGGATGCCAGTCTCCTTGGTTTCAAGTAATGCAGGTGTCAACTGATTATTTTGAGCCATGGATAGATTTGTAACTGCTAAAAATGCCCAAATACAGTCAGCTTCTTATTTCCCACACAAGTTAACTTTTTAATGACACAACATTTTGACACAAACTGGGAGATGAAAGAATGGTTTAAATAATCAAGTATGTTCTGAATTTACTTTATCTCTTTGTTTTTACTGATCTCCATTTCCAGGTGGAATATGTGAGTATTCTGGTTAAATTGATTTATATGATTAAGTCATTTGGGGAGCCAAGCTATGTCAGACCCTTGGGCTTTAACAGACATAATATACACACAAGGGTGAACTCACCTGACATCCAACCCTCAATGATTGAAGGTGGGTTATGAGAGAATTATGCCAGGCATCCCAAATAATTTAAAAGGAAAAGATATGGTAGGGATTAATACAAAAACAAAACAAAAAAGAAGACGGGTCTTTAACTCTGACCTATGAAGATAGGAACAACTATTTGGGGAAAAGTTGTCAATACAAAGCATTAAGCGAGTGATATGGCATGATTCAAGATTAATCAGGAAAAAAATCCCTCCATCTCTTTCAAGTAGAAAGGGGCTTAATAGAGAATATAATGTGCTCAACACATTGGGGAAGATGGAGTACTGATAATCTGAATGGGATCTGAGTAGAGGTCCAGCTATGGTCCAGGGAGATGGAAAGTTGCAGTTGTCACCTAAAGGTTAGGAACCTATAGATAATTGCAGCTGACATCACAGCAACTCAATCATGCATGACCTTCAGAGCACAGCAATTCAGTCAGAAATTAAATAAAATTCACATCTATCCAAATATCTGCCACATCTTTCAGGAGAAAAAAAATGATTTCTACCCCTTGCTCTGTCTTTTAAGTATCTCATAGTAAATTTCATGTTTAGCAGAACCTAAAACATAAGAGGAATCCTCAGGAAATTGGAGCTGGAGGGCAGTCAAGCCAACCAAGGCCAATGATAGCATACACCAGACGCCTACTGGTGAAAACTCACAAAGACAGAGTGGTAGCAGATATGTGGGGCCTCTCTTGCCACAAAATTCTAGAGGTAGCACACAGAAATCAGGCAGGGGCAAATGCCAGATTTTAAGGGAAAGGGTCTGAAACTTGAACAGTGGTGGGTTTTATTAGAGACTTCTGATTAGCAAAATAATGGCAAGATCAGGGAGAAGGATATAACAGCAATGCAATGTGTCTGTATCGTGGCTGTAGTCGCATCCTTTTAGCTCAGCGTACATGAGATTGGAAATATTAACCCCTCCCCTGGTATGATCAGGAGGCTGTGTGCATGCCTTGTGACTGCAGTTATAAAATTTTTTGAACAAATGGCATTACTCATTATCTTATCTTGATTGGGTGACTACTAGCTCCCTTCTTGATGTAACTAAAGAAGTTACAGGCCAAGTATTGCAATTGACCAAGATAGAGTGCTTTAATTATTGGAGGAGAGTAGCGGGCTTTCATGAAATCAACTCTTTTCATGTCTTGGACGAGTTAACCTTTACTGTGCTCTTCTATTTCCAGTCTATATTTCTTTTATCTGTGAATACTTTTTTTTCAGAAACAGATTGAAATTTTCATTACTTGAGATAGCGTCATCATGCAAGCAGTATGATTAAGTGTATTGTTTCCAAATCTTCCATTCCTACCTGTTATAGAACTATGCATTTATTATGACATACAACTGTACCTCCCAGCAGGATAGCCAGAGTATATTTTCTTGCTCTTTTGCTATTGGACTTGTCCATATGACTTGCTTTGACCTGCAGAATGTTGGCAAATATGATGTAATCAGGAGCCTTAAATATGATTTGCTCTCTGTGGTCTGACACGAGAAGATCATGTTCCAGGGGTAGATCTTGCTACCCCTTCAGCTGAGATTCAGAAAACTAACAGAAAAGACCTGAACCCTTCCAGAACTGTGGATCCAGCTTTGTTCAGTTGAGTTTAGCCCCAACCTGCCTAACCTCAGCAGACCTAAATACCAGGGAACCTGTGAGTGTGATGTTCGGTTTCATTAGCCACTGAAATTCTTAGGTTGTTGTTGTTGTTTTATTGTTACATAGCAAAACCTAATACAGTTTTGTTGGTTGCACTACTTTAGTCTTCAATTATCTTTGCCTTTATTTTTCCTCTGGATATGGTAAAATTCATCCTTGGAGAATCTTTTGAGTATCAGGCTGAGTTCTTCTCATTGTATAGTAGTAACATTATTTGCCTGTGATAATGAAGATTAATTATTTCAACAAGTAAAGTAATTTTTTTTCCCTACTGGTCCAGTGGCATGAGAAGTAAAAAAAAAAGTGTCAGTCTCCATTTCTACTCCGTGGGAGTATTGCTGTGTCTTCTGGTAGAATCATTAATCTCTTGGTGATTATGGTCTTTGTGGCAGAGAAAACTAGGGCCAACAAACATTACCACCCTTCCTTGAAGTTGACTTAGGGCCATGTGGTTGAGTTCTGCCGATGGGAATGTGATTGGAGACATATCACGTCTGTGGCACTTCAGAGATGACATGTTTTCTTCAGGGTTCTCCCTCTGCTGTCAGCAAAATGTTGGAGGCCATGTATTAAGAAAGAAGTTCTACAAAAAGGTTATAGCCAGTCCTTCCACATAGTAAGGTAGAAGAGAGACTCTAACAATATTTACATGAACAAGAAATAAGCCTTTGTGGAGTTAAGACACTGATATTTTGGAGATTGCTTGCCATATGACTAAAATTAATACATAATTAATATAAAATATAACCTAGCAAAGTCCAAAGTTTTGAGAACAATAAGTAAAAAATTACTGAATGAATTTTACACTACAGCTATACTGACTTCCGTTCTTTGGCACCCAGAAAATTATAGTTGAGCTATAAGAGAAAGATCACCATATGGTAGTTACTCATTCAGACATATTCAGAATGGCATCTGAAATTCCAATGTTTTTCTCCTAATTAGGACAGTAACTGAGTCTTCAAAAACTTATTTCAATATTCTTTAAGGCCAACTACATCTGGGTAGTGGCGGAAATGTTAAGACCCATACACTGTATGGGGTGAAATGATTGCTTCATTTATTTTGCTCTAAAAGCAATTCCTTGAACAGAAGCAGAATTTTTCACATAAAACTATAATGATGAAGTATGTCTATAGATGTTAGTGCTAACAAAAGCTTTGCAGGAAGAAAAGGCAAATGCACATCCAGAATAATTTTCTTTCATAGCTAGGTATAGAAATTCTATGATTAAAGAGTTCAAATTAAATTAACTTGCCTACCATATGGCTTTCTAATTCCAATGTTTAGAAAGAAAGTAGCAGTTAATCCAGTGCAATTGATGATTAGCCCCATGTTATTACTCATTGTTTCTTAGAAGAGATTAATAGTTAATAAAATAATCATAAAAGTTTATTCCACTGTGATTATTCAGTATTTATTTGGGAAATCAAAATTGTCCTTGATGGATATCTTATTAACTGAATGTGGCAGAATAGGCTAGCTCTTTCTAACCAAATCTGTTTCTTGCTAGGCACACAGCTACATTACTATGGCAAGTTGCATTTTCTTTTTCTTTCTCTTTCTTTCTTTCTTTCTTTCTTTCTTTCTTTCTTTCTTTCTTTTTGATGTTTACTTATTTTTGAGAATGACAGAGACAGAGAATGAGCCGGTGAGGGGCAGACAGAGAGGGAGGCACAGAATCTGAAGCAGACTCCAGGCTCAGAGCAGTCAGCACAGAGCCTGACATGGGGCCCACACCCACAAACTGTGAGATCATGACCTGAGCAGAAGTTGGATGCTCAACCAAGTGAGCCATCTAGGCACCACGGCAAGTTGCCTTTTCTAAAGATGATTGCAACAGAACCTCCCATTGCCCATGATTTCATTCATTGTGATCTTGCTACACTCCTGTTGAAGAAATGGAGCCTATTTCTCTAATATTGCCATTAAAATATGGCAGAAGCAACACTGTGCCAATTCTAGCATAATTGTATATTGAACAGGCAGTTTCCTTTTTCCTGCTTCTTGGAATGTTTGCTCTTCTCAGAATTTAGTTATCATCTTATAAGAATCCCATGTCACATGAAAAGACTTCTTATGGATGTTCTGATCAACAGTCCCAGCTGAGCTACCAGTAAATAGCCAGTATCAATTTTCAATTATGTGAGGGGGCTATGTTGAATTTGAAAACCATTGACTAGACTCTTTATGATTATTGACCCATTCAGCATCAAAGTACAACCACATATGACCTTACTTGAAAACCATCCAGCTGAGTCTGGTTAATTTTCAGAACCAGGAGAGATGATAATGAATCCTTCCATGAAGGCATTAAAATTTGGGATGGTTTGTTTAAGATTTGAGGTGGTTTGTTAAGCAGTTATAGATAACCATAACAACTACTTTCCCAACCATCTACGTTGTTCAATATGACTCTGGTCATAGAACTGTGTTCTGGCCAATGAAATATTCATTGGAGGTGTTAAATAGTATTTTCAGACTTGACCCATAAAAATAATAAAAATTTCCATGTAATCCAATACACTTTCCCTCATTTTCTCTCTCTCTCTCTCTCTCTCTCTCTCTCCCTCTCCCTCTCCCTCTCCCTCTCCCTCTTTCTCTTCCTCTCCTTCCCTGCCTCCCTCCCTCCCTCTCTGTCTCTGTCTCTGTCTCTCTGTCTCCAGAAGCTGGTGCCCAAAATGACTCTGGAAACTACATGGTAAAGAAGTCAGAGTGTAAGTCACACTAGGACCTTGAAGAACTGTATAGAGGAGAGCCCCCACTACCAGCATAAATGCAGCTTAGACTAGATTGACCAAGCAATACATTTTTGGGAGGTTAAACAGATAAGATTTGGGGTTGTATATTATACATTAACTTATATTCACTTATATTATGTGATATTCTGGCATGCCCCTTAACTTTCATGTCTGTAAAGTAGAAATAATAAGCCCTGATCCTCAGGTGTCACTGAGTTCCTATAAATAACAGATTCTATACTGGTTCCTAAGATGCTTCTTTTCTTTAAAATGTGTATTTACTTTTGAGAGACAGAGACAGAGAGAGAGAGAGAGAGAGAGAGAGAGAGAGAGAGAGAGAACAAGTATGGAAGGGGCAGAGAGAGATGGAGACAGAGGATCCAAAGAGGATCCTGACAGCCAACAGCCTGATGCGGGGCTCGAACTCACAAACTGCAAGATCACGAGCTAGGCCAAAATCAGACGCTTAACTGACTGAGCCACCCAGGCACCCCAAGATGCCTTTTAAACTAAAAAGTAGAATAAAATAGCAATCATATTGATAGTTAAGTTTTTGCTCTTGAAACAAAGTATGAAAGGCTGCATAACATGAACTTTGCAATCAAATGTATTCGATCCATCAGTCCTTATTGGAAGGTATTTGGGCTGTTTGTGAAAGTATAGTAAGATCATAAGGTATAATTTGCTGTAGTTAGAACCTGTTAGTCACTCAACTTACATACATTTCCTTCTTAGAAATAAATATATCAGTTGCTGAAAGGAAACGTTATTAGCACCCATGATCCTAATGGCAGAAATCCTAGTTAACTATCAGCTTCAGAACTTAAAACTCAACAAATCCTCATTTGACTTTGACTTCAGTTTTTCCTTTTTTTTTTCTTTTTTGCTTTGGCTTAATTCCGTATTTTTTATTGGTAATTACTAGAAAATGAATGAATATAAATTTTACTTTCTATTTAACACTTTGGTAAGCAGAAGGAGAAAAAAAGGAAACAATCCAATAGTTTACTCTTATTTTAGCAAAAACAGTATGATATTCTTCTTCAAAAATATAACAAGTGATTAAATAATTATGTATAAATAGAAAACATGGGTAAATGAGGCAAAACAATTGTCACAAGAGTTGCACGGAGAGATCAGCATTTCTCTGTCAAACACAATCCATAAAAAAGAAAAGGAGAAAGTTCTAATTTGGGAAATGCATTCTAGAATACAAACTGGAAAAATAAAGGTTATGTAAAATAAAGATATTTACCTCAGAAGAGGTATGCAGTTGAAGAAGATAGTTTTGAAATAAAGAAAGAAATACAATGTTTGGGATTTCAAGGAGAACGAATCATGAGTTATTGACTCATTAAAATGACTGTAGGCTCACATCAACACTGTTTTAATCTACAATATGACAAATTTTCAAGCTTATAAATATTTAACAACAATTTAAGTGATCATTATAAAGACTATGGCCAATTAAAAGTGCTATAGACTGTATAATACAGGATGCAGCATCTTTTTTTTTTCTTTTAGTTTGAAGTAATGGTATATTGCCAATAGTTTGTGACTCCACCTGAATAAAACATTTTAGCATTTTATGTCATTTTACGTATAATTAGGGAAAGGAGCACTTGCTCTTGATGTGTGGAGCCGTGTAGAAACCATTTTATATTTGTGGTCTCCTAAAATATTTTTAATTGGAAAAATACTTTACAAATTTAATATCTCTTCATCTCTGTTTCATAATTAACTTGAAAATGGGAGTCCATATGGCAGATGAGCAACATTTAATAAAAATAGCTGACTAGCTTGCCAGAAACAGTGATGTTGTAGTGAAAAGATTTGCACGTTACATAATTCATGATTTTTATGGGAGACATAGGGTTAGTCATAAGAACCGTTTTGAGTTTAGAGCGAAACCAAGATATACCACCGTTTTGATAATGAATAATGCAAACGACATCTACCCTCCATGAACTACAGAGCAGAGAAAGCAGCCATCTAACATAACTCATTAGGAAAATAAATAAATAAATAAATAAATGTGAAAAACATCCAGCTTGATGGAACTTGATGGAAATCTGCAAAGAAAGATTGTTTTGTTTTTTTCCCTCTGTTCTTGATTAATTTGTAAAAACAAGTTTGCACATTGTCTAGTTCTTAAAGCCTTTGGGAAACTAAAAGCTAATTAAGCAACGTGGTCCTTTTTCCCCCTTCTTTTCCGATGAACTGATGCAATATTTTATCATGAAGTTTTATTATTGCAAATGATGCAGGCCATCCACATGATAAGACGTTAAAAATAAATAACTAAAAAGCTCATGCCTGGAAAGACACAATGAGCCCAACTCATTATAGTGCCTTCCCAGCGCCAGACTAGGGTTTGCATTGTGTCAGCATTTCCATGACTTGCGTCTGTTGATTACATGAATGGAATTATAAAGATTCATTTCAGATTCCAACTCAGACTTCAACAAATAAAGTATACTTTTCTTGGTCAACTTCTTGAGAAATTCAGAATATGACACATTCTCTTCTTATAAATTCGAGAATGCATAATTCTTCAGACCCAAAAAAGAAAGAACTTCACCCACGACCCTCAACTACAGCCACAAGGAGACAAAATTTATGATTTTCTCTGTAATTTTACTTACTGTGCAAACTTTTTGTTAGTGTGTAGAAGTAATTATATGTTTATAAAGAAAAAATATTAAATGGCATGTAGAGTCACTGTCTAAAAGTCTCTGATGACAATTGGTTGGACATGGTTTGAAAATTCAGACATTACAGACATATAAAAAACTGTCTTCCTTACTCCATACTCTTCCAATAACGTAAAACTATTAACTTATTTATGTTCAACTTTGCAAAAGAACCTTTTATATACATAAAAAAGGAATAATACTAGTTCACTCTTCCATTTCTTGCTTTTTTCATTTAAGTGCCTATTGTTTTCTTCTTTCTGTACCAACATGTATATATAACTATGTGACTCTTTTTAATGGCTACATAATATTCTGTTGGGTGGGTATATCAAAATTAATCAACAAGTACTAGCCACATTGATAATTTATGTGGATTATACTTCTTTTGTTACTATAGACAATGGTTTGTTGACCGTATTTAGATACCACACTACATTCTAATTAGGATGTGAACTCCTCAGTTAGTTATACATATTGTGTAAAAAGGACCTTATCTTTCTTGTTAAACCATTTTCTTATCACTCCCAAGAATATTTGTTTCACAGGTGAAATTCAATAAATATTATATGTTGGTAGAAAATGCATTTATATCATTTGTGTGAAAAAGAGTTGAGTAAATTTCTAAAAGTGAAATCCAAGTCAGTTGGTAAAAACATCTTTAATTTTCATAGCTATTGCCAAATTTTCCTTCAAATAGCTGGCACCAATAGTAGTTGAAAAAACTGTATATTTCTCCATTCCTTCACAAGCTCTAAATGTTATCAAACATTTGCATTTTCTGTATCTATTTGGTAAAAAATAAATAACAAACGTAATGTCTAATTTTTAATGGCATTTATTAAATTTTAAGTGAGACGGAAATACTTTCTAATGCAGACTGAGTATCTCTAATTTGTTTTTATTCAACATGTCTATTACTTTAGCAGGCTACTTTTCTTGAAACCATTGTAAGCTAAAGATATTAGCTCTTTGTTGGGTCGCCTGGGCGGCTCAGTCAGTTAAGCGTCCAACTTCGGCTCACGTCATGATCTCAGAGTTCGTGAGTTCGAGCCCCGCATCACGCTCTGTGCTAACAGCTTAGAGCCTGGAACCTGCTTCAAATTCTATGTTTCCCTCTCTCTGTGCTCCTCCCCCACTCATGCTCTGTCTCTCTTTCCTTCAAAAATAAATAAAAACATTAAAAAAAAATAAAAAAAGATATTAGCTCTTTGTCAACATTTTTCTTGGTTAGTTGTGAGGATTTGTTTCCCTGTTCTTCTCATTCCAATATTTAAAATTTTTATCTTCTGTATAGAGTATGTTACATAACTTCTATTTTTTCTTCTACACATTTCATTTTTATGAAACATATTCATTGTCTTTATGTGGCAGATACTCTTCTGCGTGCTTAGGATACATTACTGAATGAAAAGATGTGCATCCTTGTGGGAAAATAATTATCACATCAACCCATATGTGTGTTGATATTAGGAATAACATGGGCAACTCAGTTTAATTTTCCTCCAAATTGGGTTATCTTTTTTAAGAAAAATCTACTGAATTATTTTCATTAATTAGAAATACCCTTCTTATCATAAACTAACTGCATTTTGTTCTATTTATAGCCCCTTACTCCATCTCAATTTCATATTCACTGATTTGAAATTTATAAGATTCACAATATATTTTAATATATGGGGGTGCTAGTCTTTCCTAATAATGAATCCTAGTTTTCAAGATTTTCTTGTCTACATGTATATATTTTTGTCTAAGTAGGCCTCAGTCCTGTTTTTTTTTCATTTCCCCAAAATATACAAAAACTTAATTTGTAATTTTATTACTATCACAGTGGATGGATACATTAATTTCAAGAGAATTATCTCCTGTTTCCAACTGTGATTTTCTAACAAAAAACAGATTATAACCTTCAGATTACTCAAAGATTGTAGATTTTTCTCTTTAGTGTTCTAAAGTTTTACTCAAATATGTATTGGACATATCTAAGCAGGGCTAATTCTTTTTTTTTTTTAATATTTATTTATTTTGAGAGAGAGAGAGAGAGAAAGAGAGATGGGGGTGGGCAGAGAGAGAAGGAGACGAAGAATCTGAAGCAGGCTCCAGGCTCTGAGCTGTCAGCACAGAGCTGGATGCGGGGCTTGAAATCACGAACCGTGAGATCATGACCTGAGCCAAAGTCGGACGCTTAACTGACTGAGCCACCCAAGCGCCCCAAGCAGGGCTAATTCTTAATTACATTTATTATATTTAATTAAAATTAAACTTTTTATTTTATTGTAAGTGCCGTTATTCTTCCCCTATATTATCTTCCTGGTTATGGGTTTCATGTTAGAAAATTCATGTTAGAAAATGATGTATTAGTTTGCTAAGACTACTGTAACAAGTTACCAAAACCAGTGTTTGAAAACATCAGAAATTTATTCTTTCTCAATTCAGGAGGCCAGAAGTTCAAAATTGTGTCAGTCATGTTGCTTTCATCTGAAAGCTGGGGTTGCTTTCATCTGAAAGCTTCAAGGGGGAATCTGCTCCTAGTCTTTCCAGTTTCTGTTGGTGGCAATCCTTAGCATTCCTTGGCTGGTAGGACCATCACTTTTATCTCTGTCTAACTCTGTTATCACATAGCCTTCTCTCTGTCTTTTCACATGACTGTCTTACTTGAACAGCAGTTATAAGGTTCATGGCCCACCCTAATCTGGTATGACTCATCTTAACTAATTACATCTGAAAAGACACTATTTCTTTAATTTTTAAAAATGTTTATTTATTTTTGAGAGAGAAAGAGCATGAGCAGGGGAGGGTGAAAGAGGGACAGAGACAGAGAATCCAAATCAGTCTTGCTGCTGTCAGTGTAAAGCCTGACATGGGGCTCAAACCCATGAACCTTGAGATTGTGACATGAGCCAAAGTTGGATGCTCAACCACTGAGCCACCCAGACACCCCAAGTCACTATATCTTTTTTTTAATGTTTATTTATTTATATTTGACACAGAGAGAAAGAGATGGGGGGGGAGGGGCAAAGAGAGAGGGAGACACAGAATCCGAAGCAGGCTCTAGGCTCTGAGCTGCCAGCACAGGGCCCAATGTGGGGCTCAAATTCATGAACCCTGAGATCATGACCTGAGCCCAAGTCAGATGCTTAACGGACTGAACCACCCAGATGCCTCTCAAGTCACTATTTCTAAATAAGGCTACATTTCAAGGTTCCAGATAGTCATGAATTTTGGAGGGGCACTATTCAGCAACATACCAGGCATTGTACTCAAGTTTATCTTTATTTCTCTCTGTTCCTCTTTTTAATGAGAGCTGCTACCTCTGCCCTGGAAACCACAAGTTTGCTTTACGGCACTATAGATTAGAAGTTTCCCTTCTAGAATTTCATATAAATATTTCCTATTTTGTGCCTGGCTTCTTTAACATTTTCTACAATTCATCCATGTTACTGCTTGTGTCAATGATTTGTTCCTTACTAATGCTGAGAAGTGTCCCATTTTACTGATATGCCACAATTTATTTGTTCATTTACCAACTGAGGGACATTTATGTTGTTTCTAATTTTTGTATATTATTAATAAAGTTGCTAGAGATATTCATGTATAAATCTCCACATGGGCATAAGTTTTCATTTTTCTTGAGAAAATTACAATTGATGAGTTATATGTTATAAGTATCTTTTACATTTTAAGAAACTACTAGGCTGTTTTCCAAAATTGTTGCATGATTTTACATTCTTACCAACAATATATTACAGGTCAATTGATGCTGTATAGTTTTTTATCATAGGAATTAGCATAATCTATAACTATATACATAATTATGTAATTATCTCCATGATTGTATGTAAGCTTTATAAGAAAAAGGAATTGCCTATTTTTTATTTACCCCAGACATGTTGTAGGCACATGGTAATTATTTGTTAATATAAAAATAATTGAATCTAAATATTGGCTTCAAAGGTGATGTGACTATGTTTTCAGATTTAAAAAATAATTTAATCTCTTAGGTTTGATGTTTTTCACAGTTAGCGAAAAAGCCAGGCCTTGCTACATTTCTAAGCCAAACTTGTGGCTTCAATTGCTAATCTAAGGGTAGTTGATTGTATATTCAGTGTACAGGGTATTGTTTGTGAAGCTCATCCTTTATTATTTTCTTTTGGCCACAGGCAACATGTGCAAACACAAAGATAACCGTAATCAACAAAGGCATTGATTTCAAAATAAGAAAATTATGTGGATATTTAGAGATAATGAATTAAATTCATGAGAGTGCCACCTAAAGTACTTTGAAATGCTTATGATTATATCACTTTTAGGGGAAATTTTAGCAAGAACAATGATAAGTTCACTAATGGAGCTACTATTTATACCAGAATATGAGAGGGGTATGTAAAACAGCTAAATAGTGATTTTGGAACTAGCACTCCACTGAAAGCTTTCTTAGTTTAACTGCCTTTTTTCCTACAAATCAGTTTTTCTTAGGGGAAAAAAAGCACAAATGTTTATTGAATAGAATTGTGTTTTACATGATGTTTTTTATACCCATGGCAACACTGAACAATTCAAGAAGTGACTTGCTGAATAAAAATAGCCATGATTATCTGCTTAGTCACAGGATAGGAACAGCATTAAACATTATAAAAAATTTGTTCGAAGAGACGAAACCCTCTAAGAATGTTTAAATCATTAATAATGCTATCAGGAGCTACTTTATTAAGTGTATGGCATGACACTGGTGTTACATTATTTCTTTACGTACCATGAGATCTCTAATATTGGCCTAGAGAATTGTAGTAAACCATCACAATTTACTGACATATATTAAGGCCAACTCACGAAACAATGCAGAATCTCTAACAGACATGAATTCATGGCTTAATATGAGCTTGAAACAAGGAAATAAAATTCCAAAGGAATTCCAGTAGTCTTTGTAACTTGGTGTGTGTGTGTGTGTGTGTGTGTGTGCGTGTGAGTGTAGTATTTGCTACCTTTCTGATTAGTGATTCTGAAGAGGAAATATGCTATCTTAATAAATTTATACTATGAGCACAAACAGTAGTCAGTAAACTAAATATTTTAGTATGCATGCTAACGAGAATAGCTTGAATGATAAAAAATGAAATCATTTGACAGAGTATATAACTTTCCCAAATATTAAGAATAGATAGTCAGTTGGTAACCTTTGAGTTTTTCACACATTGGAAGAAAATTTTATACCCATGATTTAGATTAAGAGGTCTGTGTCTATAGAGATAGAAGATTTATCTACTTATTTTTAAAGTCTACTTTTCTCCCTCATGAGATTCCTTTTTTCATATTTAGGAATGGAATAGGTAAAAAATAGACACTGGGACAATTCAGGAAAAAAGAAACACAACAAAGAGATAAAAGAAAGAAAGAAAGTGGAATCTAACTTTCTGAGTATTTCATTTCATATACAAACTGTGAGATGTTGTAAGTTCAGGATAAAAGTCATAAAGGGAAAAACATTTTTTTTATCTTTATGTAAATTTATATGCTAATATTCAGGTGCACCAAAGGGATATTTTAATGCTTTTCTAATCAGTTGTCTTGAGTAACTACAGAAAAAATACTTCATAGTTACAAGATAGTTCAAGAAATAGAGAACTGGGTAAATGTTAGAGAACTGAGGCACATATTAGATATAAAAAGAAATTAGTCTGGAGAGAACAAGAGGACAGTGACCAATTTCCAGGTATGTTGGTGGTAGTTATAACTTTTCAATGAAATTTTGGTATCCTGCACATTTAGTGTGACTTTTCTACTATAGAGATCCAGGTATACTGAGACAAATTCCCAATAGCAGTAGTGTTGCATTTAAATGTATATTTTTGAAGGTAATGAGTTAACTTCATCACTCTTTTTTCCTCTTCTAAAGTGTTTAATATCTTGTTTTGAGTGTACATGGAACATTTTCCAAAATACGTCACGTATTTGGCCACAAAACAAGTTTCAACAAATTAAAAACAGATTGATTAAAGCCATATCATGCATCTTTTCTGACCACATGCTCTGAAATTAGAAATTAATCACAAGAAAAAATCTGGAAAGAGTACAAATACATGGAGATTAAGTAAAATCTACTAAACAAAGAATGGGTCAACCAAGGAATCAAGGAAGAAATAAAAAATTACATGGAAAGAAATGAAAATGAAATACAATTGTCCAAAATCTTTGGGATGCAGCAAAAGCTGTTCTAAGAGGAAAGTATATAGCAATACAAGTCTACCTCAAGAAGAAAGAAAAATCTCAAATAAACAAACTAACCTTACACCTAAAGAAGCTAGAAAGATTACAACAAATAAAACCCCAAACAAGTAGGAAATAATAAAGATTAAAGCATAAATAAATAATACAGAAACTAAAAAACAGGAGTGCCTGGTGGCTGAATTGGTTAAGCGTCCAACTTTTAATTTTGGCTCAAGTCATGATCGCATGGATTCATGAATCAAGCCCTGCATCTGCCTCTGCACTAATAGTGCAGAGCCTCCTTGGGATTCTCTCTCTCTTTCTCTCTCTACCCCTCTCCAGCTCACTCTCTGTCTGTCTCTCTCTCTCTCAAAATAAATAAACATTTCTTTAAAAAATTTAATAAAGAAACTAAAAAACAAAATGAAACCAAACCAACTAACCAAGCAACCAAACAAAAAACCCAATAGAACAGATCAATGAAACCAGGAGCTGCTTGTTTGAAAAGATCAATCAAATTGATAAACCTCTAGCCAGACTCATCAAAAAACAAACCAAAACCAAAACCAAACCAAAACAAAAGAAACAAACAAACAAACAAACAAAAAAACCATGAGACACCTCAAACAAAATCACAAATGAAAGAGGAGAAATAACAAACAACACAACAGAAATATAAATAATTGTAAGAGAATATTATGAAAAACTGTATGCTAACCAATTAGACAACCTGGAAAAACTGACTAAATTCCTAAAAAACATATAACCTATTAAAACGTAAAGAGTGGGTAATAAAAATGTGACCAGACTGATTATCAGCAATGAAATTGAAGCAGTAATCAAAACAACTCCCAATAAACAAAAGTCCAGGGCCAGACAGCTTCACAGGTAAATTCTACCAAACATTTAAAGAAGAGTTAATACCTATTCTCAAACAATTCCAAAACATAGAAGAGGAAGGAAAACTTCTAATCATCCTATGATGTCAGCATTACCTGGTACCAAAACCAGATAAAGACATCACAATAAAAGAGAACTACAGGCCAATATCTATGTTGAACATAGATGCAAATATCCTCAGCAAACTACTAGCAAGTCAAACCCAACATTACATTAAAAAAAAAACAAAAAACACAATGATCAAGTGAGAGGCAGGGGAGGTTCAATATTCACAAATCAGTCACCATGATACATCACATTAACAAAACAAAAAAGAAAGAGAATAAGAATCATATGATCATTTCAATAGATGCAGAAAAAGCATTTGACAAAGTACAACATCTATTAGTGATAAAAGCCTTCAACAAAGTAGGTTTAGAGGGAACATACCACAACATAATAAAGGCCTTATATGAAAAACCCATAGCAAACATCAAACTCAGTGGGGAAAACCTGAGAGCTTTTCCCCTATGATCAGGAAAAAGACAAGGATGTCCACTTTCACCACTTTTATTCAACATAGTACTAGAAGTCCTAGCCATGGCATTCAGACAACAAAAAGAAATAAAAACCATCCAAATTGGTAAGGAAGGATTAAAACTTTCACTATTTGCAAATGACATGACACTATATATAAAAAAAACCTGAAGACTGAACCAAAAATCTACTAGAACTGATAAATGGATTCCATGAAATCATAGGATAAAAATCAATGTACATAAATCTGTTGCATTGTTATACACTAATAATGAAGCATCAGAATGAGAAATTAAGAAGACAACCCCACTTTCAATTGTGCCAAAAATAATAAAATACTTAGGAATAAACTTAACCAAACAGGTGAAAGACCTGTACTCTGAAAACTATAAAACATTGATGTTTTATTTCTAAAACAAGAACTTGAAGACAACACAAAGAAATTTAAAGACATTCCATGCTCACAGATTGGAAGAGCAAAGGTTAAAATGTCTATACTACACAAAGCAATCTACAGATTTAATGCAATCCCTATCAAAATATCAACAGCATTTTTCAAAGAACTTTAATAAACAATTCTAAAATTTCCATGGAACCACAAAAGACCCCAAATGGTGAAAGCAATCTTGAAAAATGAAAACAAACCTGAAGGTCTCACAATTACAGACTTTAAGTTATATTACAAAGCTGTGGTAATCAAAACAATATGATACTGGCACAAAAATAGACACATAGGTCAATGGAACAGAACAGAAAACTCAGAAATAAACCCACAACTACATGGTAAATTAATGTGCAACAAAGGAGGAAAGAATATGCAATGTGAAAAGGTCTCTTCAACAAAAGGTGTTGGGAAAACTGGGTAGTTACACACAAAAGAAAGAAACCAGACCACTTTCTTACATTGTGCACAAAAATAAACTCAGAATGGATTAAAGACCTAAATGTGAGACCTGAAACCATAAAAATACTAGAAGAGGCAATGACCATAGCAAAATTTTTCTAAATATGTCTCCTGAGGCAAGGGAAATAAAGCAATTATAAACTATTGAGACAACATCAAAATAAAGAGCTTCTGCAAAGAGAAGGAAACAATCAACAAAAATAGAGGCAGCCAGGGTGCCTGCGTGGCTCAGTTGGTTGAGTGTCCTACTCTTAGTTTGCTCAGGTCATGATCTCATAGTCTGTGAGATCGAGCCCCATGTAGGGTTCTGGGCTGACAGTGCAGAGCCTGCTTGGGATTCTCTCTCTCCCTCTCTCTCTGCCCCTCTCTTGCTCATGCTCTCTCTCTTTCTCTCAAAATTAATTAATTAATTATTTAAAAATAAGTAAAAGCAACCTACTGAACAGGAGAAGATATTTGCAAGTTGCATATGTGATAAAGGATTATATGGAATAATATATAAAGAATATACAATACTCAACAACCCCACAACAAAAAATCCAATTAAAAAATGAGCAGAAGACATGAACAGACATTTCTCTAAAGAAGGCATGTAGATGGCCAACAAACATATTAAAAGATGCTCAACATCACTTCATCAGGGAAGTGCAAGTCAAAACCACAATGAGATATCACATCGTGTGTTAGAATGGCTAAAATAAAAAAAAAAAATAAACACAAGAAACAACAGATGTTGGCAAAGATGTGGAGAAAAAGGGACCCTCATGCACTGTCAGTAGGAATGCCAACTGGTGCAGCCACTCTGGAAAACAGCATGGAGTTTCCTCAAAAATTTAAAAATAGAGCTACCCTATGAGCCAGCAATTGTGCTACTACATATTTACCCAAACGATACAAAAAATACTAATTCAAAGGTATACATGCACTCTGATGTTTATTGAAGCATTATCTATAATAGCCAAATTATAGAAACAGCCCAAGTGTCCATCAGCTGATGAATGGATAAGGAAAATGTGCTATATATATACAATGGAATATTATTCAGCCACAAAAAAAGAACAAAGTCTTGCCATTTGCAACAACGGATGGAGTTAGGGAGTATAATGCTGAGTAAAGTAAGTCAGTTAGAGAAAGACACATACTATGTGATTTCACTCATATGTGGAATTTAGGAAACAAGCAAGGAACAAAAGAGGTATAAAGGCCAGCCAAGAGCAGACTCTTAACTACAGAGAGCAAACTGATGGTTACCAGAGAGGAGGTAGGTGGAGGGATGGATGAGATAGGTGAAGGAGATTAAGTGTAAGTACACTTATCATGATTACCACTGAGTAATGTATAAAATTTTGAATCACTAAATGGTACACCTGCAACTAATATAACACTGTATGTTAACTGTACTGGAATTAAAATTTTAAACTTTATAAAAAAATAAAACATACACACAAAAATACTATCCTGTTCTGTTTTCAGATAATGTTATTGAGACCAGATCTAACCTAATTTTTCACATATGAAAATGTCAGTTTAATGAGTAACATACGTTCTTCCTTAAATAAATTCTAAGGTTGTGTTTGAAAGTTTTAGCACATTTTATTTATTTATTTATTTATTTATTTACATAATTAATTGTCAAGTTAGCTAACATACAGTGTATACGGTATGCTCTTGGCTTCAGGGGTAGAATCCCATGATTCATCACTTACATAAAACACCCAGTGCTCACCCCAACAAGTGCCCTCCTCAATGCCCATCACCCATTTTCCCTGCCCCTCCCACGCTCTTCCACCCTCAGTTTGTTCTCTGTATTTAAAAATCTCTTATGGGGGCGCCTGGGTGGCTCAATGGGTTAAGCGGCTGACTTCGCCTCAGGTCATGATCTAGCGGTCTGTGAGTTTGAGCCCTGCGTCTGGCTCTTTGCTGACAGCTCAGAGCCTGGAGGCTGTTTCAGATTCTGTTGTCTCCCTTTCTCTGACCCTCCCCCGTTCATGCTCTCTCTCTGTCTCAAAAATAAATAAACGTTAAAAAAATTTAAAAAAATCTCTTATGGTTTGCCTCCCTTTCTGTTTGTAACTGTGTGTGTGTGTATATATATATATATATATTTTTTTTTCTTTCCCTTCCCCATGATCTTTGGTTAAGTTTCTCAACTTCCACCTATGAGTGAAAACATATGATACCTCTCTTCCTCTGAGTGACTTATTTCACTTAGCGTTATACCTTCTAGTTCCATTCACATTGTTGCTCATGGCAAGATGAAAAAGCACTGCACCTTTTTAACTAGCAATTTCTTTTCGCGATAAGATGATCTTTCTGACCATGTTGTGGGATAAATATCCTAGTAAGCTGTGGAATATGGTCTTATTGTTACATCTAATGTAATTGTTTATCAGCCAAAACTTAATAGTGTTTGGGTCAGGGCGAAAGGGGAAACATTTCTGAGCTAGGAGAATTGTTAAAGTCACATGAAATGAGATTCTTGAGGGAAGAGATTTTGTATGAAACAAATGGCTGGAAAATAAAGAAACCAAATGAATGTTGGATGGTGATAAGACTGATAATAAAATAGACTCACCTAACTTTGTAATTTAAAATCTCTACATATTTTCTCTTTGTTCACAATGTTAATTCTTGCATTGCAGCATATTTCTCTCATTTTTTATTTGCTTAATGAAACTATGCAATTGCACTATAAATTATTCCCATTTGCAGTTCAGTGAATATGTCCTTTGTATTGCTTACCCTTAAGCCATGGTAAATTCCTAAGTATATGGATTTTTCTATTTCTTACGTTGCATTTCCCAGATGCATTAACTATATGCTTAAATGAGCACACATCTAAGAAATATTTCTTGATTATAAATACCAGCATCTGGTTTCTTGAAGGCAGAGAAAAATAACCTCTCAATGTCTCAAGTCCTGCTGTCAAACATGAGAAGTTAATCAATTTTGGATTTGACATCCCACTATTATTTTGTTTTGTTTTCTAATAACTTTTCTCCTTCAGCTCTGAAATTATTTCAATTCAGCAATAAGAATTTATTTAAATACTACTACATGTCTTGAAGTATACACAAAAAACATCATGAAGGTACATCACAAAGATATATTACAATCTAGCTATACAAAAAGAGCTATCTATGTAAAAATATAACTTCCTCAGAGGTTTCCTTACCTCTGAACTCCATCTCTCTGAACATTCTTATCCATCACTGATAAATGAGACTTCTTAAAACAAAGGTCCAATTACAACAACTCCCTGCTAAAAGACCATCAAAGTTTATATAGAGTGTAAATCCAATTAAGTATAAATATCACCATTGGGAATTAAAACCTTCAACAAAGTGATATTTTCTATATAATTTCCCTCTCTTCCCCATACAAAGCTATGATATAGATAAAGTAGGGTTTTCTTATTCTTCCAACACGCTCAGCAAAATTTCCCTTCTCGGCTTCCTTCTTCTGTTTCTTTCTTTTCTTTTCTTTTTTGCCCCTATATGTCTTTGTCTCTATCACTTCTTGTAAAAGCTCTAATCCATCTTTCAGAGTTTACAAATACCATGTTTTTTGAATCTCTATTTTCTCAAAATGAATATAGTACTCTTCTTTACTCTGACCTCCAATACCACTTATTTTCTTGTAGCCATCTTTTTCTTTTTATGACATTATTTTTTTCACCCATACTAGACTGCATTCTCCTTTCTAGAGCATGGGAGATGAACATATTGATTTTTGTACTTAAATTAAGCAACTGATAAGATGAAGTATTTGAAGTCTCAAAGTTCCACTCAGAAAGAGACATGATTACTAAAAGAAAAAGAAAAAGAAAATTCTTTCAAGACAAAATTGTCTTATAAAAAGTTATCTTGTCACGTGATTCTTCAACTGTGTGTATAGTTCTCATTGTTGGAAAGATGCAAAGAGTAAATTTCAGTCAGTTAAAAGCCACACATATACAATTGTGAAGAAGAAAAGCAGAAGGTAGATTCGTGTGTTAATAAGAACCTGATGCTATATGAATGGATGGGGAGAAATGGACAATTCTCAAACATTTGCTGGGTAATGAATCAGATTTGTTACATCATGGTGTTGAATTTCACTGTCTCCTGGACTGAGCAATTAGTGTAACAGGGGACAATATCTGTAATATTGCCAGACTAGAAAGGTTTATTTGGAGAAGAGTCAATGCTATGATATACTCTTTTAAGAACAGTTAGCTGATGGACAAAATTATTATTATTTTTATCTCATGTAAAAGAAGTTTGAAGATAAAATTTCCAGGGTAGGGTGGTTACATGAAACTGTGAAGACACATTTCTCTTGATTCCAAATCAGACTCCAGTTTGGCTGCCAAAATTCCAACCATGATGTTCATAGAGATGTATCAAGGAAGAAGGGCTGAAGCGGGATATGACCTCTCCTCTGAAAGAAATGTCTTAGAAATCTGTCAAGACAGCTCTGATTAAATCCCATGGGCTACACCCAATGAGATAACAAGTGCTATGTTAATTAAAAAGGAATTGAGACATGTGTTTATTCTAGGTCGCCATATGCCTAACTAAAAACTAGGAATTTTCTTAGTTTTGAAAGAAAGTATATATTAAGAAATACCTTGCAGGCCGTCAGAAAAAGCCATTGGGTCTTATAAGAAGATATATTTTGATATCTTGAGAGTATGTTTTTGCAGAATGATAAAAATGAAATTGTGGAGATATTAAAGAGGGAATAGCCAGAAAAATGAGATATCACATTCTCAATCAAAGACATTTGCCTATGAAAGAATAGCAAGAAATAGGAAGGTTTCTAGGGAGGGTGTCAAGGTTAAGGGAAGAGAAGACTTTGCACTTGAAGGAAGTGTGGTTGGAGCTTTGAGGTACAGTTGGAAACATGGCATGGGAAAAGATCTGAGAAATATCTCTTGCAGATAAGTTTGAAAGAACATATATACAGACTAAAACATGTTGAAAGGAAGAGGGCAATAGTTTGGCAGATTCTATCAGATAGCTAATACCTTCTCAGTTAAAGAAGCATAAGTCATGCATTATAAGTGAGGGTAAAGGGAAGCAAAATAGCCCAGGAGGGCAATGGATAATGTTTGAAATACAGATACGAAGTTAAGTAGCTCTCTAAATAAAATCAAATTATAAGGCATGCTTCTGAATATCCCCAACTCTTCTGGGTAAGAATTACTTCACCTAGTCTTTGAAGGAAACTCACATATCTATTAAGAAAGCACTTTATTGAAGATTTTGCCTGACTTGCATTGCCCGGATTTTGCACAACTTGAAGGAATAAGTTCTCTCAGAAGTCAGAGTTAAGATGTATATTTTACAAAACTGCAATTGCCTTCCTACAGGTATTGTTATTGTTTAATTATGGATTTCTCAAAAAAAAAATCCTCTTGAAAATCTTGCTGCCAGAGACAAATTCTTAGCTGGTTTTGGAATGTAATGTTGGCTTCTCAAGCATAAAGCTAGTTACAAGAAGTGCTACAAATTCACCACTAGCTTTTTCATTGAAACTAAAAATAGCGTCTATATTGTGCCTTGGGAAAACAAGCATGGGTTCAAAACTTGATTAAAAGTTTTTTCTTCCCTTAAATTGCTATGTAAGTCACCTGTAGGCTAAAACTCCTAACTTAGTTTTATCCTTAGCAGACAAAGATGAAGGTAATTGATTTGTCTGACTATATCCATCCCGAAAATATTAACACAAAATATGTTTGGAGTTAGGCTGAGAAAACTTCTAAAAAGTTAGTTCACAATATGTCTCTTGGATTAATCTTTAACTAAGGTTAGGTCCAGTTTTTAAATAACATTCTCCCAATTTTAATGTTTTCTGATCATTCCCTAATTGTTTATAAAGCAGGAATCTGATTTATTGTAATGTATACTATTCTCCTGCATGTATTAAAAGAAATACGTCTTTCAAACAATCTGTCCCAGACAGGGTGAGTATATTGATTGAAGAAAAAGACATATTTCATTTTATTATTGGTCAGAACACCTGAGAAATAGCTGTTCAGTTTTGAAAGTTGAGTGAATAAATTGCTTCCTCCATTAAAAAAAAAGGGGGTACCTGGGTGGCTTAGTTGGTTAAGCATCCAACTTCGGCTCAGGTCATGATCTTGCAGTTCATGAGTTCAAGACCTGCTTTGGGGTCTGTGCTGCCAGCTCAGAGCCTGAAGCCTGATTTGAATTCTGTGTCTCCCTCTCTCTCTTCCCTTCCCCACTAAAACTCTCTTTCTCTCTCTCTCTCAAAAATAAACTTAAAAAATTAAACAAATAAGAGTAAAACAAAAAAATGTTTTATCATCACAATGCTTTCTTTCTCTGATTCAAAGTTTATCATTAAAATAATTTAAATCAACACAGGAATGGAGTATTCGTGTCTAAGGCAAAAAGATGTGATGAAAGACAAAGTGAAATACAATTATAGTTACAAAACCTCAAGCAATGTGGCTTGTTTTAACGGGTTATCTTTTCACTTACCCACTCCCACTTACATCCAATAAACCTATTGGAAAAAAAAATCTCTTGATTCCTTTAATATATTTTTCTTTTGAATTTAATGGAATTAAATTCACTCTATATATGTCTGACCCAAATCCCAGAAAATCTAATCAAAAAGAAACCATTCGCTAAAGATGGGAGCAAATATCTGGTTTTCTTAGAGCTCATATAAAAAGGTGTAGTCAGCACAATACATCATATCCACACCAAAAGCTCATTTAGAATGAATTTGGAGCAATTGACCTAGAGGAAGAAGGTAGCTGTGCATGGAAGAGACTGGAATCTTGACTCTTTTGAAAGAGCAAAGGAGATGAAAGGAAATAACCCAGACTTTTGTCTGGAGTGGGCAATATGGTCTTTGAAGTGCCATTACCTTGTTATAGAACTAGCTGTTCCATTTTCTAATTTTTTTTTGTTGTTGTTGTTGCTATAGAGATTTATGCTAGGAAGTGGTTGCAGGACTTATGGTCAGTTTTTTAGATAGGCAGTAAGGTTTTCTCATGGTAATTACTAACAAAAATAGAAGGATTCAAAAAGATAATCTTTCTTACTTTATTTTGGAACTCTGAAAAGAGCTGGGCTTGGGTACATTCATAAATTTAAAAATAAAGTTACAATTTCGGAATGCATTATTCTGTGATAAGAAATATCACATTGAAATGTAATTATTTACTTACATTTCTTTTTCATTTAGACTTAGATTGTAAGACAATGTGCTGCACTCATTTTTTTAATCCCCAACCTGATATAAAAATGCTTGGCAAAAATGTTTGTGTAATAAACGAACCTGACTGTGTTAACCATGTTATCTTCCACTTTTTTTTGTTCTTTATAACTTTTTTTTTAACATATAGGCCCTTTCTCTTATAATTCACTATTCGTAATCAGATTTTTACTTTTAGTTAATTTAGGTAAATGTTTCATTTTATGAGAGTAATTAACAAATATAGAATGTATATAGCAGGGGTGAAAGAACGAGAATGGATATAAAAACTGTTTCTTATGAGAAAACATTACACAAATAAGTCCAGTCAATGTAATGGCAGGACATACATGAATGATCTTCAAATTCTTGAAGGGCTGTATTATGAAAGAGCACAGAGTCTGCACCTCTTAGCAAAAGATACATTCACAGGGAGTTTAGATCAATGTAATAGTTGTCCAAATATGCAATAGTTGCCTTTTAACGTGTGAGATTCCTGTCCTGGTGGGGCAAAATGGAGACTGGGTTGTCTGCTTACAAGGATATTCTCAATAGCATACTTCCTGGAATGGAAGAAATAATTTGTTTATTCTCATACCTATTCCTCTTAGGTGTAATAGTTACCTCATCACTTGACCAACTGCCAGCCACCTCATGATAATGTTATGAGCATATCTCTGACACAGATAATTTATAAGCTGCAGTCTCTCTCTCTCTCTCTCTTTCACTTTTACTCTATATGTACTTTTATTTGGGGCGAGGGGGTTGTGGATAATTGTCTTTTTATTGGTGAGTTGTAACGGATCTAGATACAAGTACCTTGTCAGATATCTTTCTTGCATATCTCTCATTGTCTGGTTTATCTTTTCACTTCTTTTTTAAAAAAAAACTCAGAATAGTTAACATACAGTGTTATATTAGTTTCAGGTGTACCATATAGTGATTCAACAATTCTTTTTTTAATGTTTATTTATATGAGAGAGAGAGAGAGAAAGAGAGAGAGATTGAGCATGAGCATGGGAGGGGCAGAAAGAGAGGAAGAGACAGAATCCCAAGCAAGCCCCGCACTGTCAACACAGAGCCCAATGTGGGGCTGGAACTCAAGAACTATGAGATCATGACCTGAGTTGAAATCAAGAGTCAGACCCTTAACCAACTGAGCCACCCAGGCTCCCCAATTCAACAACTCTATACATTACTCCGTGCTTTCTGTATTTACTTTTTTTATATATAAAATTTTTAATGTTTATTTTTGAGAAAGAGAGACAGAGTATAAGTGGGGGATGGGCAGAGAGAGAGGGAGACACAGAATCTGAAGCAGGCTCCAGGCTGTGAACTGTCAGCACAGAGGCCCATGCTGGCTCAAACCCACAAACCACGAAATCATGACCTGAGTCTAAGTCAGTCACCTGGCTGACTCAGCCACCCAGGTGCCCCTCTTTATGTACTTTTGACAACTGCTTTGCTAAATCTTGGGGAACAGAGAGATTAACGAAGATACTTTTCCCTCTGGATATTCATAGTTTACAGAGGGAGGAAAGGTAAAAAACAAACAAACATCACACTCTCCAGTTCCATCCACGTTGCTACAAAAGGCCATATTTCATTTTTTCTCATTGCCACGTAGTATTCCATTGTGTATATAAACCACAATTTCTTTATCTAAGTGAAATAAGCCATACAGAGAAAGACAGATACCATATGGTTTCACTCTTATGTGGATCCTGAGAAACTTAACAGGAACCCATGGGGGAGGGGAAGGAAAAAAAAAAAAAAAAAAAAGGACGTTAGAGTGGGAGAGAGCCAAAGCATAAGAGACTGTTAAAAACTGAGAACAAACTGAGGGTTGATGGGGGGTGGGAGGGAGGGGAGGGTGGGTGATAGGTATTGAGTAGGGCACCTTTTGGGATGAGCACTGGGTGTTGAATGGAAACCAATTTGTCAATAAATTTCATATAAAAAACAAACAAACAAACAAACAAACAAAATTTATGATGCAATAAGTACAATATAAGCAAACTAGTCCTCTTTTTTTTTCCTCTGCTGATTGTCACGTCTGCCAAAAATATTGTTACTTTGCAAATATAGATGGAAAATGCACGTATCTATTCTTTGCAGACCTGGGTTTTTCTGTGTTCTACTTTCAGGAAAGAGAACCCTTTTATAATGTTTTAAACAGGGACTTTCGACTAAGCAGACAATATGTACATATTCATATAAGGAATCAGACTCTGTTTCCATATAGATACAATGATTTTTTAGAATCTGATTCTTGAGTTTTCTAGAATCTGATTCTGTGATGTAGCAATGGAAAGTAATTTAACCAAGGCAGTAAAATGATGGTGCAAAATTAGGCAACAAAATCAATACAAATTTATTGGATAATGACAGCTTGATTGTTTAGAAAAGCCAAATATGTATGTTATTTTCCTATTATTGTAATATAAACTTGATGTCCCACAGTTCAATGTTTCCCATCATATCTTAATACATTTTTCAATGTGCAAAATTCTCTTCCAACTTCAAACTTGCAACTGGACTTCAAACTTGCAATTCTCTGTTTAGAAGTCCTATCCCTGCCATCCTTCCCCAATTAATTGCTGGTACAACTCTTAAGAACTTAACCTTCCTGCATCTCATAAATTAAGCCCGTTCTTTACCAGTTAAATGGTTTCATTTCTGTAGATATTGTTTCTTATCTTGACTTTCAAATATACGTGTGTGTGTGTGTGTGTTTGTGTGTGTACACGACACAGTTGGTTATATTCATTTATAATTATATTATGAATTAATGTTTTTCTACTTTAGTATATTATAAACTGTTTTAGCTCAAAGCTTCTAACCTTTTTGTTTACTTTTCTAGGCTCAGGAGAAAATTTGGCAAATAGATTTTGAGAGGCTGAAAGGAGGTTTTACTGATTACTAAGGTCTAGTCGCATTAGCAGAGAATGAAATTTAGAAGCTGGCTAGCCTTCTGCCCAACAATAGCCAGGTTTTTAATTTATTAATTATTGCTCAAACAGACAAAGTAGAGTTGTTTTCCTAACCATCTATAATAGAATGATTCTACTCCCTCCTAAAACACTCTTAGAGTTCTATAAATAAATAAATTGATTATTTGTAATATTTTTCTCCACTGGTTATGCTTACTAGGTTTACAAATGTTGTATCAAGGATTTTAGTGTTATTTGTTTAGGTGGAATTAATATTTACATATTGTGTTACTTTTAATTGTATTCTAAACACATTCATTTGATTAGCTATCAATATACAATATAGGCAGAGAAAAGGAGCTTCTATCAATCAAGAATTTCTATTTTGAAAAAAATTGTTCAATTCAATTATTAACATATCAATAATATAATAAGAGCTAAACTTGTATGTCTATTTTTAGTTTTATATTGAAAACCTTATTACATTAGCCAGTGATTAATACTCCATTTCATAGCTAAATAAAAACAAATTCACTGCAGGTAAACTGATTTACTCTCATAAGCACTGTTAGCGTTATTCATTTCAGTTACAGAGACTGTATTTTCTCGTCTGTATAAAAAGGTGTTTCAACTAATGAGCCCTAGTGTCTTGCCTGGTTTACCATTCTATGATACTACACATTTCAGTAAGTTAATTTTGTGTTTCATCTACATGCTAAGAAGATCATAACAGAAAAATGACACTCTAGATAATTGTATTCTTTGTGTATTTAAAGTTCTCTGTTAACAAGAATGAAGATAAATGATGAAGAAATCAACACTTACATATATTCTATGTGTTAGTAATCAGAGAAAGAAAAACTAAATTCTCAATTAAATAACAAAACATCAGCATTTACTAGAAAACTTTATCTCTTTCAAATATCAGTTCTCTGCACTTCTTTTGAATAGCTTTTATCAAGTTTGCTATTCTATGATTGCAAGATCCTTCCTCCCTTCTCACTGAGTGTCATGAGGTCTTATCTCCCTTATTGAGTAAGGACCTCTTTTCCTACTGGACACAAAGCAATTCTTGTAGTGGGGCTTGATTTATAACACAGCATAAAAAAAATCCCTTGTATCTTTGTATTAAGTATCTGGAGTATGAGCATCATTCAGGATACAGTTTGTAAACACTCTCTTCCCTTCGTCATAAGCTTCAAATGTTTATAAACAAATAAAGGGTGGTTTAGAAATAATCTATATCTCTAGTCTTGTTATTACATACCCCAGTGTCTTCCATTTTACTTTCATGTATACACGTAAGTTGATTGGGACAGGAAATAAACTTCACTCTAGGAAGGTAATAACTCATTGATCTCAAAGAGTATAGATAATATCAAGTCATGTTGCACATGATTGTCTTATTTCATGACTTCTGGCCTCCAATTCTTTGTGGTTTGGAATTGCAATAAATCTCACATATGTTATGAAATCACAAATGATTTTCAGAAGCCTCAGTAATAGATATTATCTCTCTGTGTGTTTCAAGTCCCACAATATTATATTCTTCCTAACTAAATAGATGTATTCAAAATTTCCATTTATTTTGGTAAGATAATTTAAATGTTTAGAAATTTCTATGGAACAATTTTGCTCATCTTGTCATCTTGACATTTTAGTTATAACAATTTAGAAAAAAAATGAAATGCTAGAATATCTTGAATCCTGATATTTTTGAAAACTTTCTAAGAAAGAAAATCTAACAATGTAAGTTAACTTTAATTTCTAAAAATCCAACTTGTTTGGTATTTTTAAGACATATCCTTTAGAAAAACTGCAAATAAATTCAAGAGCAATATATTGCTGGTATTGTCCTACTTGCTGAATCAAGAAAAATTAATACCTGCCAATCAGATAGGGATTTTTTTTATAGATTTATCACCCAGAAGTTGTGTTTCTGGAACAAAAGGAGTAGTTAATGTCAAGGGAAGAAAATATTGAAAATCCTATTTAATTTGGTTCTCTCTTAATGATCTAGCACATTTTAATCACATTTCTCCTAGATCATTTCTTGCTCCAAATTTATATCAGTCTATTATTCTATTTATAAAGACAACCATCTGATTATATTTTAATTATTTTATGGTATCATTAATGATGAAAGCATATTATGTATTAACACCTATTCCTCAAAATTAAAGCTTACATCAAAATTTTGGGAACACGTTGCAGTATTTCCTACAGTGTTTATGTTATAAACTCTTCATTTATTTCAGATGCAACGATATAACAGTCTAATAATGTTGGAGTGCATACATTTGTGTGGGCTTACTAATAGCATGATAAAGTCTGTAAAAGATAAAGGATATTTGTTTATAATTGTGCTATGTACTTTTATCCAGGTTATTGATTAAAGTGAAATCACGAAGTGACAGTAATCTTTTACATAATACACTTCCCAGAATAAGAAAAAGGATGAGTAAATGAGTCTCTCTAACCCCCAGTAAAATTCAAGCAAGATTGATTTCATCTAAAATTTTCAGAGGCAAGATTTTTTATAGAAGTTCAATTACAATATTGTCATTTTCTTGTACTGAATATTGTATTTACAAAATGAATATTATGAATATTTCAAATAAAACAAGCTGTAATATAATTTATATGCAACATTATATTTTACTTGCAAAACTGTCAGACACTTTCACTATGGCTATGAAAGTATCTGATGAATATACTTCGTATTATTTAAAGTTTATGGTAAAAAGAATGATGTTTATTTGATTATATTTTAGTATTAGGGTGAATGAATATTAAACCAAAAATTTTATGCGTTAGAGAATCGGGTTTAGAAAAACTAGTTCCTATAGTAAACTGCCTGTAAAAGTGCAAAATGTTGCATTCAGATCAAAACATGACATTGAAAGTACATTTTTTTGCATCTGTTCAAGACTTCTAAAAGCAGATAGAATCCAGATTTAGCATACTTTCTTTAATTTCTCCTGTTTTATAATGGGTGTCAAGAAAATAAGAATGAAAACCAGGATGAAAGAATAATGACATTGATCTTAAACATTTCATAAAACCCATATCTTCTTCAGAAGAGTCAAACGAGGAAACATTTCTACTTAAAAAAAAAGAGGGAAAGGGAGAGAGAGAGAAAGAGAGAGAAAACCACAAACATTATCCTTTAATTTAATTCAATACATCTCAGTTTTGCACTTACTTTGGAGTACCAGAGAATCACTTGTTTTTCCCAAACTTAGACTTCTTGGTAAGGTGATGATAATAAAACAGTGTGAGAAAAAACACTATCCAATTAATATTTTAATCACATTCCAAAAGGATATTAGAGCAGATATTGGTAGAGAGCCACATCTATCAAACAGTATACATTTATGGAGATTCTACTACATACTGGTTACAGTGCATGTGATTGGTAAGTGTTTCTAATCTCCACGCTGATACTCACCAGGGTCCCATTTTAACCATTCATCTAGGAGCTCATTCATCCAACAATATTTATTGTCAGTTACTAAGCTGTTCAATGTGGATACAATAATGATAAAAAAACAGACGCTTTCTCTGCATGCCCCAAATTCACAGTCTGGTGTGGTGACATATACTTATCAATAAATCACACAAAAGTAAAGTTATACTGGGAGAAAGAGATGAGACGAAGCAATGCATTGTGCTACAAGATTGTAAATTAGAAATTCTAACGTATTTAGAGAGACTAGGAAAGGTCTTCTTTAAATACATTATGATTATCTTGGGTTTGAAAAAAAACATTAAAAGTTAATAGAACAAACAAAGTTTAAGAACTAAGAGAAAAAAATCCAAAGAGAAGAATATGTAAAAAAACTCTGGCAGAAAGGAAGTTGGAACTTCTCCCAACAGGGGTAATGAGAAGACACCTAGCCCTAAAGCCAGAGAGCTTGTTAGCTAAGGTTGGCAAACCCTTGAGTAAGGTTAGTGGTTAAATCTTTCCTTTTGCAACAACCACATTACGGTGTCTTTACCAACCAATAGCACCAAAGGAAATTAAGATTAAGGTTCCAGTTGAAATCACCAGTGTTGGAAATCACATTTAACCCTATCCAACTACAACTGGCATTATGACATGGATTCTCACTGTGTAGTCGTGTCTGGA
This sequence comes from Lynx canadensis, assembly GCF_007474595.2. Classification (NCBI taxonomy): domain Eukaryota; kingdom Metazoa; phylum Chordata; class Mammalia; order Carnivora; family Felidae; genus Lynx; species Lynx canadensis. The sequence continues at coordinate 66,553,800 of NC_044310.1, read as the reverse complement.
AATGGCTAATTAAAAACAACATTCCTAAGGGCACCGGGGTGACTCAGTTAAGCATCCAACATTGGCTTAGGTCATGATCTCACGGTTTGTGAGTTCGAGCCCTGCATTGGGCTGATAGCTCAGAGCCTGGATCCTGCTTAGGATTCTGGGCCTCCCTCTCTCTCTGCCCTTCCCCCTCCCATGCTCTGCCTTTCTCTCTCTCTCTCTCTCTCTCTCTCTCAAGAATAAACATTAACAATTTTTTAAAAATGACATTCCTAAACTACAGAAGGATTTAGGATATAATTAGGCTATTTATCCATATATTTTCTGCATATTCTTAACAACTAAGCATGTTTTCAATTAATTTTATTTATTAAAATGAACTTTAATAAAGATTTATAGTGGAAAAGATGAGTCACAATTAAAAATTTTATTGGGAGAGTAGCAAATTCTTTATTGATGTCTCACTTAAAGTATGTTGAAAATATCACCAAGATTTTTGCTGGTTGTTGCTTCCTTACTTCTAAGGCTGAGTCCAAAAGCAAGCTCTATGCCTGGCACACTTAGGGAGGGGTCTTAAGGTATATATATTTTTACATATCCTCAGCATGGAACTCCCACAATAGCTCAGCTTCCATTGTGACACAAATAATGCCTTGTCATCAACTAGGTATCCTTTTGAACAGAATGGTTTAGGAGGGTCAGCAGCAAGATGCTCTCAGGAAGAGTAGCTTCAATGGTGTCCATTCTGTCCAACAGAATTTCACGTGTACTTGTTCCACACAGGAGAATGCATACTTCCTCTTACCACACTCTCCAGTGGCACTGCCAGTTATTTTTTTCTTTTGCTACTCTCCAAAGACTAGCTGAAACAAATTTGTTTACTGCGAGTAAAGGGCTCAACAGATGAGTGTTTATTATAAGCCTGAAATCATGGAGGACAATGTGATGGCTAGTTTGTTGTCTGTTTGGCTTATTGTGGTAGAATAAACATAACATTAAGTTCGCCATGTTTCCATTTTTAAGAGTACAGTTTTTGGAGCAAGTTGGGCAATTGAGGCTTATCTGCCATTTTGAGCTAAGGAATGGGATACTGGCATGAGTCTTCAAAGAAGAGGGGGACAATTCACAAGACAGTAAGAAAAACAGACTTTGTTCCTTCTTTCTTAAATTTCACCATGCCTTCTAAAGATTAGTGTATTAAGAGACAAGCTTAGTTTTTTCAAAGGTTTCATAATGTGTTCAGTTTGAAACCTATCACCATGGACAGCAAGACTTAATATAGGAAAATTGATATCCTTGCTTATCTCTCTTTCCCTGTTTCTTACACTTCTATGTACTTATTACACTATAGGTTCTCAATAAATGTTTGTTGGATAAATTAACAAATGAATGGATAATCCAAAAACACTTCCAAAATTTTAAATAAGAATTTATGAAGGTGAAAAAGAAAAAAAAAAAAGAAAAACAGATGTTTGGTAGTTAGATATTTACCCTGTCATACAAATAGGTCATTCAGACAAAAGTTATGTCTGACAATAGGTCTCTCTGAGAGTTGCCTCTGCTCCCCCATTTAAATTATCTTAGGTAGTTAAGGGAGAGGTAAAAGTTTTTGTTGAATCTGATGGGTCTTGGTGGCTTTCAGCTCAAAATAATCCATATGCCAAAGTAGTATATTATGGGCTCAAGTGTTCTGCTCCTCTTAACCAGAAGGTAAATAGGTGCTAAAACACACTACACACACACACCCACACACACACACACACACACACACAATGACACACAATGATGGGCATATGTCAAAGGAATGCAGGGGCCCACTAACAGAGCTCCCAATGCCTAACGCTGAACAACTTGATCAGCAAAATAAAGTAGTAGTAGATTATAATCCAAAGTATACGATGTGTAGAAAAATCCCGAACACTACTTTGGAAATACAGATTATGCTGATAGTATGTACACTTGATAAGACATGATGAAAAGGGCAGTTTACTTTTGGGATCTTCTTGCCAAAAACATACAACCCCAGTCGACTCATGAGGAAAACGTAAGACAAATCCCAATTGAGACTGGGATTAAAAAAAAAAAAAAACAAATAAAATGACTAGTACTTCTCAAAACCGTCAAAGTCATTAAAAACAAGAAGCTTGACAAAGTGTCACAGCCAAGAAGGCCCTTAGGAGACAGTTACTAAACTTAATATATTCTGGGTGGGATCCTGGAACAAAAAAAAATATATAAAAGCTAGAGTGAGGATTTTGGTTAATAATAATGTTATTTTATTAATTGTGATAAATGTATCATACTAAAGTAAGATGCTAATGATATAGGAAACTGGGTGTTAAGGTGTATAGGAATTCTTTTCATTGTCATCACAATTTTTCTGTAAATCTAAAACTGGTCTAAAATTAAAAAAAACACTCTCTTAATAAGATTCTATACAGATACCACTTTATGTAGTTTTCCTCCTATAAACTTCAATATAATAATGTGTCTGAATCACCACTGTAAATATTTGAGCACTAAAGTTAGGCCGGAAGTCCTTATGTTGCAGTCTTTATACATTTTCAAGCAATATTCTCATTTAAAAAATAAACTTAAAGCACTCATTTACATTTGGTTTCTTTGGTATATCAAAGCATTAAAATCCCTCCGTCAGAGTGATAACTTCAGAGATGGATGGTCAGAGTGGGTGCTAACATATGGTGTCAACCTGAAAATCAATGAGAGGTAAATGAGTGTATATTTGGGATCAAGGAATAGCGATTCAGGGAGAACAGATTCAGGTGGAAACTCAAATAGTGTCCAGCTTGTAATGTGGAAGCATGAGGTTTTTCTAAGGAAAAGAATGGGGAGAAAAGAAATGAGGTTTTAACAAGCTAAACTACTCTGCATTATACATTGATTGAATTCTGATTCTCTTTTTTTTTAATTTTTAATTTTTTTATGTTTATTTATTTCTGAGACAGAGAGAGACAGAGCATGAGTGGGGGAGGGGCAGAGAAAGAGGGAGACACAGAATCAGAAGCAGGTTCCAGGCTCTGAGCTGTCAGCACAGAGCCCAACTCGGGGCTCGAACTCACAAACCGTGAGATCATGACGTGAGCCGAAGTCGGTCGCTCAACTGACTGAGCCACCTAGGCGCCCCCTGATTCTCTTTTCAGAGAGTCCAACACCATCAGTCGTGGGATCAGGATGCCCTGTCACTTCTGAAGTAATTGATTACAACAACTATCGTTTTTCCCAGTCCCAAGGTTTTGTCCGATTTCAAACAGACAGGCAAGGCAGTTTCTCTATGGTGGCCACTCTGGCTCAGTTTTAAGATGGCTCCACTCATGTCAGTTTTTCACATTGAGAACTACAAGGAATGGGTTCTTCTTCCCCTCTGGATCTGAATATGAGACACTGAGGCAGCTCCTGCTACACACATCTTGTCACCGTGAAGGAATAGGAAAAAAAAAAACAAAAAACAAAAAACAAAAACACAGGCCAAAGGAAGGAACACTACCAACTGGAAAGAAGAAAATGGTATTAGTTACATTGCTTATTCCCCGATGTCAGATCCTATTTGAAGTCTATCGCTAGGCTATTCATGTATGTGAGCTGATATATTCCTTTTATTTTGCAAAAATTAGCTTGGCCTTATGCCTATACAAGAGTCTTAACTGACACAGAGGGATTTAGAATTGAACAAGAGAAAGAGTTCAAGTCATTGTTCAAAACTGGTTTCCTCAAAAATCTCTCATACTTTTCCCTATTTAATAAAGTCTAGTCATGTTTCTATTTCTTTTCTCATCTCTTCACTTCTTTTCTTCCCACTTCCCACATTCATATTTACTTCCAATGATGAGCAAACAGTTTCTTCTGCTGTGTTTTTATCTTCTCTTCTACCTCATGAAGCTTCCTTATTTTTCTGAAAAAACAAAACAAAATAGCCCCCCAGAGTTGCCTGAAACGAATTCTGGTGACAGTGATTAAGGTGTTACATTTTTCAGCTATTTTTTACTACCCAATGCTGTTGATTTACTTGGTTATATCCACCAAAACACTGTAAACACCTTTCGAGCAGAGACCCTGTCATTTCTGAGTTCTACCATCAATCCAGAATATGCCACATTGCCTGAAAAATAAACAATATTTGTGGGGTCATACATTATTGTCTGAGAGCAGAAAAATAAATAATATTGTTTAGAGAAAAGATATATAAACAGACTTGATTTTGCTTGATGTTGCTGTCTTTTATTTATATAAAATAAAATAAATAATCCATTGTCTCCTTTTATGAAATAAAGTATTCAGGCTAAAAAGATTAAAAAAAATTTTTTTTTCAAGTTTTATTTTTGACAGAAAGAGAGACAGAGCATGAGCAGGGGAGGGGCAGAGAGAGAGGGGGACACAGAATCCGAAGCAGGCTCCAGGCTCTGAGGTGTCAGCACAGGGGGGCTCAAACTCACAGACCACGAGATCATGACCTGAGCTGAAGTCAGATGCTCAACTGACTGAGCCACGCAAGTGCCCCAGGCTAAAAAGATTTTTTTAAGTTTATATTCATTTATCTTGAGAGAGACAGAGAAAGAGTGAGCAGAGGAGGGGCAAAGAGAATCCCAAGCAGGCTCCACACTGTCATCATGGAGCCCGATGCGGGGCTCGAACTCATGAACTATGAGATCACGACCTGAGCAGAAAAGTCAGATGCATAATCACCCAGGTGCCCCTCAAACTAAAAAGTTTTATGACTGCTACAATTCTAAAGTCTATGAATACGAAAGCCTTTCAGCAACTTCTATTCCTTAGCCATAATTTGGTGACTACAGTTTTATGCAAACCAAAGTGTTCTGTTTTCCTCTATTCATCATTGTTCTGACAATGCAAAAAGACTGGATATTCCAAGACTATTTGTAGAACAGCATATGAAGTACTATTCGCTTGTTAGCTCTAATTCTTCCAGAACCAACGTGGAAAATGGAAACACAATCAGGGTCCTGCCTTGTTTTCATAAGATAAAAATAAAAATAGTTATTCAGGAGAAGCATTATTCTTACTGATATGGAAGTCAGAGTTGATTTATTTAAAGCTCCTCCTAGAAACTGGTATCAGGGAGGAAATATTCCTGTCCCTTTTAAGATCCTTTTAGTCAGAGTAAGAATCAAATTGACATCAGAATGATTAACAGGAGAAAATAAAATTTAATAGCATATGTACAGGCAATCTATACAGACATGGGAATTCCAAAGACAGGCAAAATGAGGTATAGTTGTCATTCTGAAATAAGGAGGAGGTAGGGGTCTGCGAGTTCAAAGGGAAGGAACACAATTCACAAGAACATGAAAAAGAGTCAATATTTGGTAAACAAATATTTCCTGGGTCACTGGGAAACACTGGGACAGAGGATTTTGATCAAACAGAACCTGCAAGGTCCTCCCTGTGTACTCTACCTAGTTTATATCACAATGTAGTTATCTATAATACTAGCTCTCTTCCTAGAGCAAGTTCTCTATCTGAATTAGTTTTAGATAGTTGAGGGGAGTGAGTAAAGAGGTTTTCCTGAAACTGTTGGGTTTTTATCGCTTTTTAACTCAAAATAATCTTCATACCAAAGTGGCTTATCTTGGGGCATCCTGCCTGTGGCCCCTATAGTGGGTAGAGAGACATGAGGTAATTCATTGAATATTTACCATTTACATTCATAGACTATTTACAAATATATATACTAACACAAAATAGTCTGATGGCCCCCAACTAAACAAGCAAGTAAAAACAAATGGCAGTAATACGTTTGATTTTATAAATATATTTTTAATGCATGAGATTTTAAAAATCTTATTTTTTATCTATAAAATGGGAAAAGAAACTTTACTCTCTAGTTTTACTGGGAAAAGTAGATGAAATAATACAATAAAATCCTGAGATCACAGCCTGGTTAATTGATGGGATTCAATACCTGTTAGCCAGAACATAATATGATTAAGAGCAAGTACCCAGATTTTGGATAATTTGACTTAACACCAAGGTAAATTTTTTTTAAAGCCTGGAATAATATTTACAGTATCTAGAAATTATTTCTTTATTTTGCTGATTGCTAAATTCTCAGTGCCTTTATGTGCTAATGTGCTGTTGGGAAGATAAAATAATTTTCCCTCTACCCTTCTATGTTCTTGCCTGGGATGCACCTGTAATAATAAAAATAATAAAGATTAGTAGGAGAAAAATAAACAGAATTTTAATAACATATATACCACCTATATATGGGACATGCCTAGGAAACCTGAATAACTCTCAAAAGATTTCAAGCTGCCATCTTAAATAACATCTCCAGCTAAAGACAAAAGAAGATATTGCAGGTGAGGAGTCAGTTATGAGAGGTTACCAGGAAAAGCACAGTAAACAAAGGTATGGTTGTCAGGCAAATTTAAGTCATTGCCTTCTCTACTGATAAGAATGTTAGAAATTTAGAGTCTTTCTCTTCCTGGTACAGAGAAGGAGACACCCTAACAGATGGAGATTGTACATTTCCTCATACATGTAAATGTCTCTTACAAAAGGGTAACTTGTCAGTTTTTAGAGCCTTTCCTGTGTCAGCTGTTTCTTTTAAAAATCAGCTCAAAATAATGCCAAAGAGGCATAGTTTGGGGTGGTTGTATTCTGCTCCCCTTCAGTGCCGATAGACCTCCTGGAAAAGCTATGCAATATATACGCACAGATTTCCTACATGTATCTGTTCAAAACCCAATTTATTCAGAGCATCCAAGAATTCCTTAGAATACATTCTTACTAGAGTAATGGATGGATAACATATCCATCATAAAATCCATCAAAGATCTTGTTTCCCTCAGCCAATTTTTAAAAACTGAATTACAGTGAATTTGAAATCATACTTCATTTAGGTAACTGGAGCTCATGTAGCCCATCTCGCATTTGACCATATAATGATATACTTTATTAATCAGTACAATTTTAGGTAGGGTAACCATTCTCTTGTGAAAAATGAAGGGTCTAGGAAACTACCTCATTTCGGCTAAATACATACATACATACATACATACATAAATACATAAATAAAGCTAGGGTCTCCTGGATGGCTCATTCTGCTCAGGTCATGAGTTCACAGTTCCTGGGTTCAAGCCCTGCATGGGGCTCTGCACTGATGGTGTGGAGTCTGCTTGAGATTCTGGCTCTCTCTTCTCTTTCTGCCCCTCCCCCACTCACACTTTCTCTCTCTCTCAAAATAAATAAATAATAAAACTTAAAAAAAAAAAAAGAACCAAAGTAGTATCCATAAACAGGGCTAGAATTTGCTTCATAATACCATTTAGATTTAGATTTAGATTTAGATTTAGATTTAGATTTACTCCAACAAAGAAAAAACCATAAATGGCAAAAGGTCCACATCAAGAAGAAAATTGGAGAGTCAGTAAGACTAAGATATGTCATAACATTAGATGTGGAAGATTAAAAATTTGTATAAAAATGACCTTGAGTAAGTTTTATGAATTTTAATACCTGACCGAGATTATAAAACTGACCAAAATGTCTTAATACTTTCCTTCTGTCCTAGTTTATACAAATTTTAGAGGCCTTCATAACTGGAGCTACATGCTTTATTGGTATCTTGCTAGTGGCCTGTCTGCTCAAGTTTAACTTATAGTATCACCTGTTTTTAACCCAGTTCCTCCTAATTGGCTTATCATATAAAGTGACTGAAGTTGAAAGTAGGTAATGGATTGAAACTTGAAAGTAGGTAATGGATTGAAACTGTGGTTCTGAAACTCCCATCATTTTACTACTCAATGTGTGACCCATGGCTCAGGAACATTAATTAGCCCCATTTAGAAGCCTATTAGAAATGCTGAATCTTTGGCCCCACTTCAGAAAAATTGAGTCATAATCTGCATTTAACAAGATATCTAAGAGGTTTGTATGTACATTAAAGTATGAGAAGCACCACTTATTAAAAATTCAGATTCTTGAATGCATGCTCAGAAATTCTGTTTCAGTCAGTCCCCAGTTTCTAGGAATTTGCAACCAATCACCCCAGTTGATTAGAACTCTGGTAGTCCAGAGACAATACTTTCAGAAATATGAGCTTATTGTGAGGGTCGTCCTAGGTGTATTAAAATAAACGTGTAGGGGATTCTAAGAATTCAGCTTTTTAAGCTAAACTAATGCATCTCAGATGGCATACATAGTACACCCAGAGTTGGGGGAATGTTTTAAGCTGAGGTTGCTTTTTTTTTTTTTTTCTACACTTCCTGCACTGATACAGAAAGCCAACCTAGGGGCAGTGGACATTCTATAGGCCCAGGCCCAGTCTCAGCAAATGCACAATCTACTTTGATGGAATCGTTCATGTGCATTTTGTTCAGTGAAAAGGATGTGTCGTGGGCAAAATAGGAAAGAAGCTTGTAATAACATTCGGTTAAATAACAATCCCATTTTTTAGTTCGCCTCTGTATCTAATCTGATCTTGCCTTTTATTCTACTCTTTCCTTTAGCTAATCTATGAGGGACCCAGAAAAGTTCTTTGTTGTTTTGAGTTAGAAGCCCCTGATTTTATATTTTCCTTATCATAAAAAAAAAAACATGTAGTCATGAGAGTAACACAGAGGTGAGGGAGTAAAATTCCCCTGAAGTGCTGTAAAATTGTGATACTATTAATTCCCAGTCCCAACCCCACCCCAAAGCAAATTAAAACTGCAGTTTTCATTCACTTCTGGCAGGAACATAAATTGGTACAACCTTCCTGAAAAGCAATTTGGCATTATGTTTCAAAAACCTTTAAAATGCTCATACTCTTTAAACCAGCCATTCCCTCTCAAGTAATTTTTCCTAAGGTGACGCGAGCAAAGATTTATGTACAAAGACCTTCATGGCTCTGTTATTTGTGGGAACAAAAATTGGGACATTACCTTATATTCAATAATAGAGGAGTAGTTAAATATTGAGGTAGACATATGGTGGGGGCATGGACAATTATGTTAATTGATCTATGACAGACTTGGTAATTAGCAAGCAAAAAGCTGGACCAGTGTCTGCTCTAAATGGGAGAATAATACTCTGGTTTCTCTTCAGATCGCATAAATCTTTCGCCTTTTACTAAATGGGAGAATAAAAGCTTATATGGATATGGAACGGATAAGGCAAAATGTGAGCGGAAAGAATACAGGGTTTGAGTTAAGAAGAACTATGTTCTCATCTAGGCTCAGGGTGTACAAAATGCAGGAATAAATCTAGTAATTTATCAATTCAGAGGCTGAAATTTTCCCTGACTCATGTGAAAACAACCTGTCTTAAATGTTTTTGTGTGGCTGAACATCTGAGCTTCCATACATGAAAGTTTAATTTAGGTACAGTGTTATGTAAATGTGTTAGTTGAGTGATACTGGGTATGAAGAGTTAGAACCCAGAGGGAAAACTTTAAGTTGAGAGAATTTGTAGGATACAAGAGTTCTGCAAGTAATGTTGGGAAAACTGGACAAAGTATAGACTAAAGAGATATATTTATTATAATATTCCTACGCTTTTCAGGGCCAGTGATGATAGTTAGAAAGATGGTTTATAACTGTTCAGAGCAAACATGCCCATTTCCTCCACTTTTGGTCTGTGTTCTCATGTTATAGTTGATTCTAATTGTAGCATTCAAAATGGAGGTATGATTTAGGCCTGGCTCAGATTACATATGACCATAGTTAACAATACTGTATTGCATACATGAAAGGTGGTAAATAGTAGATCTTGAATGTTCTCACTGCACACACACACACACACACACACACACAAACGATAACTATGTGAAGCGTTGACTATGTTAACTGACCTTATTGTGGTAATAATTTCACAATATATACATGTTCCAAATCATCACATTGTACACCTTAAACTTACATAATGTTATATGTTAATTATATATCAATAAAGCTGGGGGTTAAAAAAGGACACTGTTGAGGGTTGGGCACATGACCCAATCAGAGAAAATAGTTTACAATGACTCTTTTGTGCAGGTTGTTGAAAGAAAAGATATCCAGCTTTCTACCAGCAGGCTTAAACCATGAAGCTTAGAGCTCCAGGCAATCAGTTTGCTACCATGTGGTACCTGGACATGAAAAGATGTGGGGGAGAGTTGAGTCAAAAGATGGAGGGAGGGGGCGCCTGGGTGACTTAGTCAGTTAAATTAAACTTTCCTCTGCATTAATAACCTTCCTTGTTATTTGACTAAGACAATAAAAACGTTTCTACCACTAGATAATTCAAGTTTGATTTTCACCCCACCAAGAGTCTTGATTAATCATATACTATATAAATATAGGTTATTACTAAATGTATTATTTTAATGCCACCTAAGTTTATTTAATTCTTTAAAGTGTATTTATTTATTTTGAGAGAGAGAGAAAGTGAGCATGAGCGGGGGAGAGACAGAGAATCCCAAACAGGCTCCATGTTATTGATGCAGAGCCCAATGAGGGGCTCAAGCTTACGACCCTGAGATCATGACCTGAGCCGAAGTCAGAGGCGTAACCGACTGAGCCACCCAGGCACCCCTCATACCACATAAGTTTAAAAGGACATTCACTTCAAAAACATAGTATCTGTTAATATAGGGAATGATTTGATAAACAATTTATGGAACATATAAATATAAATTCATCAGCAAACACTTCCTAAAAATAAATACCCAGAAAAGCCCAGTATAATGCCACAAGACAAATCATAAAATTAAATGCACTCTTTTGCTTATATGTAAGGAGTCTATAAACTTCTCCAAAAGAGTTAAAGAAAATAAGAGAGCACAAATGATAAATTAATTTAGTGACTGTATTATAAACCACTTGGGAGACTTTATGGTCCAGTGGGAATATTTATGACTTTGCACTTGAATTGTCATCTCTGAACTTCAGTTTCCCTATTTGAAATCATGTGATAATTAAAGATGTTCTCAGTGTTTGAGTTTGTCCACATGAAGTGCAGAGGGCAATGCCAAGCATATATGGCATCAACGATTGCTAACGACTCAGTGAGTCTTAATTTTCTCATCTCCTTCCAGCAGTGCTGTAAACATGTGATATGCTGACATTTGGGAGAAGTCTTAGAACTCGCTTACTCTTCTATTAATTCTGTATCTTCTCCCAATGCAGCACTTACACAATATTCTAAAATGATAAAAAAAATTCAATATATACTTGCAGAAAGACCTTTTACATTTGAAATTCACTAAAAATGTATTGACAGCTCACATAAAACTGGTAGAATTTTCTTACAGATAAATATGGATTAAGCTATTTGAAATGAAGAGTGTGTATTTCTCCAGAGGAAGCAACTTCATAGCAGGGTGCTGAAGATGCTGTTAGTAGGCGAAGGGCAGTTCAACTCTGAGTGATCCAGAGGATATGGTAGACAGTGAGGTGTGAAATTTCTGCTGATCACCAAAAATTATTTAGGTTAGTGGAAAAACACGCAGGATTATGAGGAAATCCAGAAGGATCTAATTAAACTGGGTGATTGGGCAATGTGATGACAGATTAAATTTAGTGCAGATAAGTGCAAGGTAATGCATATTGAGGAACATAATTTAAACTTCCCATGCACACTGATGGGTTCTGAAATAGCCTGAACCTCTTAGGGAAAGCATTTAGAAGTCATTATGGATAGTTCAATGAGAAAGCTGCGCAATGTGCAAGAGCATTTAAAGTAGCCAATAGGACACTTGTAGGTATTAATTTGGGCATGTGGAATAATATGAAAACTATTAACATGAAATCACATAAATCAATGGAATTCTCATACTTGGCTATATTTATCTCAGGTACTTTATCAGAAAATACTAACGAATGACTGACAATGTGTTCAATTGTTAAATTAAAAGTGGACAAATAGATTGTGTGTTTGTTTAGGAATACAGTAGCAGCAAGACACAGCTTTAATAGGCTCAAAAAATAATGAGTGCCTCAGCAAAAATCTTCTTTGGAACATTTCTTTTCAATAAGTACTAAAATATGAGGATAAGATGACATTGGGGGAACTAAAATCTACATTTTAACAGAAATACCTTTAATATGACTCAGAATCAATCTGTAATTCACTATTGAAGTAAATCATTGAGGCAAATAGCTTGGCAAGATTCACAGGGATTAGATATTTATATGACTATGAATAACATTTGCAGCTCTACTAGCTACACCTGGTTCAGATGTCACAGTGTATATCACTCCTTTTGCTCCACAGTTTAAAGAAATTATTTAAGAGGCTCAGGGAAGATTTGCTTTTCTTAATTTAATAATGTAATTCATAAGTGCCTGGAAAAATAATGTAACAATTGGTCATTATGCTATTTATTTTAAAGAAACTATTTGAAGTGTCATTCCATATGGATTAAAATTTTTTTTTCATGTTTATTTTTGAGAGAGGGAGAGAGAGAGAGAGTAGGGGAGGGGTAGAGAGAGAGGGAGAAAGAATCTGAAGCAGGCTTCAGGCTCTGAGCTGTTAGCACAGAGCCCGAGGCCAGGCTCAAACTCACGAACTGCGAAATCATGACCTGAGTCGAGGTCAGGTGCTTAACCAACTGAACCACCCAGGCGCCCCTCCATATGAATTTATATTTATAAAAATAACTCTGCAGGAATGTAAATGTAATCAAGCATAAAGTTGCTGATGTAGGTATTGTCCAGCTAGTTAGAGGGATCATGGCAAAAAAAAATCAATTAAAATATAATAAATAAGTATAATGTAAAAATTGTGTTAGCATTATTGTTATGGTTCATTGATTTAATAGATATGTATTAAGCATATACTTTGTTCCAGGAAGTATAGAGTTTACTAAATATGCAAAATAAACTTTCCTTACATATCATAAAGAGAAATATAAGCAGAGCATTTGAAATAGGTGCAAGTTTATGTTATAAGTCCAGTGATAACAATATTTCCAGAGTTTGGGCATAGTAAATGGACAAGTCAAACCTACTCCACAGAGAAAATCATTTTTGAGACAAGAGCTGATAGAGTTTCTTGGTCAAGTGAGGGAAAAGGGTATTCAGGTCAGGGAAAGCAGTCTGAGAAAAAAACAGAAATCAGGTGTGGCAGATTTGAAGAACTGCGTACATCAGTAGACTGACTCATACGATGCAAGGCCTTACTACTATGGTTATTTTCTTATAAAACTCAGTTTGGAAAGACTGGTTTCATATGAAACCACTAAAAGTCACACATGTTAATTAAAACAATATTAATGGCCATGTTTTCAAAGTTCATTGTTCGACTCCCCCAAAGTGTCTGTAATGACCTACTTTTGCTGAGGAATGATGGTTGAGGATGTATATTTCTTAGGCCCTTTGTCTGGTGTTAGTCTAGGGCACAGTTTGGTGGTAATTACTAAAGTTTTCTAAACTTGAATAATATTCATCCTGGGAACCCTGTACCCCAGGTTGACTTTAAAAATCAGCATGTCTAGGATGAGAGACCAGTATTTGCTTCACATGTCAGAAAGAATCCCCTCATTAACAACTTTGGAAATAACTCCTTTTGGTATTTACCAGAGTACTGTTAACACATGGCTATATATTCTCTTTTAGAAGACCACTAGAGACTGACATTATACCCAATACACAGACCACTTACTTTGGTAATCCATTCATGAGAATTAAATGTTCTGTGAAAATATGCTAATAGGAAGTCAGCTTTCCTTAAAAAATAATGTTTATGCCAATCATGAATCTAAATATGAAAGAAATGTGTCATAAAATACTATATATGTAAATAAATAATCATATTGGAAACAGAGATGCTTAAAACAACCAATTATTGATTATCAAAAATATTATGGTTCTTAACACGATTGACTTTTATACTGGGATATCTTTTTTTTTTCCCATTATAATGGCTTGTCTCACTCATTTTGCTTCATTCTCTACTACATTTTCCAACTGTTTCCAAATATTTTTAATTAGTTGTACAAAAGCAGGTAACATCAAGAGCTAAACATTAAAGGCATTATGGAAATGTGTTCCAGAAAAGCACACGCTGACAGAATAGCTCACAGAGCATGACTCTGTGGAGTCTAAGCAGTTTTCATAACATGTCCAAGCAATCATGACATTTGCCAATTACATTTTTAACGCAATTTGAGACTTACCTCACACATACTTTTGTTTAAAATGCTGTAAGATCTGTGGGTATGAGTGTCACCATACATTCATGGGCCAAAATGTGGTAAAAATACATATCTTCTATAAAATTTGGCTGTGAAAACTCGAGGTACTGGAAAGAATAGACAATTCTTCCATTCCAAAGAACCCCTTACATATGGGCTGGCATGCACATAGTGACTTCCTTCCTAAGAGCACATTATGGAAAGAAGGAAAAAAGAATAATTTTATTGTAGAGAAACTTTGCAGATACTACCGCAGCTAGGTGATTTGGTCAAGGTCAATAGTGATAACACTAACACTGGCCGCTGAACCCTTCATGTGATATGATGAAACTCGCATTTTACCTCTGTGGCCTTTCCCACTAAAACCCATAACCCAGGGTAATCATGAGAAATACAAACCCCAGATGAGGAACAACCTACAAAAGATTTGCCCATATTTTTCAAAATAGTCCAGGTCATTGAAAACAAGGAAAGCATGACAAACTGTTAGAGTTTAGGAGTTAAGGCAATATGATGGCTAGATTGAATGTGGTATCCTGGATGGTATCTGAAATGGAAAGATGACATTAAGTAAAAACTGAACAAAGTATGAAACTTAGTTGATAACAATTTATTACTCTTGGTTAATTGGTTAGGACAATTGCCCAAACTAACATAAGATGATAGGAGGAGAAGCTGGGTGTGAGACATAGAAGTCCCTTTGCAACCTTTCTGTAACTCTAAAACTATTCTGAAACAAAAAGCTTACTAAAAAAATAATAATAAAGAGACAATTTACAGGCATACTTGTATTTGGTTTGGCATTTCTGTGCATCTCAAGTATCTTCAGAGCAATGTTGTCTGAGAAAGACCAATTGTGAAAAATCAGCAGTAGTAGGTCTCACGCATTGTACCTTTTGTTCACATCAAACTTTTTTTTAAATTCTGTTTTTCTTTATTTACTTAGAGAGAGAGAGCAGACTGGTGAGAGGCAGAGAGAGGGAGAGAGAGAATCCCAAGCAGGCTCTACACTGCCAGCATAGAGCCTGATGCAGGACTCAAACTCACAAACTGTGAGGTCATAACCTGAGCTGAAATCTAGAGTCAGATGCTTAACTGACTGAGCCACCCAGGCTCCCCCATATCAAACTCCTGCGAGGTAAGCTGGAAGGTATAATCTGAAAGTCAGAGACAGCACTAAATTCTAAACTGTAGAATGATAATGACTTTTCAGTGCCTTAAGTTATTAACCTTTTATCTATAAAATACTCTACTGAAATGTAGCCAACACTTTTGTATACAAGTATAAAGGCATTAAGATCAAGGCTAGACATTGAAAGCTGAGACCTGAATTTATTTGAACACATCCATTTGTTAAAGCTCTTCACGTTGGCAACTTGCTTAACTTTCTAAAACCTCAGTTTCTTCATATGTAAAAATGAGGACGGCATGCATGTCTAATGTAGTTATGAAGATCAACCATACAGAGTTTGTTGAATTCTTAGTGTTGCATTATGTTGAAGACAAGTAAATTAAATAGTGTTAACTCTACTAATTTTTATCATTTGCTTTTTGATAATACTCTGTATTTAACCTATATCCCCAAATTCCTCATATTTATTTGATAAATCTAAGGTATAACATTATGAAATTTTTTTTCTTCCACCTTGGTTTTACACATTAATATGTAAAACTATCATGGGTGTTTATATCCACATAAAGAGGTCTAAATCTAGATATTCATATAGATAAAGTGTTGCCTCTTTACATAAATCACAGAGCGAGCCATTAACATCCCTCATAATTCTTTTCCTAATGGTTAAATAATCTCTGCATTTATTTCTTCCATGTCCTAAAATACAATATCAAGTCTGGAGGAACTTGCTGTTCTAATAGAATTATGTTATAACAGACCTTCATAATTGGAAGGGTCTATGAAATCAACCAATTTGATCCATTAATAATAATAACAGCTACTTTTTTTTTTCAGAGCTAACTATGTGTAGTCATTGTGATAATTATTTTACAGCTGTTCACTGAATTTCATTCAAGCCTCAAAACACCCACAAAGGTCATTAACTTCATTTTTCAGTAGGAGAATTTGAAGCCTAGAGATGTCAAGTATCTAGCTCAAGATCACATAGCTATAAAATTTCTTGGACTTAAATATAAGTCCTTCTGTCTATCTGTCTCTCTCTCTCAAAACTGTGGTCTTAATCGTAATGCTGCCTGTTTCCTGATAGTTTTCCTTTACAATACATACGTCAAACAGTATTCCTACTGATCTTGACCCCTACTGCAAGGTTGCAAAACTCATTACTTGTAAAGACAGTTCACTTTATCTTTCAACACTTCTGTTCTTATGCTGGAATTATCTTCCTGTAGTGTCTAATAATAGGTTCTAATTCTACCCTGGAAGAGATTATTCACTACTCCATTCATAGTAATAAATGCAATAATGTTTCGTTAACAGCCATAGGTAAAAAAAAATTTTTTTCTTAAAAGTTTGCAAACAAAAAAAGAACATACCCCTGTTTTAAAGTTCTCTTAGCAAAGCTTGTCAAACTTGAAACAAGTGCTTGAGGTGTAGAAATTTGGTAATATGTCTCAGTGTTAATCTGAAGAGAGAGGCAAGGTTGAGTTAGCCATAAATATGAAGTAAACATTAGTTGCAGTAGGGCTAAGATAAATGTGAACCAGATCACAGGAAACAGGCTGGGAAAGGAAGATTATCCAGGTAGTAAAGTTTTATAAACTCAGAGGGAACAAGCTATGAGGAGAAGAAAAAAAGTAAGCTCCAGTTTAGATGGTAGAGGGAAATCATGTAAAAGTTTCCTTAAGGAAAGAAGCTCAGAACAGGGTAATACAGTTTTATCAAGAATGCTAGGGGAAATATCTAAAAAGTATAAAGCAGTGATACAGAGAGCTTCTGTATCACCATTAAAACATCATAAGTAACATGAAAATCACAGCAATAAAAGAGAGAATAATATTAAAAATCAATGAGAGGACAAAAATATGCCTGAAAGGTCTGATTCCAGTATATCTGATAACCATTTATCTAAAACTTGGAGTAAAGCCATCCTTCATTAACATGGACAACTACATGAACAGTGTGATTTGTTGTGAGTATAGATAAAATATATATATATGTTAAAATATATAATGATCAAGATTTTATACAAAATATACATGCAACATATAAAGTGTGTATATATAAGTATTATATATATTATTTTTACCAGTCGGTTCAAGCAGACAAAAAGAAACCATCCTATACCACTTCAAATAGAAGGAATTGAATTCAGCCATACCATCCCCACTCCCCTCTGTAATTTTTATCCAAACTCGTGGCTTATAATACTTAACTTGCAGTTAGAAAACTGAAGCCTAGACTCTTCCTTGAAATGCAGACTTATATATCCAATCAGCAGCAACATCTCCACTTGGTTGCCCCAAGTATAAATTGTTCTAAAATTAACATGTTCTGAAGAGAATGTTTATTCCTTTATCCCCAAATCTGCTTCTGGTCCTCTTTTCCATCTCTTATGGATTTTGCTTTTTTTCTATACATCTCAAAAAACTGACCACTGAAACATAATTTTTCTTTGTTCTTGACCCTCTGCAACAAATCTATTAATGTCATCTTTCAGCTTCTTCTCCCAAGCTATATGTAGAATGTAAGTATTTTCACCTTTTCTGTTGCTCCCAGTCTCAGTCAAAACCCCTTCCTCTCTTACCTGGATCGGTGCGATAGTGGGTTAACTAACTTTCTGTTTCCATTCTTGTCTCTTTACAAATCATCCTTCACACAGTAGCCCGATAATCTTCTAAAAATGTAATTAAGGTTATGTAACTCTCCTGCTTATGATTTCTTATTGCCCTTAGCATAAAATGCAAACACTTTACTATGGTCTATAAAAACATACAAAGATAATAGATATCCTGGAGATAGTATTTCCCTAATCAGATTTTTTTACTGGACATACTTAGAAACAGTAGATCACTAAACTTATTTATCCACATATAGGTCTCTTGACCTTTTAGGCCTCTAATGTCTTCTTAAACTCAGTATTTTCTTTAAACATAACTTTAAAAAAATCCAAAACATGCAGCCCCATAACTTAAATTCCTGGAAATGGAATCTACCAGTGGAACTTGAACCAGCTCTCCATTAACAGAGATATGCCTTTATGAAAAGCAAAAAATTAAATCTGTTGGTTTCCCAGCTATCATTTTCAGCATCTGAATCAATGATGCAATCCAAGGACTGCAGGCCCCAAAGCAATCTCACCCCCAATCTCATATTAAAAGCAAAGAAATATCAAATGGAGATGAGAGAGTTCTATGAAAGATTACCTGTGACTGTGGCCTGCTGCCACTTGGTAGGACAATCAGCATGCATGGGGGATTAAGCTATATAAACTCAGTTGAATTGAATCAGCTGTCCTAATGGGCCAGAAAATCAACCAGTCTGAGTGAAAAATTCACTTGAAATGGTTGACTGGCACTAGTTGAAGAAGCAACTGAAATTTGTGGAATCCTTAAAATGCCCCAAACTAGGAGGAAAGATACACATATAGTTTTTCCAATCTCCATCTGAGTGCTGGACATAGTCTAGACATAGCCTTAGGGTTCTAAACCAAAAGGAAAAAAAAAAACCCAAAATCAAAAAATAATCGTTTCTCCTAAATCTCTAAAAATATTCTTTAAATTATCAATGATACCCATCACCGTGTAAACCAAGGACAGATGGACCATTACTCTGAACAATTTGCGTCTTTACTTCATGAATAATTTACTCAACGGTCTTACATATTTCTAAGTATCGTCCTTTATTATAATACCCATTACCATAAACAATCTGCTTTTCATGTTGAGTTTTGACATGAAATGTCCCAAGACTTTTTAAATTAGACATGGTTATTCTTATTAATTCAGAAGGGAAACCTGATACTCAGGCATGATAAATGATTTGTTCAAAACCATGCACGTGTGGAATGATGAAGCTGGGATTCAAATCAAGGCCTTCTGAAAATCTATCAGGTCATGTTTTTTTCTTGAAAATTCCCATTCTTAATGGCCAGAAATTTTGTGATAGTTTCTCATCAGTTTGCCTACAAGTAAATAAAGCCATGTGGTAATGCTCGTTTATTAAGCAGACCTCACTATAAGAATCCATTAATTTACTAAGTGACTTGTAGAATTGACTATGATTTGGTAGTGCAAGTAATTCTATATCAAGCCCATATTTAACATGACTTAATAATACCAAGAAAAGAAAGTAAAACCCTTTTGCACATAGGTGATTTTTTCCTAAATTATGCATTTGTATAGATAAAATTCTTACAGCTGCCACAGTTTTTCATTCTGAAAAAACCTCAAAATGCTTTGCAATGAATCAAGTTCTATCTTGAATTGAGTAAGTAAATAGTTCATTTCAGTAGAAACCGTATTGTCACTACATCAGCAATTCTCATTTAAAAAATGTGCATTACTTATTCAGCTATTTGAAAGATGGTATTAAAGAGGAGCTATTTTGTCTTTTTTTTTTCATCTACAAGCCTTCATTTTTAAACTTATAACATTTTGTGTTTTTAAGATATCAATTACCATTTTAAAATCTGCCAGTCTATCTTGAGTTTCTCAGCAAGTTTCTAGGCCAAAGAAAACACTAACCCTTTCAATTTATTGGGAATCAATGTTTAATCCTCTTTTTTGTTCTCATACTTATTACAAATCATAAAGAATTCTGAGTGTCAGTTTAAGAAGTGAAAGCCCTATGTAATATTCCTATTACTTATTGATCAGTTTAAATTAAAAATTTTAGTACTTTCTATTTGAAAAGTAAACCAAAAAATTATGTTTCACATAGAAATGCTTCCAAAATATAATTTTAAAAAGTGTGTTTATGGTAATGTTTCAGACTATAGTTTAAAATCCATAAATATGAAATTTTTATTATTAGTTAAATTCATGATGATTACTTAAAACTTTCATAATCGGCAAAATCAGCCTTGGTTAACTTTACTAGGAATGAAGAACATGGAGAATAAGCTGATGGACATTTGAATGCAAACTTTAAAGTAGTAAAAATATCCTAAAATTATTTTATATATAGCCTTTTTAAAACTTGAAAGCTCCATAAACCTTTTAAAACTTCAGATAAAAATAATGTTTCCTATGGCTCAAAATCTCTCAGAAGTGCCAAATTAGTCTATTTTCTTATATTTCTAGAAAATACTTAATTATTACAACATACCTTCCTTAGATCAATATATTTTATTTTTAAGCATATTGAAATTATAGAAGATTCTATATAGACATTCATTTTTATTTTACTTTTAGTGTTTATTTATACACATACATATATTTTTATGATGATGCATATATTAGGTCATATTATTCCGTTGTTTATTCTCTACACAAATACTTAGTAATATCCAAACATATGTCCGACATGGTTTAACATCAGAGGACAAAATGTACAAAAATGCCATCCTCTTTAAGCTCCATTCTAGAATGGAAAGCAGACACTAACAAAAACCAAAAGGAAAAATGTGAGATAGGTTTATGGCAATAAAAATGCCATGGCTAAAAATAAATCAGGAAAGGGGGAAAGATAGAGGGACACAAGATATAAACCAATACAAGGATTTTGGCTTTTGCACTTATTCAGATGGGAGGCCTGGAGAGGAAATTAAACAGAGAAAGACACATCTGACAACTCCATCCATTGTGTTACAGACAGAGCTGAAGTGTGTGTGGAAGAGCAAAAATAACTATTTAATCGATATTTCATACTATTGACTCTGTAAGTTTGGTAGCAGTGGAAATATGAAAAGTGGTCGGGTTATGAGTATATATTGAACATAGGAATGTAGAATATTTATTAATGATTAAATATGAAATCTAAAGAAGAAAAGCAAAAGCAAGGACAAAATGATAGCAATGTCCAGACTGAGATGGAGAACATAGTAGTGCACTTTCTGGGTCGTAGGGTAGTTCTACTTTTAATTTTTTGAAGAAACTTCGTACTGTTTCCAGGGTGGCTGCACCAGTTTTCATTCGTACCAGTAGTGCAAAAGGGTTCCTCTTTTTCTGCATCCTCGCCAACATCTGTTGTTGCCTGAGTTGTTCATGTTAGCCATTCTGACAGATGTGAGGTGGTATCTCATTGTGGCTTTGAGTTGCATTTCCCTGATGATGAGTGACGTTGAGCATTTTTTCATGTGTCGGTTGGCCATCTGGATGTCTTCTTTGGAGAAGTGTCTATTCATGTCTTTTGCCTATTTCTTCACTGGATTATTTCTTATGGAATTATAATATTCTATGAAATTGTACCAATATTTATTAATTTTTCTGATAATAAGCATACTCACTTTTAGTGTTTATGATTTCAAACAATGCTTCTACAAAAAATCATTTCATGTGCAATCATTTGTGTTCACATGCCCATATTTGAAGATTGAATATCTTCCAATCCCTGGAATGGGATTTTGACTTAAGAATTAATTTTTATTTTAAAATTAAAGTTGGCTTAAGGACTGTTTTCCACCCAAAACCTGTAAAACCCACATTACACCCACAATGACTTAATTATTTTTAGCCATTCAGATTAGCATAAAATGACATATCATTTATGTTATTTTACATTTTCTTGAATACTGTCAAATTTGAACAATTACTTAAATTTTATGCACTTTTGGGTCTGCTCTTCAGTAAATTACCTACACTTCACTCAACAAATCATGTTCATTTTTCTATTGTAGAAGTTGTCTTTCCTTGGACAATATATAAGATAATTGTCTATATTAAAGATATTAACGTGTTGCCATTTGTGTTAAATGTTTTTTTGTCAAGATGAATCATTTATTTCTTAATGCTTAGAATTTTTACATATATATCTTTCTATAAATGCATAGGTCTCCCAGCTTCAGGGAGGCGAGTCAGTCAACATTTCAACTACATTTGTGCCATCACTACTAAGAAGATTAGACGGGGTCCTATAAACCTTATGCCAAGACCCTCCTTATTCCTGTATCTTTGGAACAATGCCTTTCTGTGTTTTCCCTCTTTTATGTTCTACTCAAGTGTCCCAACGTTCCTCCTAGGCCTTTGCCCAACAAAAGGGGAAAAGAGAGGAAGTGCCACCAAATTGCCTTGTCAAGAGCCCAAAGCATATTTTGAATGCAGCTGATCATGGTCCCGAGGAGCTACTGTGACTCAGTAAAAGATAGACTGAAATCGAGACTGAAGAATATGTAGCTGAACTCATGCCACCATATTTAGACAATCTCCTTACACACTCTATTATCTAAAGTATTTATTTCTTGAAGGCACTCATAAAGATTTGAGAAATTTAATCTGTCATAGTCTTATTGTTATGTTTAGAATTCCTATGTCTTGCAGAGAAAGGCTGACCTAAGTTTATTTTTTATATTTTTTCCAATCAATTAATTCATTCAATAAATACTCTGAATACCATCTTTATGCAAAAACCAAACCAAAACCAAAACAAAACAAAAAAACTATTCTTGACTCTAGGTATACAGACTTGAATAAGGCAACTAAGGCCCCAGCCCTTTTGGAAGAGATAGACATTACACAAATAAGTAAATATGTATATAAAATAAAAGTATAAAAATAATTTAAATTGTGGGGAGCCTGGGTGGCTCAGTCGGTTGAGTGTCCACTTCGGCTCAGGTCATGATCTCGCGGTTTGTGAGTTTGAGCCCCGCGTCAGGCTCTGTGCTGACAGCTCAGAGCCTGGAGCCTGCTTCCGATCCTGTGTCTCCCTCTCTCTCTCTGCCCCTCCCCAACTCACGCTCTGTCTCTCTCTCCTTTAAAAATAAATCAACATTAAAAAAATAATAAAAAATAATTTAAATTGCTATAAATGTTAGTGATATTAAAGAGAGTCATTTGACAGAGATAAACTGATTTTACAAAAAAGTAAACATTTAAATTAGGATCTAAAGGACAATCTACAAGAAATGCAAGAATATTTGCAAATCATGATCACCTTTTACCTGAGGGCTAAATGCATAGTTCATTATCATTGGTTTTACAAATGTTTACAATTGTGCTGTTGACAATTATGTAGAGAGACAAATATATTAATATAAGTATATGTAATATATATGGATACATATATATTCAATAATATACATACACATACATACTATTACTATATATACACACGTATATAGTATGTTGTTAAAATATATGTTAATGCATAATATTTGTTATGAGGATTGAATCAAATAATATAAATAAATAATAGGTAAAGTGCTTAAAATGGTGTCTAGCGAAGAGTAAACACCGTGTGGATTTTTTTTTGAGAGAGAGAGGTCAAATGTGGGGGGGGGTGGCGAAAGGGGTGAGAGAAGGAAAGAAAAAGAGATAGAGAGAGAGAGAGACAGAGAGAGAGAGAGAGAGAGAGAGAGAGAGAGAGAGGGAATCTTAAGCAGCCTCCACACCCAGCATGGAGAAGGATGCAGGGCTCTATCTCATGGATCAGGAGACCATGACCTGGACTGAAATCGAGAGTCAGATGCTTAACCAACTAAGCTAGCTAGGTGCCCCTGGATGTTTCAAATTATTTGAAACAGAGAAGTAATGATATGTTATGGTTCAGTCATAAATAAAAGGTGAAAATGGGGGGAATGCTAAAAATAAACAACAAAAAAAATTCCTATGAAGAATTTATGAAGCATTTATTCTCCTTTACAATAAATTCCATCTTGTAGGTGTTTAAATGCATCATTCCATTTCATTTACCTAATGTGCAAATATCAGATAGTTTTTATGCAATAGTATCTAGTAGATCAAATGGGTGAGTGAAAATGCTGTCCTATGCATATTTCTATCATTTTTTGAAGCATAACACATACAAAGAAAAATTTATAAATCTTTAACATACAGCTTGAAAATATGCAAAGTAAAAATATTTGTGGACCACAACCCTGGCAAGAAATAGAACATTAACATAATTTCAGATGCCACCCTCGTACTCCCTCTTTATCTCCCAGTGGCTCCACTGTCTGGATTCTATTATCATAGATCACCCTTGTCTGTTTCTGAGCAGTATGGGACTGGAGTCACCCAGTAACTATTCTTTTGTGTCTACCTTCTGCTGCTTAGAGTTAGGTCTGTGAGTTTCATCCATGTTGCATATAGAAAAAGCTCATTCATTTTCATTGCATTGTAGTATTCCATTATATGAGTGTGTAAGAATTATCTACCCATTCTTTTGTTAATGATCATTTGGGTTGTTTACAGTTTGGTTGAGGCTGCTTTAATGATTCCACTCTGAATATCTATGAACATTTATTCTGGCTCACATATGTAAACAATTTTGTTGGATATTTATTGCCCATAGGATTGCACATATGAAATTTAGTGAGTATTGCTAAATATTTTTCCAAAGTGGTATGCCTTATTTATTTTGTAAGTTAAATGCTGAGAATTTGTATGTAATATTATAGAGGATGAGAAAAGTATTATCTACTGCCAGACATGATTCAACTTCTTTTGTCCCTTAATGTGAATCAAAGCAAATCAAGTTGAGTGGGGAGTTATTGTTAAATAGATGCAGAGTTTCAGTTTTATAAGATAAAAAGAGTTACGGAGATGGATGGAGGTGATAGCTGCCCACCAGTATGAATGCATTTAATACTACTGAACTGCACACGAAAAGTGGCTAAGATGGTAAATTTTATATTATGTGTATTTTACCACAATATATATATAAATGGAAAAAAAAAAGCAGGTCAGGTTGACTTGGTCAAAGGGACAAAACTTGTAGAATTGTAAGTCTTCTGAAGATTGTTTGTTTGTCTGGCTTGGTGTTACTCCCAGATCATTACCTGTCAAGGGTCACAATAAAAAACCTGATGCTTTTACCAGAGCTTCTTTCTAAAATAATCCCTGAATTCCAATTTCTCTTTCCTTCAATTTGGGAATCTTTGTAAGAGCCTGCTTAGTTTTTTGTTTGTTTTTGTTTGTTCATTTATTCTCCTCAACAGTTACTTTCTGTTTTGTTTCTTTGCCTCAGGCCACCATCTAGTTTAGGAACTCACAGTGAGGCTGCTAAAATCTGTAAGCTTTCACTTTTTGCATGGCTTCTGTATTTCTTTTTTTTTTTTTTTTTTTTTATTTTGTGGGATTTTTATTTTCTTTCTTTTTTTTTTTTTTTATGAAATTTATTGACAAATTGGTTTCCATATAACACCCAGTGCTCATCCCAAAAGGTGCCCTCCTCAATACCCATCACCCACCCTCTCCTCCCTCCCACCCCCCATCAACCCTCAGTTTGTTCTCAGTTTTTAACAGTCTCTTATGCTTTGTCTCTCTCCCACTCTAACTTCTTTTTTTTTTTTCCTTCCCCTCCCCCATGGGTTCCTGTTAAGTTTCTCAGGATCCACATAAGAGTGAAACCATATGGTATCTGTCTTTCTCTGTATGGCTTATTTCACTTAGCATTACACTCTCCAGTTCCATCCACGTTGCTACAAAGGGCCATATTTCATTTTTTCTCATTGCCACATAGTACTCCATTGTGTATATATACCACAATTTCTTTATCCATTCATCAGTTGATGGACATTTAGGCTCTTTCCATAATTTGGCTATTGTTGAGAGTGCTGCTATGAACATTGGGGTACAAGTGCCCCTATGCATCAGCACTCCTGTATCCCTTGGATAAATTCCTAGCAGTGCTATTGCTGGGTCATAGGGTAGGTCTATTTTTAATTTTCTGAGGAACCTCCACACTGCTTTCCAGAGCGGCTGCACCAACTTGCATTCCCACCAACAGTGCAAGAGGGTTCCCGTTTCTCCACATCCTCTCCAGCATCTATAGTCTCCTGATTTGTTCATTTTGGCCACTCTGACTGGCGTGAGGTGATACCTGAGTGTGGTTTTGATTTGTATTTCCCTGATAAGGAGCGACGCTGAACATCTTTTCATGTGCCTGTTGGCCATCCAGATGTCTTCTTTAGAGAAGTGTCTATTCATGTTTTCTGCCCATTTCTTCACTGGGTTATTTGTTTTTCGGCTGTGGAGTTTGGTGAGCTCTTTATAGATTTTAGATACTAGCCCTTTGTCCGATATGTCATTTGCAAATATCTTTTCCCATTCGGTTGGTTGCCTTTTAGTTTTGTTGGTTGTTTCCTTTGCTGTGCAGAAGCTTTTTATCTTCATAAGGTCCCAGTAATTCACTTTTGCTTTTAATTCCCTTGCCTTTGGGGATGTGTCGAATAAGAGATTGCTACGGCTGAGGTCAGAGAGATCTTTTCCTGCTTTCTCCTCTAAGGTTTTGATGGTTTCCTGTCTCACATTTAGGTCCTTTATCCATTTTGAGTTTATTTTTGTAAATGGTGTGAGAAAGTGGTCTAGTTTCAACCTTCTGTATTTCAAGTTGGGAAACAGAGATTTGTCCAATTGGAAAAATGGTAGAGAGAGTTGGACTCACCTCTGTGTATTCCGTTCCTTTTAAGGATAATAACCTCTCAGGTCCTGATTATTTTGGTTGTTCTCTAATGCTCTCCAATTTTTAAAGAAAGCTGTCCAGTTTTAAAATAGCCCTTAGTAGAAGGGTTTATGTGATACAAACTATAACCAGAATTAAATATATTATTATAAATTGTAATAGTAAACTTCAATGGCTCTTATCACTCCAATAATATCGTGTTTAAAACTAAAATTAACATTACCGACTCTATAACACTTCCATAAGCACTGTTTCATTTAAGTGTCATATGAGTTGGATAGTGTACTATTGTTTTCCCGGTTTTATGGAGGAATATGAAGATTTATAAAGACTAACTGAAGGGTCCAAATGATATGGTTTATTAATCTAACACTGGGATTCAATCTTACTTCACACTCTAGATTCTCAGATGGGTCTTCCTTCTACTAAAACCTACAGGAAAATTAAAATATCCGCAATTAAAATATCCTTGTATGAATAACCCAACCCCTTGGGTACCTCAAAATCGATAGGTATAAAACTGATCATCTTCCCTTAGTTTAATTTCCCATCACAGTTGGTAGAAAGATGATGTTGAGAGTCACATTGTCTCTAGTCCACCTCTTGTTGATCCTTGATATCAATCATAGTTTTGTTCTCCAACCAGATCTTTCTCTTTCTCTCTCAGGATGAAGACAACATGCAGTGACTTGTCACTAGATTTATTAGTGTTCACTAGGATAAACATATAATAAATGGAACTTTTCAGAGTACAAAGAGGCACTATTAATAATTATGATAGGATAAAAGAGAAGAAAACTGGATCTGTGTCAGGAAGACATGAACGTATGATCACCCTGTTGAGCATTGATTTGGCTTGGATTATGGTCCTAAAGTAGATTCATGTTTGTCATTACTAACTCTTGATGGTTAGAAGTGTTGGCAATAAGAGAAGAGTCATAATGCTCAAAAAATTGAAACAATATATTAAAATCATCTTAGGTTTAGAACCTGGTTCCACGACATAATAGCTGTGAAACTTTGAGCAAATGTTAACCTCCTTGATAGCAAACCATATTGGTTTGCTATTCTTTCTTGACAAATTTGCTCCAAATGCCATGCCTTAAAACTACAGTCATCTATTGTTAATTCATGTATTTTCAGGCCAGCTAGAGTTCATCTGATTTAGACTGACTTTAGCTGAAAATCCCTGTTTCAAGCTGTAATAGCTAGGCATCTCTTTTTCCCACTGCAGGTCTGTGTATCAGCTGGGGCAGCTCTGACACATTTTTGTTTCTTATTGTGAACTAGCAGGCAAACTAAGATGTGTACTTTATTTTGCAATGGCAATGGTGCAAGAAGTGGAAACACACCAGTCTTTTATAAAGCCTAGACTCAAAATTTCACACATCCTATTTTCCAAAACAAGTCACCCACGAACAATTTTATATATATATATATATATATATATATATATATATATACACTTTACCACTTTGTTCAAAGAAACTACCACAAGACAAAGTTCATGGATGCAGAAAACATTAAGGAACTGGAGATAATGAGGCAATTTGCCATTCATTCTGAGACTCAGTTTCCTCACTTATAAAATGAGGGTAATAGTAGACCCTTGAAGGCAAAATATTCTATATACAATATAATATAACCCTTTGAGGGCTAATTCACTATTATTTGTTGGAGTGTTTGAGATAATGTCCATACAGCATCTAGTTCATAGTAGATACCTGGAAGCTAATTCTCTAGTTTTATTATTATTATTACTGTTATTATTATTAATTATTGTTATTATTAAGAGTAATATGTGATGATAAGGGACATTTAAGGAAAATTATATCGACAATTACTTTCAAGTATCTTTCTTTGCCTTTCTAACTGTATTCTTAGTAGAGATCAAGGGAAATGTATGCCTGAACCTCGATGCTCTTCAGCAAAGGAGTTCCACAATCTTAACATTTTTTTATTTAAAGTTTTAGAAAAATAATGTATTATTCTTGTCATAGTCAGCATTTTTTTGTGATTGAAATTTCATGGAACATAAAGTCAAATACATTTTTGGGCACATGTTTCTCAATTTACTTTTGATGAAACAGGTAAAAATTATCTAAAATGTAATTATAGAAACACCAAAAATTCAGAGTGAGAGCACTTAAGTAATCCAACAGAAAAAAAAAAGTATAATGTGCGATGGTGCTGGTAAATACGAATAGGACTTATTTTCCGTTTTACTCTCATTACTTTGGTTTTATTACATATGAAACAGATATTCCAATTGCTTTTGTCTTCTGAATATATACTTTAAATTGATTATTACCTTTTAAAAGTTAGCTTCATTTGGTACTTGAATGCTTTATGGTATTAAAACCACACTACAGGAAGTAACAAATGCGTATCTTTTCAATATAATCTGAATCATAGTGTATCAGAAGCAATGAGATTGAGTGTTGATTTATTGGGATGATTTAGCATTCTGTCGTGCCAGGTAATAGCAATCCACCAATAATTAGTTAGGGGAAATATTTTTATCCTAATCTGCTGGTTTGCTAACTGCATACCATATTGATGTACTCGAGTAAAGAAAATGGGGTGATAATTATCAACACTATTGATTGATGAACCTCAAATATGGTGGTTATGATTTCAAATGTCGGATTCCAATTAGTCTGAACATGAGGTTTAGGTTAAATATATGCTTCCAGATTAATAGAGACATTTCTACTTCCTCTCTCTTCCCTTTCCTGGGGTCATTGTTCTCTATTATTTTTTAAATAATAAGACTACCTGTGACACCTGAGAGGCTCAGTCGGTTAAGTGTCTGACATTTGATTTAGGCTCAGGTCATGATCTCACATATGTGAGATTGAGCTCTAGGATGGCTGTGTGCTGACAGTGTGGAGCCTGCTTGGGATTCGTTCTCTCCCTTTTTTTCTCTTCCCCTCCTCTCCCTGTGCATGCTGTCTCTTTCTCTCTCAAACTAAATAAATAAACATTTAAAAAATATAAATAATAAGACTATCTTTTTTTAAGATTTCTAACATTGAACTAAAATATTTCATTCATTTATTGAAGAATGTTAATGGAGCTTCTGCAATATGTAAGCATTACTTTTGGTGCTAGGATGATACAATAAATAAAGGGCTAGAGAAATAAAAAGATCTGTCCAATCCAATGAGAAGAGATACATGTAAAATAAAATAGCATACCTTGTTCATGAGACACTGATAAATTTGATGGAGAAAAATAAGGCAGGTTAGAAGTATCAGAAGAGTCCATCATGGTGGTGGTTTGCCTGGTCCGAGAGGTCTTCACTGAGTAGGTGGGCTTTGAATAAATACTTAAAGAAGATAAAAAAAAAAAAAACACAGCCATACAGATTCCTGGGGCAGAAATGTTGCAGACGGAAAGAACCCCAAATGCATCTGCCCTGAGGCCAGAGCTCACATGCTGTGTTTAAAGCGGATCAAGGAAATCTACACAAGCACATAAAGAAAAGTGGTGAAGACAAACAGGCAGGAATAGCATGGTGGTGACAGTAGGATTGTAAGGGCCTTGGAGGCCCCTGTAGTGTTTTATGCTGAGTGGGGTAGAAAGCCATTGGAGGGCTTTGAGATGAGGAACAGCATGATTATGACTTCGTTTCCAAAAGATGATTCTGGATTTTGTTAATAGTAGACTCTAAAGGGATAAGAATGTCAACAAGGACAACAGCTAGTGGCTAGCATGAGAATTGAGGTGACCAAAGATCACAGCTTGAGGAGGGTGGTAGTGGTGGTGGTGATGAGAAGTGGTCAGACAATGACTCTATTTTTAAGTAGGTTGAATAAGGATTTCTCACACATTAAGCGGAGAGTATAGAAGAGAGAAGTGAAGTGTGAAATGAAGGCTTTGATGGTTTCTGCTACTGGAAGGATGAGAGAAATATTTCCTGACATGAGACTAAATAAAGAGAAGTTGAATTTAGAGAAGTTATCAAGTTAACTTTGAAATGTCATGAAGACATGTAGATGGATGTGCC
Source organism: Lynx canadensis (assembly GCF_007474595.2). Classification (NCBI taxonomy): domain Eukaryota; kingdom Metazoa; phylum Chordata; class Mammalia; order Carnivora; family Felidae; genus Lynx; species Lynx canadensis. The sequence goes on along the minus strand of NC_044310.1, from coordinate 66,523,194 downwards.
AAGTGCATACATGGATATCCTGGAATTCTGGAGGAGAGGTCTGAATGAAAAGTAAAAACGTAGGAATTGTCAGTTGGAGCTAGTTCTTTAAAGCCACAGCAGTGTTATATCGAAGAGTGAGTGCAGATAAGAGGTCCAGGAACTGATCTCGGAGTGCTCCAATATTTAAAGGTGAAGATAAAGGAACTAGCAAAGAAATTAGTAGCAATAAGAGAGGTTGAAGACATCAAGTGAATGCCAAAAGCCAAAAGAAGGCATCTTATGTGTCAAATACTGCTGATAGAACAAGAATAAAGAGAACCAAAAATTTCCCATTGGATTTTTATCTCAAGATCACTGGTGAAGTTAATAACAAGATTTTCAATTAGAGATAGATGAAAGCCTAATTAGAGAAGGTTTAAGAGAGATTGGGAAGACAATGCCTAAACCCAGAATATAGACACCTGCTACATTTCATCAATTCTAAGATACATATTATTTCACATTTTAAATCTCCGAATTTAGGGTATATTTAAAAATTAATAACATTTTATACTTATTACTACCTAGGCAACTATTCTGATGCAGTTGTCACTGCCTGCTTATTCATAAGCTTTGTCACAGTTGTTTAAAATTTCAGACTGGTACATAAATAAAAACTAAAAAGCTCTTTCAATATACATAAAATAAAAATTCTAAGTGATATGAAAGCTTTGATCATAGCTTAATTAGCATTTGTACTTTTGTAGTAGTACATACACTAACTGCAACTTGTAATCAATGTGACTCAAATACAATAAATATGATTATCATGGAGTTTAGCCATAAGAGGAAAAAAAGAGAGAGAGGTCAAGAGCAGGTTTGCTTACGGGATTTAATGTATTTAAGATGGTCAAAATTAGGAGGCGTTTGCATGCTGATGGGAATAAGCTAGTAGTAAACATTGGATGCAGCATGATAGACTTGAAGTATGTCTTCTCCATACTTCTGAACATGAAAATATGGCTGCATTGAGTTTATCTCTCAATGGTGTTTTGCTGAAATCATTCAAGATTTCCATTTTGTGTTCACAAGATAGAGAGAAGTTGCTCTAAAATCCTCTGTACATTACAGATACAAAGATCAAGCCCAATGAAAACTATATTTTATGTATTCAAGAGGTATCAACCATTGCTAATAAACATTAACTTACAGTATTTCTACACAACTCCCTATATCTATACCCATTCAATATCTTATATAATTGTATAAATAAACAAGTAATTTAAAATATAAAGGGACTTCAAAAGGGAATGCTTCTATTTATTTTTAATTGAGGTAAAAGTTATCTTTAACTTTTGCATGATTTTATATACATGCATTTATTTTGCCTGAAAATCTCTATATTTTATATCCAATGCATGGGTAATAAGGTGTTTTTCCAACTTACAAATGGGCTTACATTAACCATAAAAAATGATTATCAAAATATTTCTAGAGAAATTAATATTACTGGGAGCTGTGATAAATGGTATATATGACTTCCTACAATGTTAAAAACTTGGGGGCGCCTGGGTGGCGCAGTCGGTTGAGCGTCCGACTTCAGCCAGGTCACGATCTCACGGTCCGGGAGTTCGAGCCCCGCGTCGGGCTCTGGGCTGATGGCTCAGAGCCTGGAGCCTGTTTCCGATTCTGTGTCTCCCTCTCTCTCTGCCCCTCCCCTGTTCATGCTCTGTCTCTCTATGTCCCAAAAAATAAATAAATGTTGAAAAAAAAAATTAAAAAAAAAAAAAAACTTGGACAAGAAGTATAATAAAATAACTGATTTTACCAACGAGATTGAAATACACATAGAGTATATTCCTTTAGAATAACTATGGTATATATGGAGTGGCTAGGTTTTAGATAGTCAAATATTTATGTAGTTCTTAATTTATTAATTTATGGTTCCTTTGCACTGATCCAACTAATATATTTATTTTCCTATTTCTATTGCTGGATAATCAAATATTTCTGGAAATTCTAATAGATGTTTTAAAAAAGTGTTCCATATTTTATAATTAGAAAGCATAATAATAGAGCTGATTGTGAAAAAAAAAACTCTCATAATTGTAAAAGCTAGGTATCGCATAATGTGTAATTCTTAACTCATGAATTTATAAGATTAAAAATCTGGGTATAAATTCATATTCACATTTGATCTAATAAGTACCATTTTAAAGTACACTGATTGATGATCATCTGTTCTTTTATTTTTGTTTCTCTTTTCTTTTGGTTATATTTTGACATTTGTTTGTTTTGCTCTTTTTTTAATAAGTATTTTTTAAGTTTATTTATTTATTTTGAGAGAGAGAGAAAGAGAGAGAGAGAATCCCAAGCAGGATCCATGTTTTCAGAATGGAACCTGATTCAGGGCTTGAAGTCAAAAACAATGAAGTCACAACCTGAGCCGAAACCAAGGGTCTTGACTCTCAACTGACTGAACCACCCAAGCACCCCTTTGATTGTTTTGTTCTTAATAAAAAGCTGTTATTTAATTTACTTCAAATATTATTTTTGATTGTTATAAAAATGTAAAAGATAAAAACCACATTTTGACTATTCTTGGAAACTATTAATCTGTGCTCATTTTTCTTATCCCGTGTATCTTATCACATTAGGTATTTTATGAGTGCATGTTGCTATACTATCAGCATACAACATACTATTAAATATTCTGTGCAGAATAAATTCAAGAAAATCTCTTGTTACTGACCAGGGGCATATTTTCTTATTCCAAACATGTCTTGATGACCCAAATTCTTAGGTTATTAATTTCAAGTTTATGCTGAATATGTATATATTCATATAAATTAATGCATATATATGTTAAATTTGTTTTTAATATTCATATTTCTAAAGAAAATTAGTAATTCCATAGTGGCTCACTGTGCATATTAACTATCACACATCTAAAAATTATCACTAATGGGGTGCCTGGGTGGCTCTGTCGGTTAAACGTCAGACTTGATTTTGGCTCAGGTCATGATCTCGTGATTCATAGGTTTGAACCCAGCATTGGGCTCTCCGCTGACAGTGTGGAACTTGTTAGGGGACTCTGTATCCGCCCCCTCTCTGTACCTCCCCCCACTTATGCGGTCTGTCTCACTCTCTGTCTCTCTCTTAAAATAAATAAGTGAACTTAAAAATACTTTTAAAATTATCTCTAATTGACTACATTAAATTTTAGCAGAAAAGTATATTTTAAACAGAATTATTGAGATATATTATGAACAGTTTAGTAATCTATTTTCTGCATTTTTAGTGTGAGGTAAGGTAATGACTCTACGTAGTTGGGGAAAAAAAAGTTTGGTTATATATTCCCAAGTAATTAAAGGTCATTTATGAAGCTACCTATGAAGTGTTCTTATCTGAACTTGAATAGTCATTCTGTATTACTTGGCTAAACTGTGCAGTTTTTATGTGATAACTTTATAGGAGCAAATTTGTAATATAGTAATGAAATTGAATGTTAAGTTTCTGCAATATGAAAACATGTGCCTACTAGAATAAACATTATAAAAAAGAAACACTTCCTTTAAATCTTCTTGAAACTCAGTGTTTTGCTACATACCTCATTCAGCAACAAGGTCACTAGCTATAAACACTTTCATTTTCATCAGCTTGTTATTGCTTCTACTTTGTGTTTGCTTATTTGTTTTTTGTTTGTTTGTTTGTTTCTGTTTGTACGTATGTATGTATGTATGTATGTATTTTGCTTTGTGGTTAGACAGACTTTGGAATCCACAGTTGAGATTGGTAAAATCTTTGATTTTGTGAAGTTTGGCAGGTACTCAGATGGTTATGTGCAAAGGAAATTTCACACAAATGACTTGGGCATCTTCATTCTGGACCTGACTGTGATAACACTTTATACTCTGTGTGTGTGTGTGTGTGTGTGCATTTGCACGTGTGTGTGTGTGTGTGTGTGCATTTGCACGTGGGTGTGTTTGTCTCCTGCCTGTCTCACTCAGTATCCTCCTTGGAAAGAAGACTTTTAGAAGTCCCTCCCTCCATCTTGTTTTCACCTAGGCTCATTGTATTACTTTTGCCCTAAATATATCTAGGACCTCTCTTGGACTCCCAGAAACAAGGAAATTCTAACTCAACATTTAATTAGAGTTGCCATTTACTGAGCATCAAACATATCAGTTTACATATTTTATTACCAATCCTTAAAATAATCCTGAAAGATAGGTACAATTTTCTCCCTTATTATAGACGTTGAAATTAAGACAAACAGCCAAACCACAGAGCTGGCATTTGCCTTATTTGGGCTACAAATTCAGTTCTACTTGGCTCTGAACATTATTCAGTATCCAATTCTGGCTTGATGGGTAATCTAAGAAGTTAGTTTCTACACAATAATTAATAGCTAATAATGACTTCACAAAATGTCTCTTCCAGATCATACTTTTACTTTCTCTTTAGGGTACCAATTGTCTAAGGAGAGACTATGACCAGGGCCGACAGTATAAAGCTGAATAAAGAAAATTATTTAAATAATGTGAATTGAAAGACTGCTGGTTTATAAGTAGATATAAAAAACACAAATCAGACATATTTATACATATTTATAAATGCAACAACTACCAGAAACTATATACATGAGATCCAAATAATGGATTTGATCAATTCTTTTTTTTTTTTTAATTTTTTTTTCAACGTTTATTTATTTTTGGGACAGAGAGAGACAGAGCATGAACGGGGGAGGGGCAGAGAGAGAGGGAGACACAGAATCGGAGACAGGCTCCAGGCTCTGAGCCATCAGCCCAGAGCCTGACGCGGGGCTCGAACTCACGGACCGCGAGATCGTGACCTGGCTGAAGTCGGACGCTTAACCGACTGCGCCACCCAGGCGCCCCTGATCAATTCTTATTTAATCAAATAAGAATTACTAGGGGATTTGGTTTGTTTGGTTTGTGTGGTTGGTGTTGATTTTTTTTTAAGTGAAGAATGGAGAGGATAACCTATAAAGGAGACCTACACTGCTTGACCCAAACAAAATCATAATGAGATAGAATAATCACTGACCTTGAAAGCAAAGCTATGGCTCATTTACCGGGGAATATGGGTTGTTTGGTTTTTTTTGTAAATTTGTGCTTCAGTTTCTTTTCATAAATACAGATATTTTATTTTTAAGTCCTTTGAAATGATATTTAACAGACTATACAAATTATCATAATAATCTATTTCTAATAGAACAATGAACTGAATTATCCTTAAATTATTTTGTGCCTTTGAACAATCAGCTGACTTGTTTCTATGACTCAAGAACAATGTAGCCATCATTCATCAGGAGTAAGATAAATCGATCACAGTGTTTTTGCTATTAGTTTTCAGGTTAAAATAAATTTCAGGTTACAAGGTGATAAACTGTAACCTAGATATAAACAAGCAGGGTGCATTCTATCACAGATTTCATCATTTAAACTGAGTCAATATGGTTAGTATAATAAGCTTTACTAAATGTGCAGAACTTGGAATATAAAATACTTAACCGTCTTAAGGTATTATAGACTTACCTTATCTAGTAATATAAGTGAAAACTCCAGTCACACATTCAAAATCATTAAAATATACAGTACAATAAAAGAAAAACAGTTTTTATTCTGATTTCTACTTAATATACCCGGAATATTTCACATTATTTGAAGACATCCACAGTTGAATTTGTTGAGACGGTTCAAAAGTAAATGGAGTTCCCCAGAGAATATTGGAGAGTTCCAATGTTGGTGTACCTTTGTACCTCCCTAAAATATTCACCTCTTCTAATCTTATATATTCAATTTCCATGTAAAACTAAAATATGTTCCTATGCAACAAGCTCAAACGTCTTATTTTTATTATTTCACTTCTTAAAAAATTGAAATCTCTGGTTAAGATTTCTTTAGTGACATTTTTAATATTGAATAAATCCAATCCCTAGTCTTCAGAGCATTGTATGTCTTGTATTCTGAAGTTGTGCCATATAAACAAATTGTTTTTCTAATCCTTTTATATTTTTTTAAAGTATATGAAACGTTTAACCTAATTTGTACAACATCATCAAATTTTTATTTCCTAAGTCTTATTTTATTTGCAAACAAAACTCGATTTCCAAAGATATGGATTGTTACTTATATAACTGGATTATGGACTACAAATCAATCCATTTGATATTATTACAGTTAACTGTGTCACCAATGGCACTATGCATTAGTCTTGTTTTATTCTTTTTAATAATTCAGTTTTTGTTCTAACGTCATATTTTTATTTTGAAGTAATTTTTCTAAGTAGAAGGAAATGACATGGTGAATTGTAATGCAACAAATCATACAAAAGAATTTATCTACCTGACTAATTTATTTTTCTTGTCTAGTATTAGTTTTTATAATGTCAATATTCATATCCCCTCCAAAAAATGAAGACTCATTATAAGAACTGTTTTATTTCATTTTCATACAAAGGTCAGAAATAATTCTTAAAGATTAAAGATGAATAAATTTGATTATGAATTATAATTTCTTTTTAAGCACTCCCACACACATTATCTCATTAAAACAACTCTAGTGTAGGTAATGACATTACTCTTTTATGGATTATGAAAGAAGTCTCACAGGCTTGCCAAAGCCAACACCTTACACCTAGGTGATCTGAGGCTCAAACACATTCATCTGGTTAGAGGATTGATATTTCTTCCACTGGATTAAGCAACTAAGAGCCAACATTTGTTATGCACCTATGTTTGCTTAGTTGTAAATGCTTTGGGGTATTAAGCCAAACCCCATTATCTTTCTCACTCTCTCCCTACCCCCATCCCCGTCACTATCTCACTCTCTTTCTTAAATGTGCATGTACACACACATGTATACCATTTTGCAGATGAGAAATTAGGCCACAGAGAGATTAATTAGCTAACTTGTTGCTGTAGTTAATAACCTAATAAGTGGCAAAACTAAGATCAAAGTATAAAGCATACTATTTACAGTTGAGGCTGTGAAGGAAAAAAAAAAACAAAACAAAAAAAAACAAGCCTGAATCTTATCTTTGATTTACCATATTATTCCTATTTAGTGTTCTGAAGACAACAGTGTTTCAAAAGTGCTTGTCTTGTGCGTTAGCCAATTGTACTATTTTTCATAATTATATTGATCTCCCTTTCTAGTATAGTCTGACTTATTATGTTGATTCTTTCCCATATTTTGAAATTGTTTTAAATTTCATTAATTTCTGTCCATCTCTTCACCAGTTCTTTTTTATCTCAATCTTTAGTTTTAATCAGGTGATTATTGTCTAACTACTATAATTGACATATAGCAGACCTGCATTTAGATATTCTTGTGTTTGCTTACACTAAGAGTGTTAATTACAAGAAACATTCTCCAAAATAGATCACAAGGAAGGCCACAAGACAAGTCTTAATAAATTTAAAAAAGATTGAAATCATATCAAGTATCTTTTTCAACCAAAATAGAGTGAAACTAGAATTCAATGGATAAGGAAAAGTGAAAAATTTACAAATATGTGGAAATTAAACAACACACTCTTGAACAACGATAGGGTCAAAGAGAAAGTCAGAAAGGAAATTAGAAAGTATCTTGAGTCAAATAAAAATGAAAACACAATATGCCAAAACATATGAGATACAGAAAAAATAGGACTAAGAGAAAAGTTTATAGTAGGAAGCACCTATAAGAAAGATCTCATATCAGCAACCTTTATACCTCAAGGAACTAGAACAACATAAGCCCAAAGTAGAAGTACAAGTATTGAAGAAGGAAGGCAGTGTTAAAATTAGAGCAGAAATAAATGAAATAGGTAACAGAAAACATCAACAAAACTAGGACTTGGTTTATTGACAAGATAAATAAAATAGACAAACCCTTAGGTAGCCTAAGAAAAAGGAGACAAGACTCAAGTAAAAAACATCAGAACAAGTGAGGGGAGAGATTATATCTGTGTCCCAGAAATCAAAAGGATCCTAAGAGACTACTGTGAGCAATTATATACCAACAAATTGAATCATCTAGAAGAAATGTATAAATTACTAGAAACAGAAAATCCACAGTGGTTTAATCATGAAGACATAAGCAACCTGAACAAATATATAATTAATTACAAACAGGAAATATACATGTTATTTGTTATGTATGTTATTGTTTATATGCTTTTTCTTATATTATTTCCCCTAAATTATAAAACTGATATATATATATGAAAGCTGATGTGTATATATATATATATATATATATGCAAAACTTACAGTTTTTAAATTATTGACTTTATTTTTATTATTCTGACATATGTCCCTGTTAGTTAAAGTTATAATGGAATCATCTGAAATCTTGTTTCAGAACTCTTCTCTTAATGCTGCCACCCTTTTTGTTCTTTCCTGATAACTTCTGGAACTTTCCTGATAACTTCTAGTCTTTGTCTTTTAACTCACCAGGCTTTTCTTTTATAGTGTAGCAGATGGATTATCTTTACCAATCCTTCACCCCCTCCCTATAATTAAATTACACATCCACGTCCTTTGTCAAGTGGTTTTGCAGTGCCTGCCTCTACCATAGGCAAGATTTATAACACAGTCACACCGACTTCAGTTTAACATAGAAATTGTCTTTAGTGAAAGGAGTGTGAGTAGATGTGAAATAAGCAGACTTGAACTGAACTTGCTTGCTTTGACCTGTTCTTTTGTGATTCTACCAACTACATTGAGAATAGTCTAGAATTAGCTGACACAGGTGTGAGAAAAAAATGTAATTGCTTTTAGCCTTTGAAATTATAAGATTTTTAAAAGTATAATATTTGACAGTAAGTAAGCCCACCAATCAAGTTATTTTATAATTACATTCTGATATAAAGTATTTGACACATATAAAAATAAAATAAGATGTCACTATCAGTGAACTTACTACCCCAGTTAAGAAATAATTCATTGCCAAAGCCATTGAAACTCCTTATTTACTCCTGTCCAATAACTTTATTTCTCCTCTATTCTGGATTTTGTGTTTATCATTCTACTGCTTAACTTTAGAACGGTATTATATATGCATATGTATCTAAACAGTGCATATTATATATGAATAAGTCTCCGCATAATTTTTAGATTTACCATATTACTATGACTACATTTCTTAGATTTTATTCACAGACTTATGATCAATTGATTTTTTGACAGTAGTTGTATTAGTTGCTGAGTGTAGCTCTAAAAGCCATCCATCTCCTGCCTATTCTCTGTATTGAAATTTGGAAAAGAAAACTAATCCAGTAGCCTTAACATGCCTAGAATAAGTAGCCAAAAAGAAACTTTTTTTGTGTAAAAGACTCTCCTTGAAGTGTTGTTCTTTTGATATCAAGATTTAGGATTTTAAAGGCCTGATTATAATTACAGACATTTGTTTCATTATAGTCATGAATGATGAATGATTAAAAAGGCAGTCTATTGAATTCATATATTTCTAATCTATTTTTAAATTAGAAACTCAGAGGCAGTAATTTAGAGTAACAAAGCAAAGATTGTTTTATGGTCCCAGACTTCTCCTTTATTTAATTAAAATTGCTTTAAAAATAATTATTGGGAATAAAGTGTTTTGTTTAACAGGATATTAGAGCATAACACCTTACTGAGTATGCTTTTGAAAGAAGTAATCCTATTTTGCACAAAATTATAGTGGGAGGTTTGCACATAGGCTGCACATTTCCAAATATGATGTATACAGTGTTTTGCTTTGTTCTACGGTAATGTAAACATATAGTTTGATTTTAGGGTTTTGGTAGGTGGAGCGTGTCAACCTGAAATCAAAATGAAATTTGTTTTATGACAAAGCTTTCTTTCTTTTTCTTTTTAAGTTTAAAAATCACATCATATCAACAAATTAAAGTTGTCGTGTTCTCTTTTAATTACAACATATAGTATATGTTTAATCACAACATATCCCACAAATGTGATATGTTATAGTATACAATATACGTATTTTGTAAAGAGACATGTTTTAATTACAACATGTAACATATTAAGACATATATCCCAGATGATGATGGTCCTTGATGTATTTGCACTGAGATAGAATTGGCACGAGATTTTCAGTGTGCTAGACAGAAAAAATATGCAGCCGAGAATCCTTTATCCAGCAAGTCTGTCATTTAGAATAGAAGGAGAGATAAAGGTCTTCCCAAACAAACAAAAACTGAAGGAATTTGTCACCACTAAACCAGCCCTACAAGAGATCCTAAGGGGGACCCTGTGAGACAAAGTACCAGAGACATCACTACAAGCATAAAACATACAGACATCACAATGACTCTAAACCCGTATCTTTCTATAATAACACTGAATGTAAACGGATTAAATGCGCCAACCAAAAGACATAGGGTATCAGAATGGATAAAAAAACAAGACCCATCTATTTGCTGTCTACAAGAGACTCATTTTAGACCTGAGGACACCTTTAGATTCAGAGTGAGGGGATGGAGAACTATTTATCATGCTACTGGAAGCCAAAAGAAATGTTCAACTGATTAAGAGCAGTTCAATATTTTCTGCTAGTTTCAGAATGTCTCTTTGCCCTAATTACTGGTGGCACTTTAGTGTGTGTACTCCAAGGCTTAACATCAGCCTAGAGAAGATGGTAATGAACACAATTTAAAACATGAAACTTGCAAATATCCTTTGAAAGGGAGTAAGGATTCATCATTGCTTGTTACTTTATTTGGATCTTCTTTGGGTTTTCACATCAGGTAGTACTATAAGACACAGAGATGTGCGAAAATATTTATTACCTTATTAAGGTAAACTGTCTTCCCTGCCGGTGGATGATACTTTATAAAAAAAATACAAAATCCTATAAACTTCACGGCTGGAGTCCTGCCACTTTTTAGCTGACAACACGGCCACCATTACTTTTATTCTAATTTTAAGGACAGTAGTAGCAGCACCTCAATTAACCAATTAATCAAAATAATATTCAAGTTTCTGCACATCTAGTTCGTAAAGGCTCTCCCTATTGCACATTATTTCAAATGAATGCCATCTCCTGCTAGGATGGGTGTTCAACTGCCCTAGAAAAGCACAGTAGTGAGCTCTTTTCATTGCAGTGAAACAAGTTAACAACACTGACACTTAAGTGACCATAATTAGTCCATTGAGATGGATGTGGGAACTTTGTACCTCTCCCGGTGTCACTGTCACAGACTGATGACACCCTCTAAATTGCAATAGTTCATTGGTTCATTTTCCAAATGGTTTTCTCACTTAGAATGCCTAGAAGTCCATTTTTTTTAAAAAAATAAAGGTCTTGGATACTTTAGAAAACAGCCTTAATCGAAGAAAGTCTAAAGGGAGACCTTATGCCTTTCAAATTGCAGTGAGTTTTCTCAGTGTTTGTAGGAGAAAGACACATCAAAGGACCATATATAAAAACCAAATCCTTGTAATTGATAATATTAAATATTTAGCAGAGCAAATGTGAAAGTTTAGAAATTAATTTTCCATGAATACAAGTTAAAAAACATAAAAGAATAATAAGAAGGCAAGTTCTGCCCTATTCAAACCAGTTCTTTCAAATGTTTGACAGGCTTTATGAAACTAAGTTTATAATAATAATCAGACTTAAAGTATGTTTTCAGGTTACAGATCATGTGACAACTAATAAGCCAATTTTATTTGAATGCTGTTATATAGTAGGAGAGAAAAATATGCTGGTGTGTAATTGTTTTTATATGAATATTACTATAGTTTATTTTAAAAATGCAAATAGTATTTTAAAAACTACTTTAGATAAATTTCCCTTAAAAATTAGGGAATTCAAAGTAAACTATTGGCACATATTCCTAAAATTCATACGCAAATTCTTGTGAATGCATAGGAAAGCAGGAAAGAGAGAATTGCACAGTAATAAATGCAAAATGAGTAAAATGTTGACTTATGTAAGGGCATTACTCAACTCTTCACTTTCTCCTTTGAGCCAGCGTAGAAACACAAGAGGTATTTAGAAATCAGAAGACTTGCCTATAAAGCGAAGGAATAGCCAAATTCCTTGATTTTCCAAAGCAGTGATATTATTATTTATAAGGACTCCCTCCACCTGTTGCTATAGGCACCCAAAAGTTTTGGATAAATTCAAGAACATAATATCATACTCAGACTTTCAGAATTGGTTGCTTCATATCACAAGGAAACATTAGTATGCAGCTGATTTGAGAGATTCTGGGACACAACAATGCTATCAGAGACCTCTTTCTGTATCTCTCCGTTCTGCTTATCTCTGAATATAATCTTCTTTCTACAGTACAGTTCCACCTCCTGAAAAAGATAACCTTCATCACTCTCAAATTAGTCACCCCAATAAAGATACATGCTGTTATCTCAGGAACCTCAAAAGAAACAGAATGGTTTCATTTTTTAAAGTCCTAGCATTGACCCAGCTTTTGTGGTGTGCCTATTCTAAGAGCTAGTTAGACTAGCTAGTCACAAGGGAGACTTGGAAAATTCCTCCCAAAACACATACTATGGATTCCATTGTGAAAAAAAAATAATAAGATTCTGTTACCAGAAAAATGATGAAAGAGGTATCAACTCAATTAATACAGAAATCAAATAACCATCCCATAGAAAGAGAGGGATTCCGGACACCAAAAACACATGAAGTTGCTACTGGTCTTATACAGATTGGCTTACAAGTGTTTTGTGGACATTAAAAAATAAATATTTAAGAGACGTCATTAAATGTTCTCTGAAATGAAAAGTGGACATATCAAACTATCTTCTTTTACATTTTTGATAGGATGTCTAGATTGATAAGTGAAAAGGCTTTAGAGATGCACTGCGCTTAAAATCTTTCAAATTACTGAATAACATGATGAAATTTGTACTTAACTATTTTACTCATGGTAATTTCTTAAATAAATTTATCAGAAAAATGTTAATTAAGGGGTCAATATTGATGTGAAAGAAAGAGTTTAAGGTTTTATTCTTGATCCTAATTCAAATTCTTTTTTCAACATTTTGGATGAGGATTTAGAAAATAAGTAATATGTGTGGGTTATAGAAAGTTTGGGGGGAAATGATATATATTGTATCTAATATCTCAAAAGTATCTTAACATAGTAGATTAATAAAAGAAACCTGATGAAATAAAAGTTAATTTAAATCTCAATGTTAAAAAAAAGCTTTTAGATACATTGTGAATCAAGCTTAGATGTAAACAAAGAGAATTATTGGGAAGCTTTATCAAAAGACTAATGGACATTAACTTCAGGTAACCTGAACACACATTAACAATGTTATATTTTCACTAAAATGAATTAAAATTATTGGATAGGGGCGCCTGGGTGGCGCAGTCGGTTAAGCGTCCGACTTCAGCCAGGTCACGATCTTGCGGTCCGTGAGTTCGAGCCCCGCGTCGGGCTCTGGGCTGATGGCTCGGAGCCTGGAGCCTGTTTCCGATTCTGTGTCTCCCTCTCTCTCTGCCCCTCCCCCGTTCATGCTCTGTCTCTCTCTGTCCCAAAAATAAAATAAACGTTGAAAAAAAAATTTTTTAAAAAAAATTATTGGATATATTAATTAAGATTTCATTTTATAATAATGATAGGTGGGACTTTCATAAGTTGAGAGATGTATTGATAAATTTGAGTATGTCCAAAGATGAAATAATTAACACAAAAAAGGATGTGGCAATACCTAGATTAGAGGGAAGGATATTTAACAGGAAAGTAAAAACTATTCTAAATACTTGAAAGACTTTGACATAATTTTTAGTTCAGACTTACTCTGTGTACTTCCAAAGTTTTATCCAGAAGTTGTATTTAGGTTATAGAAGTCTGGGATCCATAATGAAGGACATTTTTTTTCTCCAAATAGTGTACTTTTACTTTTGGTTTTGAAATTACATATATTTTAATGGTTTTTATTAATTATGAATTTTCTACAATAATATGATTCAATATGAGATTCAATATGATTCAATAATGACATCTTCTGATGTCACTACAAGACAAATCCACACAAAAAGTATATGGTTAGACTAGATAACTTTGAATCCCAGTTCAAAATATTAAGGCTTTGGATTTCTATAAAATTATTCATGGCTGAGGAAGCAGGATATTGGAAGTATCTGGTTGAAAGAGTAGTTTACAAGGCAGGTCACAGAGAAATGGCCTGTCTAGCTGGCAGTAAGAATTTGTGATCATTCCACAAAGAAATGTAGACCTAAAGACTGAAAAGCTCAGACTCTTTGGGGGTTTATGAGATAAGAAAAAAACCTCTCTCTCTAAAAATTGTTTTAGGAAATTTCACTAAGTAGACAGTCTTAAAAGAAAAAAAAAAGCAGTTATGAAGGACAATGAAAGTAGAGATTAGCAGCCTGAATTAAGGTTAATAGCAATTAGGGATTGTTTTTTTCTTATTAATGAATACTTAGTACATTGGAGTTCAAAATGTAAGTGAATTGAAAAGAATTACAAAAAAAAGGAATAGCTCATTTCCATACTATCCAACCTAAAACATACATTTAAACTACTGTAGGGGCGCCTGGGTGGCGCAGTCGGTTAAGCGTCCGACTTCAGCCAGGTCACGATCTCGCGGTCCGTGAGTTCGAGCCCCGCATCGGGCTCTGGGCTGATGGCTCGGAGCCTGGAGCCTGCTTCCGATTCTGTGTCTCCCTCTCTCTCTGCCCCTCCCCCGTTCATGCTCTGTCTCTCTCTGTCCCAAAAATAAATAAACGTTGAAAAAAAAAATTTTTAAACTACTGTATGCTCAGTTTCATTTATATCCCCCATTCCCCAGGAGAGATAATCACTATTCTTAATTTAATATGTAACTTCCCCTTGGTTTTATGTATAGTTTTACCAACAGGTCTGTATGTGTTTTGCATGCTTTGATATCTATACAAATTCATTTTTGTGTATATATTTTATACATATATTATACTTTTTTAATGTTTATTTTTGAGAGAGAGACACACACACAGAGCATGAGTGGGGGAGGGGCAGAGAGAGAGAGGGAGACAGAATCTGAAGCAGAACCCAGGCTCTGAGCTGTCAGCACAGAGCCTGATGGGGCAGAGGTGGGTGGGGGGGGATCGGGGCGGGTGGGTGCTCAAACCCACGAACTGTGAGATCATGACCTGAGATGAAGTTAGAGCTTAACTGACTGAGCCACCCAGGTGCCCCTGTACATATATTATATATACTCCTCTGCTACTTGCTGTTTTAGCTCAGAGATTCATCCATTCATCTAACACAATCACTACAGTAATGTGTTCTGGTGTATTTTATATGCCCACTCTTCTGGTGGAAATGTGTTTCCAGTTTTGTGTATGACTCTATTTGTACAAATACAAATGTATTTTATAGTCTTGGTTCTCAAAATGTGTTATCCTGCCTAACCAGCAACATCATCTTGGAACTTGTTAGGTATGCAAATTCTTCATCCCCACTACATACCTGCAAAATTAGAAATTCTGGGTGGCAGTGGGGCCCAGCAGTCTAAGCAATCTGTGTGGGTGAATCTGATGCACATCAGTTGCAAAAAACACTGGTATAGACTATACGTGAACGAAAAGAATTACTGGGTCATATATTGTAAATCTTCAAGCTTATCAGATAATCCTGCATATTTTTCTAAAATGCTTACACCAATTCCCAGTTTTACCAACACTTAAATGAGCTCCCATTGTTCAATTTTTTCAAAACACCTGAAATTGTCTGATTTTTCAAAAATTTTGCCAATGTAGTGAGTGTAAAATATTGTCTCATTGTGAATTTAATTTGCTTTTCCATAATTTAAATGGTAGTTGTACGTATTTTTCTAATTTTATAAGATATTTGTACTTCCTATTCTATGAACTTCTTATAAATTCCATTTTAGAATTGGATTCATTGTCTCTCTTGGTGGAGGATTTTTTTTTTAATTGTTGTTGCCTTTTTTTTCTTCTTTTATTTGAATTATGATAGATCTCTATGCTTATCATTTCTTGGTTAAATGTGTGGCCAATATTATATCCAGTGTATAGCTTGTCTTTTTGTCCTTTTTACAATGTCTTTTGATTCATTGGAGTTTTGTTTTTTTTTTTATTTCAATAGAGTTGAACTCATCATCTCCTTCTCTTATGGTTTGCAGAACTGTTCTTAAGGTTTTACTTTTATTCCAGTTATCATACAGTGTAGCATAGTTTCATTTTTACAATGTATGATTTAACACTTCCATACAACACCCGGTGCTCAACATATTTTAATCCCTTTACCCATTAGTATTACTTCTTAAATTCCACAGATGAGTGAAGTCATATGTATATGTGTTTTTCCAACTGGCTTATTTCACTTAGCATAATACACTCTAGCTCCATCCATGTTGTTGCAAATGGCAAGATTTCATCCTTTTAATGGCTGAATAATATTCCATTCTATATGTATACCACTTCTACCTTTTTTTTTCTTTTTCTCCCTCACATCTAGCGTTAGGGTTCGAGATAGGGTTAGGGAAAGAATTTTTTACCTTGTTTTGAAAACACTTCTTTGATAACATGAAAATACATTATGCTTTTTTATTCTAAGGATTTCAGGTTTTTATTTTTAACATTTTTTATCACCATGAAATTATTTTTACATGAATGCTAAGTAAGGATCCATTTTCCTTCCATAAAGATAACCAGTTGTTCCAGAAAACGTAATTCATTAGCTCATCAGTCCAGTAATCTTCAATGATGCATCTCTTATATGCCAAATTTATGCATATGCATAAATTTTTAAAAATATTTTTATTATTATTTCATTGCTTAATACTTTGTTACCTAATATGGTCTCCTGTTGCCTTAAAATAACTCTATAATAATCTATAATACTATAATTCATATTAAACGACTGGATTTTTTCATCAGGAGCTTCTTGATGACTTATGACTTTGTGCACACAGACACACACACACACACACACACACACACGGGATTTTGTTTAGTTGGGCATTGAGTATGAGAATTGACATCTTCATGATACTGATATTTTATCCACGAGTGTGGTATATCTCTCCATTAATGTCTGTCTTAACCTCTTACTGTAGAGTTTTATAATTTTCTCCTTGAAAGTAAAGCACATTTTTGTTTACTACTGGGTCTTTATATTATTTCTTATTGGTCTAGCAACTGCCATCTTTTCCTGAATTAAAATTACTCTTTTTTATCAGTGTGTATAAAAGCAGTTGTCCTTGGGTTTTGGCATTTTACTCAGCAATGTCAATATAGTCTCAAATAAGTCTAGTAATTTATATAAATTATTTTGAAATTTAATGTAGATAAGTTTTTCCTTAAAAAAAGCTTGATATGTTGTGTTTTTATTATTTGTCTTATTTTTCTGACCATGACCTCCAATACCATTTCAAAAGAAGTAGTAATAGTTACATTATTTTCATATACATTTTTGTTGAAGTCATCTCTTCAGGTTCTGGAGATGAACTTAGAGTGCCATAGCAGTGTTTTTTAAAACATATACGGATGATCTTATTGAATGCTTTCTTTATTGTTGAATCTATTACTATAATATTTTTCGTTGTTAGTGTCCTAACGTAATGAATAACCTATATAGATTATCTAATCTTAAATTATAGTAGCATTTCTGGTGTAAACCCACCTTCACCATCATATATACCTATTTTTATACATTGGTGATTCTATATCTTAATGTTTTTAATTTTTGCATCCAAGCTCATAAGTGAGATTGGCCTGTAAATTTTCCATTTTCATGAACATTTTCTTTTGTCTGCCTTTTAAATGAACTGAGACTAGTGGGGATTTTTTGTTTTTGTTTTGCTTAACTGGCTCTGGTGTCTGGGAATATATTTATAATTATGAATTTAATTCTTGCAATAGTTTCAGACTATTCAAATTTTGACTTATTTTAATAAGTTGAATGATCTACATTTTACTAAGAATTTCTCCAGCTTGTCTACATTTTAAGATATACTGGCTAACATTGCTCACAATTTTCTCCTGTTATTACCTGATACATTTTGTATCAGATACATTTTGTATCTATATAGATAAGTCTCTCTTTTTATTTCAAATAATCTTTGTGTTCACCTTTATGTATATTTCATTAATCTCACTTGTTACTTCTCTCTTAGTCTTTTCTAAGTACTGAATGTATCAGAACTTTTTTTCTCAGTGATCCCCAAAGCAAAGCAATTAATTTCAGATTCCCACTGTATCTCTGATTTTTAAATTAATGTCTATAAACCATAGCTACCCAGTTCTCAGTAAATTTAAAGGGGACTGATTTATTGAACTCTTTGAATTCAAGTTCCTTTTCCTTTGGAAAGAAAGTGGTATTTCCAACTAAAAATAATTTGATTATGAAAATAATGATATAACCATTCAGCAATGTATTACCAGAAAATCTTCTTGTGTGTTTTAATGAAAGTCATATAAAATAAGTTTGCACATGGGTAATAAACACATTGCTCATTTACTCAGAAGTTCTACCCTCTCTAATCTTAAGATGATGCATTGTCGTTAGCAAACGTGAATTTCTTAAGCATGTTCACCAAAATCAGTGTATTTAACTCTGAGTGTTAGAATTACCAGAGAAGCTTTAAATACCCCAGACTACTTGAATAGAAATCTCCCTGTGTAGGGCTTGAGCCCAGGAGATTCAAATATGCAACAGGGTTGAAAACCACTAGCATAAGTTATATATTTGTGAAACCCTATGCCTTAAATTCATTTTAACATTGACCTGCATGGTTCTTTATTAAAAGAACAGACTATTGAGGTCAAAAACCACTGCAGCTAATAGCAGAGTGCTCTTCCTGAACTAATTCGACCATTATAAGACACTTCAAAAGCAATTTCCTAATCTGTATTTTTACACTGTTTAAAATGCTTAAATACTATGCTGCACTTTGTCAAACATTTTCCCATGTAGAATTAACTGTTTTATGCTTAAGAGAATATTTATCTTACTTTAAACTCTTTCCTGACATTAGTGAATGCTAACCTATTTTTAATAAAGCTAGTCAGTTAATCTCAGTTGGTTAGGGCACGTAGTCAATACCAAAAATGGGGGGGGGGGGTGGAGGGAAGGAGGTGTTCCTGTTTAATGTTGTGAAACCAACATTAAGTCTTTGTAACAAGATACCCCCAGATTTGAGTGAGTGATATGGTAGAAGGAATGGGTGCGTATTTAAAAAATGTAACTGACTTTAATCCACAAAGAAATATACTTTTGTGAAAGAAAATTTATGATGTCAATTTTGTTGTTCCTGTCCTAATGTAACGTGCATTTATGTAGCCATTTGTTTTTCTTACCCAAACACGCTTTTATCAATTGAATCAATTGCTTTTCATTTCAGTTTTTCAGTAATTATAAGACATAATGTAATCACTGTCCTAATTACTTTCATACACTAAAAGGAGTTGGGTGTTATTTTTTTTTTTAAACTTGTGCTGTTAATGTAATTTTCTTTTTATTTTTGAGAAAAAAAATAGTGTAGTCAATACTAGACAATTGTCTATCCTTCCTATTTACTTTTGGTAGATCCCTCCTGATTTCAGCCCAAGGATTTGAATGAGATATATATCATCATCCAGCAACATAGATGGGAACCATATATCAGGTCTGGCCATCCAATATATTTCATCTAATTGTATGTATGCAGAGGAGGGACACAGTGAGGGGTCCATGACCTAAAGCAAGCCAAAGAGATTCATATCTTTTAGGTTAGGTAATAAAGACAGAAGAAGATGGACATCTGTACTACAAATTAAAAAAAAAAAAAAATTGACTGTCAATGAAACCAACCAATGAAAGTAGAGCTGAGAACTGAATTTTGAAAGATTCCCAGTGGTATAATTCAAGTCTTTGGAAACAAGTGTTTCCCACATGGTTTTTAGTATGTTGGCAATACATCCCCTTATCCAGTTAATACTTAGTTGTTTTTTGTCACTTGTAAGGGGGTTTTGATTGCTAAATACTATCCATGTTTAAATGGCATCACTTGTAAGGAATAATATTACAGTATTTTATGTGCTAGCCAGGAAAGAAAAACATAAAAGTTGTCAGTTTAACATTAAGTGCACAATAAATCTCAGTTTCAAATTTGTTAGAATTAGAAAAATTGGTCCAATAGAAACACTGATATATAGTAATATAAAAATTAAGATTGTAGGTTTTTGCAAATGACATTTGGTAAAATATGACATTATAGACACTGAGATAGTACATGGTATGCCTCAGGTTATAAAGGGTCAACCTTTCTCCCATGGTAAATTGTTGGATACTGCAACTCAGGCCATGTGTTTATGTAGGTTGGGATGTATATAAAATAAGGATATTTAAGTCAGTTGGCTAATTATTATATCTGATCTTAAGTAAGTTCTTACAAACGAAATAATCTGACTTGAGCAGATTGAAGGAAGGAAAAACAGCTTGACTTAGAAAATATATTTCTGTCCAGGGTTCAACATTCCAAGAAATCTGATTATAAGAGAGCCATGTACATTTTAGTGCTGAAAAACCCACATCCCAAGCTCTGTACTAAAGAAAAAAAAAGAAAAGAAAAGAAAACAGGAGGTAAGAAAAGCTCCAAGAGGGAGCTTGACGTGGCCATCAATACGCCCCGAGTATCTTTTGATTTACAGACTGCCTATGCATAGTAAAAAAAAAAAAAAAAAAAAAAAAAAATTCCACACTTTAAAAAATAATATAAATAAAGAGAAATATACTGGGATTCACTGAGGCAGGGATAGGTTCACTTTATTGTTTTAGAGGTGGAGATCCAGACAGAAGATGGAGAACCATTATTCTAAAGACAAGAGTTATGAGCAAAATACTTTCAAGGGCAGTTGCCAAAATACAAATACCTATGCTGGGATTAAAGAGTAAAACCTCTAGATCCTTGGCTCTGTTGATTACCCCATGGAGTAGATTGAATGCAGATTTATGGGAGGCCAACATAGGTTTCAGTGGAATTAGTTGTATTGCTTGATAAATTCCCAAGTTTGGGAAACAAAGTCTTACAATTATTTAACTCCTAAAGCAATCCCCAGACACTATGATCCAAATCCATACCAATGGGAAGGTAAGGCTAAACCACAACAATTGCCGTAAAGGTATTTTTCCAAATCTCTTTCTCAAATATGATATTATAGGAAAATGAAACTGTGAAAACTTCCAAAAAGAAGCAGGAACAGGAAGGTTGGTTGATCAGAGAACTCTCTTCACTGCAGAGCAGGGAGTCTTTGCCACGTGTACAAAAAGGACATTGTGCCTGGTGTGGAAAGATGAATACTATATACCCTTTCTCTATTTTCCCTATCCAAATAAAACTTTTACTGAAGATGTCCTCCTTACTCACTGCAACAGTGTATTGAGCGTGATGAGGCTGAGTTCCAGACCATAAGCAGTCGCTCTGATCCTAGACAAGAGAAAGGCTTATTAGTTTACCAGATATCTTAGACTAAGAGTTTTACACAAGAAGTGCATGAGATATTAGGTAATCCCATACTAAGAAGGCTTTGAAATGTGTCTGAATTAGTTTATGGTATAGTTGTACCATGTTGAGAAAAGATGCTTTAAGATTACCTAAGTTGAAGAAAAGATGGGAATGTCAGGCAGGAGGAGATTAATAAATATTCTGTTCTGTCTGACCTAATTCACAAGCACAGCCTCCAGTCAGTCCATGTTGTTCCATTGCTGCATGAAATCTAGGGCTGGGCATATGACCAAAGCCTAATTGGAGAACTCCAAACACTAGCCACAGTATTTAGTCAGAAAGCAAATCATGGCTTCATTGAAGCCAATAAAAGTTATCCCTGAGATTTGTTGAAGATATTTGCAAGAGATGTTCCCCTGTCTCTGAAATCTGTAGCTGTGCAAACAATTTAGGTTAAATATTGTTTATACTGAGAACGGAGCCAAAGGAAAGAAGAGTCTAATGAAAAGCAAAGGGTATCAGAGCTGAAACAAAACTCCTGGAATCTCTGCATTCTGGTGTTCCTGAAGAGAGCTTCATCCCTGAACTTTTCAGTTATGTGAGCAAATAAACTCATTTGTTTTGCTTAAACTAGTTAGATGTGGGTTGTTTTTTTTTTTCGTTTTTCAGCAGGCTAAGTGGGAAAATAAAGTAGTAGTCACAAATTCAAAACCTGTGGGGACCAGGAACATCACATATATAAAAGTTGAGAAACTGAGTAGGCAATAAAGCCATAAGAAGTAACAGGGACAGTGAACACCAATACTTTGCTACGCTGATTGTAGGAATTCATTCCACAATTTTATTAGTTTTTCTGATCTTTAAAAAAAAGTATGAATTTTAATATGAAGTCTTCTAAAATCGAATTATTGGCAATTCATATTGTTTCTTATTTTATAAACTGTATCATGTAGGCCATTTCTTAATAGTCTACGGTTTTTGATACAAATACTTAAAATATGCAAATAATTTATTCATCCCCATAAAAATAATAGACGTCTAAAATTTAGTGTTCACCTTATGTTGCTTCTACCCAATCATCCACCCTAATGTTTCTGAGTTTCTGGCAGTAAAAAAATAATTTACATTCTATAAATGCTCATATGTCGCAGATTGCCTGCCTTTTAAAACAGAGAATGCAAACCTTGCATGTCTCTTGTGGCTGGGAAGGTGGTGTAATAGAGCTAGTAGAAATAGTGGTTAATGTGGTGAAATTTGTCCTTGACCAAAAGGCAAGGATTATCCTCACCCCAAAGCATTCTATGTCAATTAGAAACAAAACTAAACAAAAGACAGGGTGTGAAACAAATTTGTGTAGGAAGCTGTATTTCCGAACTACCAGTTTGAGATATTTGTGACATATTCTTAAAAAGTATATATGAGTATTTCTCTTATGTGTTTAATATGCATCCTAACTTTCCAGAACATCTTTTAATAACGGACTGTTTGAACACTCAACAAGGTAGGATCTTCTGTGTATGTAAATACTTACACTAATACCCCAGAGGTCAACGGCTTCCCTGGGTACAGAACTAAGTGAAGAAGGAAAAGGTTACTACATCAATATAGAAATGGCCTGATGTAAAAATACAGTGAATTCTCTGGACAATTTGGCAACCCTGCAAAATTAATTATGCCCTGAATATGTATTGCACCACACTGAAGGAGAAGAATAAAAATTATTTTTGAATAATTGAAATGAAGTATATAAAGGGCATAAATGTAAGCTCAGAAAATAAAAAAAAAAGTAAAAGTCATATTGATAGGAGGACTCTGCATCTCATCTCACAAGAGTCAAGAACTCTCTGAAATTCTGCTCCTTCCTGTAAGGTGCAGGCATTTATAAATATTTTAGGAGGAATTCACATATGAAAAGGAAAGTACTATGGTCTGAGTTGTGTGCCCCAAAATTCATATGCTGAAGCATTAAAGTCTGACATGACTGTGCTGGAGATAGGGCTTTGAAATGTATAATTGAGGTTAAATGAAGTCACAAAGGTGGGACATTAATCCAACAGGACTGGTGTCTTTATAAGGAAAGGAAGAGACAGACAGTAGGACTACACACTTATAGAGAGAAGACCATGTGAGGACACAATGAGGAAAACCATCTGCAAGGCAAGGAGAGAGACTTCAGGAGAAACCAAACGTGTCGACACTGTGCTCTTGCACCATCAGCCTCTAGAAACAGTGAGAGAAAAGTATCTGTGCTTAAGCCACCCAGCCTGCGGCATGTTGTCATGGCAGCCCTAGCAGACTGATAACAAAAGAGGAACCCAACCCATTTCCTCCCCCCCCCCCCCCCCGGGCCCAAGTGGTAAAATATCCCCCTTCCCCCCTTCCCACTAATGGATCTACAAACCCTGAACCAGACTCATTTTTTTATTTTGTCGTTTCAACCCAGGAGCAACTGGGACATGATCCTTTTAGTAGAGAGGAGTGAAAAATCCCACGAAAAGAGGGAGGCAGGAATGAAGGGATACAGGATTGTAGGAGATAGAGAAGAGAAGAGATCATTCCAGATGGGAGTTGGTATTTTTTAGACTCCTCAGGAGCATAGGGATATTATATGCAACTCCTCTAAAGTTCTAGGGAGTGAGATCCCACTCCCATCTGAACACAGGAATAATTTAATGAGGCCAAGAACCAAGTGTCATAACCACTTCCACACCAATGTACTCTCTTTATGACTACTGGGGCAGGAGGGATGGAGGGAGAGAGAAAGAACTCAAATGATAAATAATGATCCAGTACTCCCAGGTAAATTATTTTTGGAAACACTTTCTAACTTAAAGACATAAATCTACTAATGAAAATTTTAAATATCATCAAAAAGCAGCAGGAATTCTAATTTGTGGCTTTAGCTCATTTCTAGTCACATCACATTGCAAGTGACTTGGCCACTCAGTTGAGTTCTCACTCACTTATTAATTTCTTCAGCATTACTCACTGGGACAATTAGGAAGGATCCAACATTATATGTAGCACAGAGTCAGTCGTCAATATGAACACCCTCATTCGTTTGTGGCAATCACTGAGCTCCAAATAACAAGGCTTATTTTGATGATGGGAATATAGTGATGAACAAAATGCATGTCGAGTTATATTCTGTAAAAAGTTACACTCTAGTGGGAAGATGAATAAGAAGTGGAAAGGGGAAGATACAACTATCTTACATAATGGGAGTAAGCCTACGGTGTGCTATAGGACCATCCAGGAGGGATGCTTTATGTTCAAGCTTCTGAAGTCAGAGATAGGTGCCACACTTGGGAATTGCAGAGAGCCTGGGATTGGATTCTGGCTCTGCCATTTATTAGAAATGTAAATCTGGACAAATAACTTAACATCTCAATGTGTCAATTTATTCTTCGATACAGTAGAAATAATACTGATGCCTATCTCTAAGTATGATTGAGAATTAAAACGAGTTAATATATATAATACTTAAGAGTTCTTAGCATGTAGTCAGTATTCAGTAAAAGTTATTTGTTTTCATTTTATTATAATGAATGTATCTTGGGTTTTTAGCAGAGAAATAACATGGTCCTCTTTCTTACACATTAATTTCTCTTTGCCTAATACCAAATCTGTTCTACTCTAATATCTCTTGCCTTTTGGATGGTCTTATTTCATTTGTGTACATTTGCATAAAAGTGAGTGAAGAAACATGTAATGACCTTGAGGGAAAATGTACATTTAACCCAACTTTTAAAAATGGCCCCAATACTCTGGGGCACCTGGGTGGCTCAGTAGGTTAAGTATCTGACTTTGGCTCAGGTCATGATGTTGCCATTCGTGAGTTCGAGCCCCACATAGGGCTCTCTGCTGCCAGCCCAGAGCCCACTTTGGATCCCCTCTGTTTCCCTTTCTCTCTGCCTCTCCACTGCTTGTGCTCTCTCTCTCTCTCTCTCTCTCTCTCCCTCTCTGTCTAAAAAATAAATAAAGATTTATTTTTTTTTAAATGACCGCAATACTCATTGTAGATTTTCATAATGGGAGAAACAAGACTTGATCCCTCCATCAGATAACAATTTGGAACATGATACATATCAGTCTTATTGTACCACTGAAGGAAGAATTTGTAGAACACATTTCTGAGGCCCTGGCAACATGACCATGCCACATGCTTCTTTTGTATTCTACAATATATTCAGACTCTCCCTTTTTTTTTTTTTGTAATGTGTGTATAGGGAATTTTAAGGAAAATGTGGGATAGAAGCCTGCCAGTCTGCTTCGCACCTCTCACATATCCATCTTAGTGGGAACTTTACATGGTCTCCGAATTTTGAAAATCTACAAACAGCTAACTGAACATAACCTACGTACCAAACACAGCATCGGAGTGCTGTGTGCCAATGTCAAAGTCACACGTCTCTGTCCCTCTATGCTCATTTTGTTCTGATCCCCCTGCCAGCTTATGACTTTCCTGTCTTGGGTTCAGTACCACTCGTCCTCCTTCCACATTTTTCCCTAACTCAGGCTTCCTGCCATATTCTTTCTTTGCCTTTTGGATGGTGCTATTTCTTTTGTGTTCTCTTACATAAAGTCAGCTTGAGGAACACAAATGCATCTTGTAAGAGCTAGGCTCTAAATGTCTTTAATTTTTCTTTATTCCATTTTGTTATCAGCATCAGTGCATTATGTACCTCTACACTAAGATACAATTTTCTATCTTTGAAAAAGAGGCTGATTTTATTTTATTTTTTCAAGATAACTGGTGGCTTTTTAAAAATGAAAAAGACGGATTAAATGGAGGCAATCATACAGCCGGGTTTACAAGCATGAGTTACTCACAAAGACTGCAAATCGCCAAATAACTTCTTTCTATCTGATATTTTCCTTGACTCAATTCCAAATACATATTAAGTAATGGATTAACTGTTTCCAGGATAAATGCTGATAATAATTATATCACATATAGCTTATGGGTGATAGGAATGCTAAATGCCACTAGACTGAGCCCTGGTTGATTTTCAATTTACTTTCCAAGGCAAGCCTTCTGATACTTCTATATGCCTTTGATATTTGTGCATTTTCATTCATTTTCAGTTTGATTAACTTATAATATGGTATTAATTAGAATTATACTGATGGAATCATCAACTTCATATCTCTAAAGACTACCTCCAGGAAATATTTACAGCTTACTCATTTTGTGCAAGGCATAGTTTTAAAATCTCAATCCTTTTATAGTTTAGCAGTAGATTTTATGGATAAGAAGAACACTATGTGAGATACAAGAATAGCAGCTTCAGTAAATAAACTTCTTGCTTCTCAATATACGTATTTTATTTGACTTATATGTGATCTTCATTTTATATTTATATTATGAATAGAGGAGTTTACTTTCTTCATTTAAATTTTCCATCTAAACAAACAAGCACTTTAAAACCGAATGTATAATCTCTAGAAAATTTGAATATAAAAACAACCAATTCTGCAGATTATAGCTTCTGTGTTAACTGCTATTGAATGTGGTTTAATGTTTTGTACCATCAATATACAATTATGTATACATTTTTCCATTTAGAATTTTGTTTTTTCAGATTTGCTAATGACAAATTATCTCAGATTTGTCTTATCTAAAAATGGTATTTTTTTTTTTTGTTTTCATTTTTGAAGGGTATTTTCAACAGACATGGAAACCAAGTTTTCACTTCTGCCAATATGACATTCCATTTTCTTCTGGTTTCTGTTTTTTGTTTTGTTTTGAAGGAGCTATTTTCAAGATTTTTCTTTTCAGAAGTTTGACTAAGATATATCTTTTAAAAAAACTTTGCTGTCTTTGGATTGTAAATAATGCATTTACAAGGTTTTCTAGGTTTCCTGGAACTATGAGTTTGAAATATTCTTAGCCGTCCTCTCTTCATTTTTTTCTCCTTTCCTATTCTTTTTCTTTCCTTCTGGAACTCCAGTTAGGCATATATTGTATCTTTCTACACTGTATTGCACATATCTCTTATGTACCTAGCTTTATTTTCAATTACTTCTGCTCTCTCTGCTTTACTTTAGATAAAGTAAATTTCCATTGTCCTGTCTTTCACTTCATTAGCACAATTTTTTGTAATGTCTAATCTCCTCTTGAAGTCATCTAGTGAGTTCTTAAATTTCAGACACTACATTTCTCAGTTGTAGATTTTCTGTTTGATTCTTAAGATAGACTCTAAATATCTTACGCATTTCTCCATTTTCATCTATCATGTTCCATGTTATCCTCCCTGTTTTATGAAATATATTTACAACAATTATTTAAATTGTTAATCTGAAAACTCCAATATCTGTGTCACTTATCAGGACCTTTAGATTCTCTCACTCTTTCTTTCTTTGGTGTCCAAATGTTTCTGCTCATCATCACGTCTAATAACTGAATCCTCGACCTTGTATTAAAACGGTTAAAAAAATGTAATGGTTA
This sequence comes from Lynx canadensis, assembly GCF_007474595.2. Taxonomy (NCBI): domain Eukaryota; kingdom Metazoa; phylum Chordata; class Mammalia; order Carnivora; family Felidae; genus Lynx; species Lynx canadensis. The sequence continues at coordinate 66,495,340 of NC_044310.1, read as the reverse complement.
AGAATTCAAATGTTTTCTTCCTTCATAGACATTTCAAGTTTGATATAGCAGTGAGCTGAGCTGAGGAAAGTTTATTGTTTGGGTAATAGTCTATTTCTGATTTGTACCTGTCCCTGGGATGAATCTCTACAGGATTTTTAAATGAGAGACTGACCAGATTACTCTCATTCAGCACTCTGAACATATCACTTGAATATATCTTATATATTATATGAGTGGTTTTTCCACAGATTCATCAGCAATTGGTGTCTCTTTTTTTTTATTTACTTTTTAGCCATTCTGATAGGTATAGTGATATATCACCATTATTTTAATGGTGATTTTAATTTAGCCTTCCTTAATTGCTAATGATGTTGATGATCTTTTCATGTGCTTTTTTACCGTCTGATATCCTTTTCAATGAAATGTTTCTTTATGTCTTTTTTTTCCCACTTTCTGTTGAGTTTGAAAGTTCTTTATATATTTTAGTATTAGTCCTTTGTCAGATGTGATTAGAAAATATTTTCTTCTGGTATTTACCTTGTATTTGTATTGTCTTAATATATTACTTAGAGAAAATGTTTTTAATGTTGATTCAGTCCACTTTTTCCTTTCCCTTTTTATTGATTTTAGTTTTGCTGTCAAGTCTAAAAGAACTCTTTTCCTAGCCCGAGATTCCAGTGACGTTTTGTTGTTGTTTTATGTTTCACATTTAATTTTGTGGTCTATTTGCCTTAGTTTTATACAAAGTTATATACTATATATAAGTATAGAGACTTAGGTTGAACTTTCTTTCTTTCTTTCTTTCTTTCTCTTTTTTCTTTCTTTCTTCCTTCCTTCCTTCCCTTGCTTATTTACTTTTTGCTTCTGGATGACCAGTTGCTATCGCACCATTTGTTGACATTATTATCTTTCCTCTATTAAATTGCTATTGTAAATTTCTTAGGAATAAATTGGGCATAATTTTGTCACTCAGACTTTGGCGTTTCTATTATATTCCATTGATCTTTGTGTTTATTTTTATTTCAATACTACACACTTCTGTTTACTATAGCTATATAATAAGATTTAAATTTCAGGCACCTGGGTGGCTCAGTTGCTTGAGCATTGGACTCCTGACTTGGGCTCAGGTCATGATCTTACGATTCTGAGATCGAGCCCTACTTTGGACTCCTCACTGAGTGTAGAGCCTGCTTGGGATTTTTCTCTCTCTCCCTCTTCCCTCTCACCCACTCTCTCTCTCTTTTTTTTTTTTAATAAGTATATTTTGGTAGACTGGTTTTATTCTAGTTTATTGTGTATTTTTGAAAATTTTCTAGCTATTTCAGTTTCTTTCCCTTTCCATATAAAATTTCACTGGGATTTTAATAGTAATCATATGAAACCTGTATATCAATTTTGGAACAACTGACATCTTTACTATGCTGAGTCTTCCAGTCCGTGAACATAACATGTCTCTCCATTTTTTAGATCTTCTTTGATTTGTTTCATCAAAGTCTTGAAATTTTCAACTTATAACTCCTGTACATGTTTGTTTGGTTTATACCACCATATTTTTTTGAGTAATTTTAAAGATGCTTTATTTGAATTTTGATGTCTGCAGATTCAATACCATGACACTGATGAACCATGATGATCTCATGGTTTTGTGAGTTCGAGTCCCATGCTGGGCTCTGCACCAACAGTGAGGAGGCTGCTTGGGATTCTCTCTCTCTCTCCCTCTCTCTCTGCCCCTGCCCCACTCATGCCGTCTCTTTCAAAATAAATAAATAAACTTAAAAAAATTTAAAAAGCAAATTCAATTCCTTGATAGGTAGAGGACTATTTGAACTACCTGTTTCACATTTGGTGAGTTGTGGTAGTTGTCCATTTAATATAAGTTGTCAAAATTTTGTGTTTACTCATAGTGTGTCTATTTTCCTTTTGATATTTGTACATCTGTAGTGATATCCTCTGTTTCATTTCTGATATTTATAATTTGTGTCTTCTTTTGTTCTTTGTCAGTATTTGTAGAGGTTTGCCAGTTCTATTGATCTTTTCTTTAAAAAACAAAAGCCAGCTTTTTGTTTTATTGAGTTTTCTCTATTTTTTAAAAAAAATTTGTTGATGTTCTAGTCTTATCTTTGTTATTTCTTTTACTTGCTGGAGTTTATTTTATTCTTTTTTTTTAATGTTCTTGAGGTGAAAGATAAAATTATTGATTTGAAACTCTTCTCTTTTTTAGTATGCATCTAATAGTGTATTCAGCACTATTTTAGTGTGTCCACAAATTTTGATATATTTTCATTTTGGTTCCATTCAAATATGTAATTTTTAAAATTTCTCTTGAGAATACCTGTTTGACACATGGATTCTTTAGAAATATGTTGTTTAGTTTCCAAGGGTTTAGAAATTATCTTGTTATCTCTCTAGCACTAATTCCTTTAATTCCATTTTGATCAGAGAACATTCTGTGTGATTTTAATTAATTTCAAGTTGCCAAGGTTTGTTTTATGATCCAGGATACAGCTATCTTGTTATACATTTCATGGATGCTTGAAAAGCATGTCTTTCCTCTATTGCTGAATGAAGTATTCTATAAATGTCAGGTAGGTGTTGCTAATTGATGGTGTTGAGCTTCCTCATACTCTTGATGATTTCTGTCCAGTTATTCTACCAATTGAGAAAGGGGTGTTGATGGATGCAACTATAATTGTGGATTTGTCTGTTTCTCCTTTTAGTGTTAATGGTTATTGTTTCACGTATTTTACAGTTCTCTTGTTTGACCCGTAAACATTTAGGGTTGCTATAATTTCTTGGTGTATTGACCCTTTTATCATTGGGCACTCTTTGTTTGTTTCTGGTGATTTTCTTGGCGCTGAACTTTATCTAATATTACTATATCTTCTCCTGCATTTTTAATTTTTTTTAACGTTTATTTATTTTTGAGACAGAAAGAGACAGAGCATGAACGGGGGAGGGTCAGAGAGAGAGGGAGACACAGAATCTGAAACAGGCTCCAGGCTCTGAGCTGTCAGCACAGAGCCCGAAGCGGGGCTCGAACTCACGGACCGCCAGATCATGACCTGAGCCGAAGTCGGACGCTTAACCGACTGAGCCACCCAGGCGCCCCTACTCCTGAATATTTAAATTGAAGTTTGTATGATATGTCTTTTTCCACCTGCTACGTCCCTGGTTGGGAAAAGTATATATCATGGACACATACTGGAAACGAAGCTGTATAAAACTTCTGAATGACCACTCTTTGGTCACTCTACATTTCATTTGGTAATAACTAGGCTTTCCAATGTTAAACTGTATAAGAATAATGTTACATGAATAAGGTCTAACTCAGAAGTGAGAGGAATATTAGTTATTTGGTTTTGGCTAAAAGGATATTCTAATGCTTGTAATGATCAGGGCTATACTTCATGAATCTTTTATTTTTCTTCAAAAAGCAAGACAAAAACAGCTCTTACTGATATGTGAATTTACAAGATGACTAAAATTACATAGGCATTCAAATGAATAAAACATATTAAGAAAACTTTTTTTATTTGCCCTATTATTTCAAAAAGACCAGAAAATGATTTATTATGCTTGCTTTTCACAATCTGTACTGTTATTCAAAACAACAAAGAAAACAAATAAAAAGCTTCATAAATGTTACCTTATATACTAAAGCAATTTTTTTTCCAAAATTATAACCAGTAATTCAAATAACATGGTTTTTTCTGTTTTTAGCAAAATTATATGTTTTATAGATCCTCATGTTTTAAAAATCATTTTAAAATGACTAAGATTCTAATGGCTCTTGCAATATAGAAAGAAAATTCTTACGAGGAGCAAAATGGATTATTATGGTTTTATTATGGGTGGTCAAAACTCTGCACAGCTCTACAGATTGATCCATGAGTGAAACAGTAAAATTACTGTTTTATAAGAATGTATTCTTACATGTTAATCTCTCAAAGTTTATATATTTACTTCATAGCCATTACTATAATAATGTAATTCTTCAATTAACATTTGATTCATAATTCTTTGTCCTGAGAAATTTTGGTCTTTTGGTAAATATAATGGTGAGGTATAATAATTTACATTAGAATAAACATTTCTTATATTTTTATTTCTCTAAGATTAATACACTTATAATCAATTTCAAATATACTAACTAGTGCATAGTTGTTCAAAATTTATAATTCAATATAGATATATAAAGAAATTTGAATGAAAAGATTGTTTTCCTTAAAGAAAAAAAGAGAAGGCTGTTCAGAACATTATTTCACATGGATTTTTTTTCTTGTCCTAATAAGAGGAATGTATAAAAATGAAGTAACTACCTTTGTGTTATAAAAACTAAGGTAAGCTGTTACTGATATTTAATGCATCATGCATTGGATAACATGATTAAGTAATTATCATGTTTATTTGATTATTTACTATTTATACTTAGAGCTTTTGTTTTTGGTTTGTTGTTTTCTAAGGAATTTGAATCAGCTTCAATACAGTGCAAAGCAATTCTGTTAAACATTCCTTCCAGGGCCTGCCAAGAAAAAAAGCACTTTAAGGGAAGAGAAGAATTGCTATTATCAGGCACCTGTGATGAGTCAATCACTGTAGATAAACACTGAATTTATGTCTGTTCATCTTGGCAGCCAAAGCAAAAAGGAAAAATGTGGTTCTCCCAAGGTTGTCTTCAGACACAAACATTTTCTTGGCTCATAATTGAAGGAAGACTTTAACATGTGGTTTCTTATGTTTCGGGACACTGAAGAACATAATGGAAGATGTCTTCACACATTTTTATGAAAAATGTGGACATTGTTCAGCTATAAAAGCTACAAGTTTAACATGAGAAGTAATTCAATGAAGACCTTTTTTATGGGACACTGAGATAATGAAGTCCACATATGCTGCATCCTGAAAACCTAACTTAAAACAGATTGAGCCTACCTACCAAATCTGGAGGAAGAGATAATTAACCAGTACAAAAGAAAGCCTCTTTCAAGTATCAGATGTCTCAAATGAACATTTGGCAAGAACTGCACCACTGTCTATTTAAAGGTCCTGGATTACTAATATTTGTTTCGTTAATTAAAGATGGAGCCCCACTCTTTGATTAGTAACCTACAACCAAATAACAACACAACAACAACAACAACAAAACAACAGAAGAACAAAAACTGTCCACAAAAAAGTTTTATACAAAACATGCAGACCTCAATATAATGCACTTGACAAAGTAATCTTATAAAATCCATTCTAAATGGTAGTTGGATAAAATGACAATTAATGAAATTGCTCAATATTGCAATTATTTGTGTATTTTTCTTATTTGTATCCTACTTTCCTTGAAGGAAGTTTGTTGTTGTTTGTTTGTTTGTTTGTTTTTTGGCTTATCTTTGTCTTTTCTACAGCAACGAATGAGTAGAGACACCTTCAGTGGTACACATTTAATAAATGCCATTTAATCAGACTATGTTGTCCATTTCTTTGCTAAGACATGTGCCAAAATACAATGCATTTAGTTTTCAGGTAATTGATTTTAACTTGATTTTTTAAAACAATAATTACTCAAAAGTTATGCTAGACTAACTTTAATTTCTCCTTTTGAAATATGAAAGAAATGTAATAATGAATTTAAGCTAACCATTTAAGAATCTTTTTAAAAGATACAACAAATAATAATTTTAAACAATACAACAAAATAATTTTAAAATAGATTTAGTTAACATATGAGAGAACATTTCTGGGGAAATGGTAAATAAGATAAAAGTAGTCCATAAATTTATGGAGATTAAGATTTAGTGGGGGAAAAGAGAAAAAATTATTTATTAAGTGTGATACACATTAAGAATAAAGAAATTTAAAGGACACGGTACAATATAAACATGTAATGATGTGATTTAAACTATATTAGGGATTCACAAAAAGGCCGAGAAAATAATATTTAATGTGATATTTGAGGAAAGAGTAGAAGTTAGCTGAGAAATGGGAGAGTGAATGAGAGAATATTCCAGAAAGAAAAAAAAAGCAAATTATATGCTTGAGGGGATACATGGCATGTTTCAGATCAGAAATACAGAATGACTGAGGTTTAGCATTGAAAACAGTGACTGTGAGAAATTGACAGATCTCAGAGGATCTTGAACTGAGATTGAAGATTTCAGAATGTGTTGGCAGCTGAAATGCAGACTATTAGCAAGTTGACCATTTTATTCTATTCTTTTCCTTTATTTGAGGGGCTAGATATCATAGCCTTATATATTTCAGGATTCCTACAGTAAGGATCTGGATCAGATCTACAACTGAGCAGCGATTGTTTAACTTTTGAAAGGTAGAGGAGAAACAGAAATTGTTATTTTTCCTTCTGGTAGACAAGTGGGTTTTGTCAGAAAGGTGATTTCAAGGTGGCTTTGTGGACTTCCATTCCGCTTTGATGTTGAGGGTATTTATGATCACTGCTGGCAGTTTTCTGTGCTTCTGGCAACTTTTTGATTCCCTAATATCTAGCAGACTTTTGATTTATGTAGTTTACCTTGATATTTAATTACATAAACCCCTAAATTAAATGCATTTCTGTTTTCCTAACTAAATCCCGATTGATAGAGATTTTGGTGTAAGAAATGGTAGGTAGAGTACTACCAAAATTAAATTTTAAGACATATAACAGTGGCTTCGTCATGTAAGGTAAGACAATGAGAAATTAAATATAGTAGACTGATAGGAATACATAATTTTGTTATTCTGTGAAGAAATATATGGCAAAAGAGGCCCCTCAATAACTGTGATGGCAGAATAGCATGCTTATTAAGTCTATAGTCTATGGAAAGTAGTTTGAAGGCTTTAGAATTTTAACGTGTGCTGAATACTACTTGCTGCATTGACAAAGGTGGTACAGAATATAGGTAAATTCATTCAAGATTCAGCTGATTTCAGGGACAGATGAAAGTTAATGGAGAAAATTCAGAAGTGATGGGCCTCAAATTGTTTAAAAAAAAAAAAGCTGTTTTAGAACTCTGGTTATGAAGGAAAAGGCCAGAAACGTCTTCAGTGACAAAGGTCCAGCTAGACTTCTCATTATACAAATTGGCCGAACCTAATAACAAATATCATAGTGAAGGTTTTACTTTAACAACAAAGTGATTGATCGTCTCGGGTATCCTTACGATAGCTAGCCTTAATCTGAGAGAAGGGGGTCACGTGAAAAGGAAAGGCAAGTGAATCAGACGTGGGAATTATGTCTAGAAAAATGAGATGTAGTTACTGGGATGTGGATCTGAGTGGAAATAAATAGAGATCAACTAAGTTTTTAAGGGACTATACTTGAAAGAAGCTGTAAACTATTATTTGAAACTCTACATTTTTACCATTAGGGGACACCATGCAACATCTCTTCAGACCTCAGGAAGCTGTTTCCCCAACACATGCTGGTGATATAACTGTAAGGAGTAGAGGGCAAGAAAGAATCTTGCAGAAAATAGACTTGGTGCCCTGAAAATAATGGAAAAATTACTTCCCATGTAGAATAATCATTATCTAATTAAATTTTCCCCTACACTTAGGGTAAGAGGTCTTAATAAGGTCTGACCATCAGGATGTCTCCCATTCTTTCCATTGCATATGGAAGTTATTATTGATGTTATTGTGTCCCAGCTTCTGTGTCTGAGTGTGTGTGTTAGGGATGGAAATAAATTGTCTTTTTTTGTGCACAGGTTCTTGTACCTGAAAAATCCATAACTGAACCTGATAGAGTTTTCTGAATTTTGAGTTGTATATTGTCACTGGAAATACTTGGTATTGTCTCACTTGGGGAAGCAATGAGTGTTTCCAATGTGTGAGAATAAATAAAATGCATAGTGAATGAAAAATACAGCGGGCTGGGGCACCTGGGGGGCTCAGTCAGATGAGTGTCCAACTCTTGACTTTGGCTCAGGTCATGATCTCATGGTTTGTGAGATTGGAGCCCTGTGTCGAGCTCTGCACTGACAATTCAGAGCCTCCTTGGGATCCTCTCCCTCTCTCTCTGCCACTCTCTCTCTCCCTCTGTCTCTCTCCCTCAAAATAAATTAAAAAATAAACATTTAAAAATACAGTGAGCTGTAGAAGAGACTCCTCTAAGTGCTACAAAACCCTTATCTTCTTCCTCCAGCCCATATGATTAGATTTTATTTTCCAGTCTTTATTGTAGCTAGGTATGGTGATGTCACTGGATTCTAGTCCATGGAATGTGAGAAGACACATGTGCACCACTTCTAGGTCAAGCCCATAAAACTTTTCAGTACATGATTCCTTATTCTCACTCTTTATTCCCTGTTCCTGCATTTCCCCTGTGAGGTTCTAGAGAATGGAGGAACCATAGGATGCAAGGCACATGGGTCTTTGAAATATTTCTTTAAAGACAGCCGTACAGGAGTATCACGTGACTAGAATAACTAGTATGACGGCAGTTAAAAGGACACACTTGCTGCAAGATAGAAAGTGCATTGGAAGTGGGCAATAACAGATGTAGGGACACTAGTTAAAACCTTGGTGGAATAGAAGTTATGGTGAAGATTTTTGTGATACTATTAAGCACTGTCAAAAGCTGCTGAGAGGTTATATTAGTTTCTTGGGAATGCCATACGAAATTACCACAAACTGGTAATTTTGCTTAAAAAACAAAAGTTTTGGGGTCACAGTTCTGAGTGCTAGAAGTCCTAAATCAAGGTGAAATCAGTTCTTGTCATCCTTGGAGTTATTCCTTCTTTTTCTTGAAGGTTGACACATGTTTGTAACCAAAGAGTCCTACTGGCCATTTGCTGCTTATTGAATCCTAGAATTCCAGCACCCTGGTTTCATTTCTTCCCATCTCTGCCCCTTTCAGTTCAAGTTTGCAGTGTTTCTACGGAGATGGTTAACTGACCCCGTGAATCACATGTCTAAACTCTTCAGCAAAAGTTAGTGCAGCCCCACCCTTGGTGTTCTCTCACAGTATGCTCTATCTTTTTTTTTTTTTTTTTTTTTTTTTGCAATTGGATGGGTTGTGACCTTTCAAATCTTTAGTCGTTCCTATTTTCTTTATAGTTTCTTCTTTAATTTCTTTCTTTACTCTTGTATTTTATTATAAGCGGCAAGGAGAAACGAAGCTGCGCCATCCACACTTTACTTGGAAATTCCCTCAGCTAAATATCCCCTTTAATCACCTGCAAGTTCTACTTTCCCCCAACAGCAGTACACAATTCAGCCGAGTTTTCTTCCAATTTATAAGAGTAGTCTTTCCAAAGGCATTTCCAAAATCATGTTCCTCATTTCCATCTGAGACCTCACCAGGACTTTTAGCATTCATATTTCCTATTAATACTCTCTTCAAGGCAATTAAGACTTATTCTATCTTGTCCTTCAAAATTTTTCCAGCCTTAGGGCGCCTGAGTGGCTCAGTCAGTTAAGGGTCTGACTCTTGATTTCGGCTCAGGTCATGATCTCAAGGTTCGTGAGATCGAACCATGCATCTGTCTCTGCACTGAGCTTGGGATTCTCCCTCTCCCTCTCTCTGCCACTCTCCTACTCGCTTCCTCTGTAAATAAATAAATAAATAAATAAATAAATAAACACTAAAAAATTCTTCCAGCCTCTACTCATTTACTCTATCCCAAGACCACTTTTATGTTTTTAGGTATTTTTTACAGAGGTACCTCACTTCCCAGTACTAAAATCTGTATTAGTTTCCCATGGCTGCCGTAACAAGTTACAATAAACTATGTAGCTCACAACAAAAGATTTTATTATCTAGAATTTCTAGAGGCTAAAGGTGCAAAACCCAGGTATAGTCAGGACTATGCTCTCTCTAAAGTCTTTAGAGGAGGATTTGCTCCGTGCCTTTTTCTTTGTTTCTGGTGTTGCTGGCAATCCTTGGTGTATGTTAACTTGTAGATGCATCAGTCCAATGTCTTCCTCCATTATCAAGTGGTCTTGTGTGTGTGTGTGTGTGTGTGACTCTTCCCTTTTTATAAGGACACCAATCTTTTTGATTAGGATCCAACCTAACTCAGTATGATTTCAACATGACTTGATTGCATCTGCAATGACTATTTCCAAATAAGGTTATGTTCACAATTACTGAGGTTAGGATTTCCATATATTTTGTTGGGGGGCACAATTCAACCCATAAACAGGATAAAACAAGAAATGGTCTAATTGATTTCATCGGTTTTAGTAATGTGAAAATTATTGGGGATCAGAGAAAAAGCAATTAATAAATGTGTTATATAAGAATCAAACAGTATGATATGACTGCTAAAATAAATAATGTACTGTAACATACTTATTACAGCTTTATTATTAAGGGAAAGATTTATGTAATTCTATATCCCCTTCCTTCTTTTTTCCTAGTCAAAGTCTGCCTATATCACTAAATTGTATTCTGGCATCACACATTCAGAGGGTCTAGGAGACTAACTAGGATAGTTATGTCTGGAAACAGTGATATATTTAAAAATAATGTGCTTAGACTGGAAAGGACACAATTTAAGGGCCTTTCATACCTATTTTTGATAGCTGTCTCTTATACTTGATAAACTAGCATTTAGTTGAGAGATTAGGCTTATCCTGTGTAAGTTCAGAAGATTGAGTTAAATTGAATGTAGGCAAAGAATACTTCATCTCAATATGAGAAAGAATTTAATCATTATAGGTGCCTAGAAGTGAAATGTGCTTATTTAAATGATAGCAACATCTACAGTGAGTGGAAAACTTTCAACTGGGGTAAACAAATAAAAAAGTGGATAACATTATTGTCACGTTCTCCCAAACCATGTGTTTTTATTATTTTTTTAATTAAGATGTTGCTTAAGCTAGCTGTAAAAATTTATATAATAGACATACAATTATATGCAACTCCTATTAGTTATGACTGGACGACTTTAATTCAAATCACTGAATATTTTTGCTAAATTATTTTCTAATTTTTCTCTTTTAATTAACTGTAGTCTAATTCTTAAACTATAATATCCCCCTACCTTCAGCCTATTTTCCTTATCATAACACTTGCTTAATAATTCTTGTTTAATATGTCTCTTACCTGTACTGTAATTTCCAAGGAAGTATGGACAAAGAGGGTTTTGATCAAAGCTCTCAGTTCTGTATCTACATCTACATTCCATCTGATGTATAAAGCCTATCCAGCTTTATAAAGCCTACTATTTTTGTAAATAATAAATGCAGTTTTATCTGACTTGAGAGGTTTTGGTCAACTGCTCTTCTATCAACTCTTATACACAATTGTGATGGTCTTTTGCTGATTGTCTATATATGAATCAATGCCAAGAGAAATCAATGAGGTATTAAAAAGTCACTTTTTACTTATGGTATTTATCACTTTATTTTATTACTAAATACATATTTGTTGAAATTTGGGGAAACATGAAAATTTAAAAACACAATAAAAACATCATCTACAACCTGAATCTTCTCACACATAATCAACCACTGTTAGCATTCTCACGTACTCTTAAAAAATAGATGATAGGGGCGCCTGGGTGGCGCAGTCGGTTAAGCGTCCGACTTCAGCCAGGTCACGATCTTGCGGTCCGTGAGTTCGAGCCCCGCGTCGGGCTCTGTGCTGACTGCTCAGAGCCTGGAGCCTGTTTCCGATTCTGTGTCTCCCTCTCTCTCTGCCCCTCCCCCGTTCATGCTCTGTCTCTCTCTGTCCCAAAAATAAATAAACGTTGAAAAAAAAAATTAAAAAAAAAAATAGATGATAAGTCATGGGAATAAAAGGCACAGCATGAGGAATATAGTCAACAATATCACAGTAGCATTGTATGGTGACAGATGGTAGCTACACTTGTGAGCATAGCATAATGTATGAACTTGCTGAATCACTATGTTGTACATCTGAAACCAATGTAGCATTGTGTGTCAACCATAATCAAAAATTAAAAAGAAAGAAAAAGTAGATGATTTTCATGGATGTGATTGCACTGTATTCCATAATTTTGAATTTGGCATTCTATGATACCCAATACCAATTCTAGCTACTACATTTTCCTACATTTTTAAGACTTTTAAATACATGATAACATCGCCCCTATTTAACTCTTTTAAATAATGATACTATTTCCTTAATATTGAGCTTGCCTCTAATTTTAGTAGAATTTGTTTTAATAAGTGTGTATATACTGTCTACCAAAAACAAGGCACTGCCCTAGGTAGTAGGGATACAGAAGTATACAAGACAAGCCTTTCCTCTTAGGAAATTTATGTTCTATTTGGGAGAGAGTATAAATAAGCAAGGTAATGTCCACTGACTGGGATAAAAGAAATTAAGCAAATGGCTTTATAGAAAATGTAAAATGGGATGAAAGCTACCTGAGATAAGGGATGAAAGAAGAGATCTTGGGAAGATGACCCCAAATATGAGATCAAAATGTAGAAAAGTAGCCCCTATGGGAAGAGTCTGGGCAAAGCATTCTGAGGAGAGAGAGCAGAAAGTTCAAATACCCCTAGGTATACCTAACTCTGTTTTTTTCAAGGAGTAAATTTAAGGGACTGGTGGAGCACAGCAAACAAGGGTGCTGTGGCAATGGTGGCAGATAACAGAGAGTGTTGGACATGCTGCTACTCGTGTTTAGATGTTTGAATTCTATTCTAAGTCAGATAAGCATTCATTAGAGGATTTAAGAAAGGTGTGACATTATTGATTGGTTGTTTTAGAAGGTAAATCTATCTGTCCCACAGAAAAGAGTTCAGGGTGCCAGTGGAAATAGGGAAATCAGTTAGGAGGTGTTGAAATAAGATTAAGGGCAGAGAAATAAGATTAAGTTCAGATGGAACTGAACTCCTGGCGTAAGAGAAGGAGCCTTAAAAACTACAGTCGGTCCTGTCTATGGAACTGGGACTGGGAACAGCCTGCTCTGTTGGTACTGGTTCCCACATGAAACTAGCTAGTCAGACAGCGGTAGGGCTGGTGTGGAGCATGAATCACCCATCCATTAGGAAGGGGAAACAAGTTTCTACCATCTTTGCACGGATAGAACCTTTAGCTAAGAAAGTGATAGGAAAGTGATAGGAAATACAGCCGAAGTACAACCGAAATACAACCAAAGGGAGGTTGCCACTGCCTCGGTCACTTGCAAACCTTAAGTAGGGTGAGCTCACTCTCAAATTTATAATCCAGAGGAAAATACAAACATTTGATGAAGGAGTCAGCTAGGAGAAGAAACGAGAGATTTGTACCTAAAAAAACTAGATTATAACTAGTTTATACAGCAAATGTGAAAGTAATCTAGGAAGAGTTTACCAAATAATGAGACAAATAATTCTTATTTTATTCAATGTTTTTCATACGTTCAGAACACAGAGAAAGCCACCCATTTCATTCTCTGAGGGTAATATAGCATTAGGTGGGGAAAAAATAAACTATTTAATAAATACTTGGAAATGATTGGAAAAATGTGAAGTAAAATGCAACAGAATAAGGAAAATAAAATAAAATAAAAATCACAGTTTAAACTCATTTATAAAATTAGATGTGATATAGCAAATCAAATTCCACAATGTATAAAAAATAGTAACATATGATGATCCAGAATGACTTATCCCAGTAATGCAAAGACAATTCAATATTAGAAAAAATCTGATTAATATAATCTCCTACATTACATAAATATAAATTCCTAAAGTATCATGATAAAATAATAATAATAATAGTAATGAGGAGGAGGAGGAGGAGAGAAAAAGGTACAAATGTAATATTGGACGAAAGTCAGTAATCATTTAAGGTAAACACTTAGCTAATTAAGAATAGAAGGTGCATTTGGAAAAATCTGTATTTTGGTTCTTAGAACTATGTAAGATAGGTATGTCAGGTAGTATATCCATTTTAAATTCAGGAAACTAATATTTATGAATATTAATTTGGTTAATGTCACACTGGTAGGAAATGAGCAGACTTAATACTTAGACTTTGAAACTGTAAGATGATTTTTTTTCCCATATAGCTTGCCACCTATTAAATTTCTTGACTATATCTGTTCAGTGTTCAGAAAATGCAATTTAAATAGCTCCCCATTAGAAGTACCACGTAAGAGAATCAAATTAGTTCATTTAAAAAAGTTTCTAGTGATGCGTGAAAGTCTACACTGTTAATAGGAAATTACTTATGGATCAATACTATGTATTTTGCCAAAGAAACATGCTGAAACACAGTAGGTCTGACTCTACCTAGTTTATCTACTAATAGTTAAATAGCTAAATAAATTGCTAACTAGCTAGCTAAATAGCTAAATAGCTAAATAAATAAATAAATAAGTCTCTTTTTTTTTTTTTTTAAATGCTTACTAAGTTCCTCCAGGACATGAATATTTTATGCACTATTATGACACAAAAGATCAAGTGAGGTTTTTTTTTTTAAATATGGAGATTTATTTCCTTTGCTCTGTAGTTGAATCTTTGATGCAGAAGAAGCCATAGTTAATATGAAGAGCTAAACACAATTTAAGTACTTAATATTAATTATTCCTTTCATACAGAGACATGGTTTAGGCTTTATGAATGTGCTATTTTAAGTATTCGAGCATTTTTTTAAGCCACCAGCCAAAGAACATCCGCTTTATACCATTTTCTGGGGGAGATGATGGATTACTTCTGAGCCCTCCAGAACGTATTCATTTACTTTGAGCTATAGACCAAATCAGAGATGTAGCTAATTGAAGTTAGGTATACAAGTCAGCAAAGTTCACCATCCTATAAAGGAAATAAATATCCCATTACCTTTTTATTAATCGTTTCCAAATAAAGTATAACTTTATAACTTTATGTTCCACATAGAATTGTCTCAGTTTCCAAATGCTTACCTATCTTTCTTTATACACCCATTGACTGCTATGCATATATGCACAATTTTTATTGAAAACTTATTCTTTTCCAAGCAATATTTTGGACACTAAGTTATGATGGCTGTCTATGACTGACATGTAAACTTTCCTCTGGAACTTGGTTTACTGCTACAGACCAAATTTATTAAGATAAACACAGAAATGAATACAATATTACAAATATGATAAATGTTAGCAATTCTTAAAAGAAAAAACATGTGGTCATGGGAGGATAGTTTTAGGAGGAGCTGACCTACCCTGTGAACCCAAGGAGGAGAGGAAAGGATTTAAACTGAGGTCTAAAAAACTAATAGAAGTTAACTAGGCAAATAGGAGATGTGGCCAGGGAGATTGTTTCAGACCAAAGAATACCATATGTTTAAGAGCATGTATACAGCTGCTTAAAACTACCCGTCAATAAAGAGGATGTAATAATTAAAAAAGCAAAAATGACACCAATGTAATGCTTCTGTCTCGAGACAATTACACTTACTGTTCCTGCAACAATAATTTTTCCCCCAAATATCTTATAAACATGGCCAAATATCCCCTTTGTATTGAAATCTTCCTTAACTACCTTTCTAAACACAAAAATGATTCCTTCAGCCCAACTGCTACCCTTTAGAATACTATATTTTCCACCATAAAATACATTCCATCTGACATATTCTATATTTACTTGTTTAAATGTTTATTGTTTGTTGCCCTCTCAGTAGTTTTCCTGAGAACAAAGACTGTATTCCCCTGAATCATTGTCTAGCATATCATAAGTATTCAACAAATTCTTTTTCAATGATCAGACAGATAACATAGCCTTTCAGAATGCATACTGTTGCCAGTTACTCTGGGCTTTTTAAACGTACGTTCTCCCATTCTATCTTCTTAAAACTATAAAGTTTGCATTATTCCTATTATACTAATGGGACATTTTAGGCTTTGCTAGTTCAATAACTTGTTCATGATTATATAATTAGTAAGTGGCAAAGGTAGAAATTGGACTTGTCTCCATGTGACTCAAAACCCATACTTAAAAAAAAAAAAAAACTACATTGCCCTGCATTTTAATTTTATACTTTGTTACCAGAAGTACTAGTACTAAAACTAGAAATAATATAGAAAGAAAAGAAAAATGTGTTCCAGCGTATAGATTTATTCTCAATGGGCCTCCCTTTCCTCTGTTACAAGACATAAGTGTTCTAGAAAAGCTACACATTTGTGACAATTCCTTGTTAAAAGACTTTAAACTACATATTTACTAACTAGACATGATTTACCTAGTTTCAAGTGAGTGGTATAGACCCAGTTGATTTTTTGTGTGGCTAAACCAAGTCTTAACTAGATCTCAAATGCCTGGGAGAGGGAAAGAAAGAAAGAAAGAAAGAAAGAAGAAAGAGGAAAAGAAAAAGAGAAAAAGAAAGAAAAAGAAAAAGAAAGGGAGAGAGAATGGAAGGAAGGAAGGAAAGGTGGGAGGAAGGAAGGAAGGAAAGGAGGGAGGAAGGGAGATGGAAAGAGAGAGAAAGAGAGAGAGGAAGGGAAGGGGAGGGAGAGATGTTTGGAAGAAGGAAGGAAGGAAGGAAGGAAGGAAGGAAGGAAGGAAGGAGAGAGAGAAACAGAGAAAGAATTCCCTCTCCAGTGCTTTCACAGTTGATTCAGCAAATGAGGTAGAAATTTGCATCTTTTTTTTTAAGTTTATTTATTTATTTTGAGAGAGAGAGAATGCAAGCAGAGGAGTGAGAAAGAGAATCTCAAGCAGGCTTCACGCTGTCAGCAGCACAGCCCTATGCGGAGCTGGAACTCAGGAACCCCGAGATCATGACCTGAGCCAAGACCAAGAGTCAGTTGCTCAACTGACTCAGCTACCCAGGTGCCCCATTTTATTAAGTATTTTTTTTATTTTTAGATTTATTTAGATTATATTTAGATTTTAGATTTTTTATTTTTAGATTATTTATTTTTGAGAGAGAGAGAGAGAGCGTAAGCTGGGGAGGGGCAGAGAGAGGGGATTAGAGGATCCAGAGCAGGCTCTGCACTGACAGCAGAGAGCCCAATGCAGGACTCGAATTCAAGAACCGTGAGATCATGACCTGAGCCCAAGTCAGATACTTAACCGACTGAGCAACCCAAGGTATCCCAAGAAATTGCTTCTGTATCCTCCAAAGTCAGGTAGATATTTTATTAGAAAGTGTTTTTCAAATGATCTGTAAATCACTGCATCACTATATTACAATATTTTGTTGTCCTAGTTGGCAAAAGTTCCCAGGCCTTTCTCCTAAGCAGGCTAAATTCTCACACCAACATTTCAATATTTCCAGCCGGCTCCTTTCTGGCTTTCATATTTGTAAAGGTGCCAGTACATCCTTTTCAGCATATGAGCCAGTCCTGGACAATCTCCATAAACATGGGAAGAATCTCTATGACACTAATACTGAGGCCGACTTGGCAGAAGGAAATCACTGCTTTCCCCCAAGCATGGAAAAATGCACAATGTCCATGCCAACTTCCAGGCTGCCCGTGTGTTTGGCATGTTTTTCATCTCTAAACTATAGATTCTCTGATATTTGTTATCCGTTTTATTATTTTCTTGAGCCAAGTCACCTTCTGGCATTCATATCACCCAAACAGAGTAAAGACTTTGTTTTGATATATGTTTGTTTTCCACTTTTAATTTTCACTATATAGGCAACGTTTTTCTCCTTTCTTTTTTCTTTTCTTTTCTTTTTTTACCAGCAGTAATTTTCTCCTCTCCAGAGAAAGATTATAGACATATTGTAATAATACCCATGATTCACAAATACAAACAAATAAAACAAATTTTATATAAATTTATAAAACAGGCAGTTTGTCTTCATTATTCCTCAAGTGATTCATATTTTGTAACTTTTGGCCATGCCTTATCTTGAATTCAAACTACATTAGTGTCAAAGCATGGGAAAAGAAAAGGAGACAGAGACAGGAGGTGGTGAGCAATGACCAAGAGAAAAATGCTTTGTATTGAACAATATTATTAAAAACTGGTCATCACTGTCCCCTATAAAACATCCTCCCTATCTGGACTTTCCTTATTGGTAAGGATTATTATTTCATTAATGCATTAAATTATCTCTTATTTTCTTATGTAACACTGTACCTGAAAAAGCAGAAGAGTTTATTGCAAGCCAGTTCAAACACCCATGATCAGAGGTTTTTATTTAGGAAATTTAAACCAAAATAAATATTTAACATGACATTTTGAACATTTAAAAGCTGCTAAATTATTTGATTATAAATAAGATTTCTTAATGTGTCTGGATACAGAAAATGGATGAATGTTACAGTACCACAAACCAAATGGCAGATAGGTTGAGGTTGTCCTGAAAAGTATGTGATAATATTGGGAGCTTGAAAAATCAATGATGTCCCAACATTGGAATCTCAAAGTTATTCATGACACATATTTAATTTCACCTATAGGTGAAGCCTTGGACATGACTCTGAAATAGAACTAATAATATCCTTTACTACCTTACAACGCTTTATGATTTTCTAGCTATATTGACAACTACCTCACTAGGTCTGACCATTTTCAAATTTTTAAGATTTTAATAATATTTGTGTTAAGTTTGTTATGAGTTATTTAAAACATTTATTTATTTTGGTAACTGAAAAGTGTCACTATTAAAAAATTTTAAAAAATTGTTTCATTGACATTTTCCTTTAAAGGTTGACAAGAGCTCAGGTCTGAGAATCAGAGTCCAAACATCTACCAGCATATTAAAAAAAAAAAAAAAAAGAAGAAAAAATGTCACCTTGTTCTCCAATGCTTGTTACAAATAATTCAACGTTATGGTGAATGTTTTTTTTAATTTTTTTAACATTTACTTATTATAGAGAGACAGAGCAAGAGCATGGGAGGGGCAAAGAGAGGGGGAGACACAGAACCTGAAACAGGCTCCAGGCTCGGAACTGGCAGCACAGAGCCTGATGCCAGGCTCGAACTCACAAATCCCCTGATCATGACCTGAGCTGAAGTTGGGCCCCCAACCGACTGAGCCACCCAGGTGCCCCAATGTTACTGTGAATTTTAATAGGAGAAAACCTTGTTTAAAATAGAGTTGGGACCCCAGAAGGGGAAGTTCTCACACCCTACCACTCTATTAATTGTAGACCCAAAGGGAAGAGAAGTGCTTTCAAGTCAATACGACTTTAGCTACTACTTTACTAATCCACCAGGAGGAAGAAAGACTTTCCTCCTCTCCTGGCAACAGCTTAACCAATGAGAGACAGTGACATCTCAGCCAATGAGAAGCCACTAAACTTTGAACTCCTAGTTTACTCCAATGGACTTTTGTTTACAATAGCTCTCTCAACTTTCTTTCTTTCTTTTCTTTCTTTCTTTCTTTCTTTCTTTCTTTCTTTCTTCTTTCTTCTTTCTTTCTTTCTTTTCTCTTATTTATAAAAGTGTGTTTTTCTCCTTTATTCTCTAGACTTACCTATGGTTTTGCTATACTTGCTTGTTTCAAATTGCGATTCTCTGCTATTCCTGAATGAACCCATTTTTGCTGGTAAAATAAAATATGAAAATATGTGTGATAGGAGAAAATAAGTACATAATTAATTATAAAGATGAAAGGTTATAAGGATTCTGGATATAGAACCTTTTATATGGTGAGATATGGAAGAATAGTTACAGAGGAGTCAAATTGTTATTATATATATTAATATGTTAGAAATGTAATATATAATATTATATAAAACCTAGAAGTTAATGTACAAACTAGTTATTCTATACGATATTACTATCCCATTTTTCAAATTAGAATACAAACTGCTATGTTTTTAGTGTAGTAATTCTCCCTTCAATCCTTCATCTCCCCACACCCTGGCATGTTCCTTCTCCTAATCAACTTTATTTCCATAGCATCTAACGTCTCAATGAATGCTGCTATAGCAGAATCAGTGAACTGAATATTGGAATGGTATAAAACCTTGTATGGTTCTGTGAAAAAGATTACCTGGACTGAGAGGAGAAGAGGAAAATTACAGTCATTAAGAAGGAATCTTAAGTGAAAGGGCATTCAGAAGGACCCCTATGACTTGCCCCTATCTCCAGGTGGAGTCTTGAGGCAAGGTGAAAATGACAGAATAACAAAAATGTTTGGAAGGATCTCAAAACACAGGGAATGTGTGCAATTCTTTCTAAGGTGAATGGCAAGCTTCATAATTATCTCTCATCTAGCCTTATAGTGTCCTATGCACAGTGTGGTAGGAATGGTAAAATACTGCTAGGAGAGTAGTCAGTAAAAACTGCAATAGACTTACATAATTTTCCCATGCTCACTAGGACTTGGAGAGTAGCAAATATTTTCTGTGCTCTCAGGAAGAGAACAGAAGTAGCTGGGATAGTCAGACTTGGAATCTCATTGCAACCAGTAGAAGGAGAATGGAATATATGTATGGACTAGTATACAGCATTCAACTGTACCTAAAGGCAAATGAGATCATAATTCATCTAGACTTCTTTCTAAATTAAAAAAAAAATTAAGACATGTAGAGGGGGGGGCGGAGAGAGAGAATCCCAAGTAAG
This sequence comes from Lynx canadensis, assembly GCF_007474595.2. Lineage (NCBI taxonomy): Eukaryota > Metazoa > Chordata > Mammalia > Carnivora > Felidae > Lynx > Lynx canadensis. The sequence continues at coordinate 66,474,961 of NC_044310.1, read as the reverse complement.
CTCCACACTCAGCACAGAGCCTGATGTGGGGCTCAATCTCATGACCCCGGGATCATGACCTGAGCCTAAATCAAGAGCTGGCCGCTCAACCAACTAAGCCACCCAGGCACCCCTCATGTAGAGTTCTGAATGACTTGCCATGGATAGAGTTTACAAAGAGATGGAGGTGTGGCTAGAGAGAATTCCATTCTAGAAGCCAAGAGAAGAAAGAGTTTCAAGAGAAGAGAGAGTATAGAAATCAAGACAGCTAAGGACTGAAAAGCAACCAGCAATCACTGGTAACTGAGCAACAGCTAGATCAGTCCTGATGGTTGCAGATACCAAATTGCAAGTTTTCAAAAAAGTGGAAACAGCATTTTAGGTGAAAATAGCTAATAGTGTACTTAAGATAGGACCACAAATATTAGCAATGAGGACAAAGCAGTATTTGAGGGGTATACAGTTGAAGGGAGGTGGTATTATCACTATTGTTTTGACTAGTGGGAGATCATGAAAAAAATGAGTTGTTGAAAGAAACAGAGTAAGAAGGAACCAAGAGAGATGGCATAATTTATGGAATAAGTTATCAGTGGGTGTAATTCAAGTCACAAGAGTAAAGTTGCATCTTTGAAAAGATGTCCAGTGGCCATTTGTTGTGTTAGATTTTCTCTTGGTTATTCAGAGATTGAAGTATTAGCATAAATAAGCCTAGAGAATGTGTTATAAAAACACATTTATATGGAAGCTTCTTTCTAGTCACTTTTTATTGAGTTCAATCTTTTTAATCTTGTTTTGATTCAGCATGGACTAACTTTCTGTTTTATCGATAGCCTTGCCTTTCTAGATATTTTGGATTTCTGTTCTTCTTTGCTCCTCCTTTAAATTTTCCTGATCTGAGTTTCCCCCGTACCTTCTGCTCACACCTGATGGCAATACATAGTTTTGAAAAATGCCATATTATTTTTAAGGCATATGTGCATCATCTGAAAATAGTTAGAATGTGACTTAGACATTTTAGAAATAAAAATCACTATAGCAAAACATCCCAATTTAACTGGAAGTCTGAGCATTTATTTGAACCGCAGACCATAAGTTGTATCACTTGCTATAAACCTCACTACATTGGAGGAGCCTTTGGGTGGCTCAGTGAGTTCAGCATCTGACTCTTGATTTTGGCTCAGGTCATAATCTCACAGTTTTGAGATAGAACCCCGCATCTGGCTCTGTGCTGAGCGTGGAACCTGCTTAGGATTCTCTCTCTTCCTCTCTCTCTCTGCCCCTCCCCCATTCATACTTTGTCTCTCTCAAAGTAAATAAATAAACTTAAAAAAAAAAAACTCACGACACTGGAGTTTAGGCTTGCTAATAAAGGTTTCTGTAATATGCACCATTTCTATTACATTGGCATAACTATTACAAAAGTGCTATAGCTTGTGAGAGTTCTGTCTTCTCTTCTTGTTTTCTTTCTTTTTTTTTCTTTTTTGTCATAATAGGTATGTGTTTCACAGTGAGTTGGATGTTTAGGTACTCAACATTTATACGGAAACTTTATCCAACACTACCGCATTCCATAACGTCTCATGGGTTAGTTCCAGGAGCCCAGTTAGAGTGAATAATGCAATGGTTGTTCAGCATTTTGATTAACAAGGTCAAAAGATCAAATACCACGGCGACAAAATGTGTTTTTACCATTCTAAATAGAGGCAATGCCAAGGTATTACTTCCATCACTGTAAGTAAATTAAGGAGAAATAAACATGTATATAGAATTTTTTTTAAATATTAGGCAATATGGGTCAATATGAAGTTTAAAAAAACAAGGAACTTATTAAATCAAACCTCAGGCAAGGATAACAAGAAATATAAATATTTTATTCATTTTAAATACCTAAATTTTGCCTTTTGCCTAAAGGAATCAATTGTAATTTCCATAACTGTAATACAGAAGCATTAAAAGGGATTAAGAAATTGTCTGCCAGACTACATCAAACTGTATAATTGTTCACCAGAACAAACAAATTTGTAAAAATGGCTAAGTTGAATAAGAGCTAATGAGGATAGCTGAGTGATATTTATATTCTTCTTTGCTATTATATTTTTTGTGATGAAAACACACTTGTTGCACCTTCACAGAAGACAGAGAATCATAAGTTGCATCAGATCCCATAAACACAATTCCCATTGTTGAAAAGAGCCCTCTCTCTTTGAAATTATGAAAGGGATAGTACCATTGTTCTTTTCTTTTTTTCTCTTTCCTTACTTTTTTCTTCTATTCTCCCTCTTGCCCTCTCCCTTCATTCTTACACTCATTATTTTCTTCCCTTTCATCCTTCCTTCTTTCTTTCCTTCCTTCCTCCTTCCCTCTCTCCCTTGCTGTTTTTTTTTTTTTTTTTTGAAAATCTCAATAGTATATTTACAATTCTAAAACTTGGTTTTATTTATCTCTACCAACATGGCTTTTAAAAAAGCCCTGAATCTCTTATATTTATATGACACCATTTATCTTACCAAGGCCCTATTTAGCCCACCTTTGAAATTTTGTGTTTTACATATTTATTCTATTTTTAATTTTATTATGAAAAAAACCGTTTAAGCACAAAAACTGAGACATAATGTATACGAATTTAGAGAAGAGTAACATAGGACTTACTCATCTAATTACCCAGAAGATGTCTCTCCACAATCACATCTCTTTCCTTCCTCCACAGAGAACCACCAAATTTTGAAGTAATCATGTTCTCACTTTTCTTTATAGTTCCTAACATCTATGTGTGTCCTATGTTTTTTAACATTATATAAATGGAATTATCCTGTATATATTCCATTATCTTGCCTTCTTAACATTATGTCTTTGAGATTCACTTAAGTTAGTACATGTTACTTTAATTCATTCATTCATTGCACTGTTGCATTAGGGTTGACCATGAAATATTTATACATTCTACTGTTTATGTGCACTGGGTTGTTTCTATCTTTTACTATTATGAACAGTGCTGGTTCTGGGAGTACTAAAAGAAGTATGGAACTGAAATTAACAGCTAGTGTAGGGCTATGGGCCATCACTGGCATGATGCTGAAAAGAACAGCAAGCAAACAAAACGGGAAAAAGCCTCCATTCCATTCCCTGCCCCCCAGTCTTCCCCAGTGTCCCCACTTGCAAAACCCAACAGGAAACCGCATGAAAATACGGTGTGTCATCACTGATACATGTGTCATCACTGTCCCAGCCCCCAAATCACAGAGGTGATTTTAGAATGGCAAATTTGTAACTCAGAGATAATAGTTTAATAACCAACAAAATAGTTGAAATAGTCAATGCAAAAAATTAGAAATATTGGCAGTGCCAATAGAAGATCAAATATTAAGGTTGAAGACTGGAATTTACAAAATGTATGAAACAAATACAAGATAGAAAAGGCAACCAGCACAATGAGAAATACCCTGGGAAAGAAAATACGCAGGGTTTCAGAGGCATTTGAATCCAGATCTGTGTGAGTCCATGTGCCCTGTCTTTTAGTTGTCTTACTGCCCACCACAGAGGATACTGAATTTTTTTTAGGAAAATATCCCTATTTAATTAGACAGACATACCACCTATTTTTGAAATAATCGGAAGACCAAACTTATACCAAAATTAACTAGAAAATGTTGCTTCTCAAAGATTTTCAGATGAAACTGTGTTTAAAATAGTCTGATCTGTTTTAGAGAAGGAAAATAACAGCAGTAAAGATCTTATTATTAATATTTGCAAAGAGGTAATAAAATTATTGCTCATATGAGACTAAAGGAGGTTGATATGAAATAATATATGTCAAAAATATAAACTGACATTTATTATCAATGTGTGAAGAAAGAGGGGAATGGGAAATAAATACCCAAAACTGGCAAATCTTCAATTACTACAATTGGACTTTTCTTGATAAATTAAATAATTAGTGGTTCAGTAATATGAGGTATGATGCTATGCCTTCATCTTTATGTCTTGGTTTTTTTTTCCTTTGAAGAATAAGACAATTTTTTTTCATTCACTCACTTTTATAAAGTCAGTTATTGTTTGTATCATTTCTACTTAATTTTTTTTCATACCATTCCTGTCTTTTTTGTCCTTCCATAGAGTTCAAATTCAGTCTTCCTAAACTTCATTCTAGAAAATTTTAAGTGAGCATCTGTCTTTGGTAAAGTCAACTTTTGCTTGTTTTCAAATGCATTTCACCTGCTGACTTAAACTTTGTAAACAATTCTAGTTTAAACTTGATTTTTACTTACACATTGTACTCTTTAATTCATTCTCTTTTGCTTTTTATTTTTGCTATTGAGACATCTAGTATTTATTAAATTGTAATCTTATTGTAAGTAATATTTCTTTTTCTCTTTGTTTTTGTTTTCTTTTGTTTTTGTTTCTTTGTTTTAAGATTTTATTTAAATTTCAGTTAGTTCAGGGGCACTTGGGTGGCTCAGGTAGTTAAACATCTGACTTCAGCTCAGGTCATGATCTCCAGATTTGTGAATTTGAGCCCCACATCTGGCTCTGTGCTGACAGCTCAGAGCCTGGAGCCTGCTTCAGATCTCTCTCTCTCTCTCTCTCTCTCTCTCTCTCTGCCCTTCTCCCACTCACATTCTGTCTCTTTGTCTCTCAAAAATAAATAAACATTAAAAATAATAATAATAAATTTCAGTTAGTTAACATAGAGCATAATATTCATTTCAGGAGTAGAATTTAGTGATTCATCACTTACATACAGTACCCATTGCTTGTCACAAGTGCCCTCCTTAATACCCATCAACCATTTAGCTCATCCTTCCATCCACCTGCCCTCCGGCAACCATCAGTTTGTTCTCTATAGTTGAGTCTGTTTTCTGGTTTGCCTCTCCCTCCCCCACTCCCATGTTCATCTGTTTTGATTCCTAAAACTTCTTTTTTCTGAGTATTTTCACATTGGCATAATGCTCCCCAGAGTAAACATCTTTTATTTTATCATACTTGATGCTTGCTGATTTTACCAAGGCTGTAAAATCATTACTCTGTTAGGTCTAGCTAATTCTCAGCTAACATATCATAAAACATGTTTTTTCTCATTCTTTGTATTTTTTTCTTCTGGAACATATGTATGGTCTACATGACAGGAAGATGATAGTTGGGAAGATAGATAGAGAGGTATATTATATGTCTATATATGATATACATATGTCAGACTTGCTATCTATCATGTCTCCTCAGTGCTCATGGTTTTCTATTTTCATGCCATGCTTCATTTTAGGGAATTTTCAGATGGTCAGTTTACTGATTGTCTTTTCACCTGCACCTGTTTTACCCAATTTATTGTTTTACCCAATTATTTATTCCGGTTAATTACTCTGTAAAATAGAGGCTCCTGACAACATAATGATACATAGTTTTATACACTGAAGGCTCTGCCTCCCTCAGTGTGTTGCAACACCATTCAACGTCAATAATGGTTTTCACTCTTTCCACAAGATCAGAAACGTTGTGTTAAAATAATTTGTTTGGGTTTTCACAAGACTAGAAATATTTTTTCACACTTACGCTTTGTGCTATACAGAAAAACCTGGCTTGCTATCATGGCAGCGTCCTACTTCCTTGAATGGTCTGTGAAAATAACTTTTGAAGTAAATAGACCTTATATAATTCCTAAAAATAAAAGAGAATTGCTATAAGTAAGAGAAATGTTCTTCTATTGCATCAAAGGCTAACAAGAGCTCTGACAATGTGGATTATTTTCACAGAAATCAAGATGGTACAACTAGAAAATATGAAACCACAGAGGGACTATACAGTTGTCAACACAGAAGAGTTACAAGAATCTCCATTTACCTTAGCTGTACATGCTGCTTCCCTGGAGTTGCAAGTTCTAATTTGGGTTATTCATAATCCTGTGGTACTTTCTGTCAATCACAATGCCTTAACACACACACACACACACACACACACACACAAGTCTAAACAGAAGTACTCTACAGCATAGGTATATAAAACTTGTAGCAAAAAAAAAGTAATAAAATGACTACCTCCTCACATTCTAAATGCCATTTGACAGCTTTAATCACTTTATCTTCCCATCATTTTTAAACGTCAAAACCACCTCCAGAGGTCTCATCAGAACAAAACATTACTTAACTTGAAAATGCAATTCCCCAAACTTATGTCCCTATTTGGAAGTGGAATAGGTTGCTTTGTTTTGAAAGAAATAGATATTTCCAAAGCCAAATCAGTAAAGAGAGTAGCATTATTTCAAAATAAAGTCAATCTGTGACTATATATATATATATATATGTTAATCTTTTTAATGTTTATTTTTGAGAGAAAGAGAGACAGAGCACAAGCAGGGAAGGGGCAGAGAGAAAGGGAGACACAGAATCCAAAGCACGCTCCATGCTCTGAGCGGTCAGCACAGAGCTGGACACGGGGCTCGATCTCACAAACTGCGACATGACCTGAGCTGAAGTTGGATGCTTAACCGACTGAACCACCCAGGCACCCCAGTGACATTGCAGATGCTACAATGTGTTATTTTCCTTGGTTAAGATCTTGGGCAATGGAACAAAAGGACAGGATTTTGAATTCTTGCCCTGTCAGGTTTTTTTTTCTTTTTTTTATCTTTGTTACCTTGAACATGTTATTTTCTTCCTCTGTATTTGTGTTTATATAAAATGTCATGACATCCAACATCTCTTTGAAAGTATTACTAGTTAAGTTAGGGAATACTTGTAAAGTGCCTGTAATTTTCTTCATACTACATTGATGTTACTAGTTGTTACACTACCGATATTCACATGCAGTGCTATTGACAACAGGAGATAGTTTCCGCTTGAAGTTACTGTCCAGGACTATGTGGTGAGAAGTAAACCACTGCAATTATTCCCAGCTGGGAACAGCATCCCTGACCCTGAAAGAACTCTTAAAGGTAGGGATTTGGTTAAAAGTACCATTTACTGATTTAGTTCCTGCATTCCAAATGTCCTCAATGATTGTAATCTTGGTTTGCACGAGATAAAGTTTTCTCAACAACACCACAGTGATTGTTCAATTACTATTTCCCTTCTACAGGGTCCCTTAGACTTCACTGCCTCTGAGCAATGTTCAGACCAGCTGTAATTGGCGCCTCGTATCCTCTCAAACCAACATCACTACTAAATTTGCTTTTTTGAATAAATGGCTTGCATTTTGCTTATGAGTTTATTTTTAAAGTTTATTTATTTATTTTGAGAGAGAAGAGAGAGAGGCAGAGGGAGAGAGAGAGAATCTTAAACAGGCTCTGGGCTGTCAGTACAGAGCCCAGTGCTGGGATGGAACTCACAAACCGTGGAATCATGACCTGAGCTGAAATCAAGAGTCAGGCACTTAACCAACTGAGGAGCCTCCTTGGCACCCCATGGGTTGAGTTTAAAAAGTGTGCTGTGCTTCGTCAAGTGGACATGCTATTTTTAGTTTTATGCACTTTGATTTATCTATATGTAAGAAGTTGCAAATTGAAACAGTTTTAATAGAAAAGATCATGAAATTATAGATATGAAGTATAATTTTGAAAAAAGTTGTGAAATTTTATAAAGAAATGGAGAAGATGTTGATATAATTTTTTATGGAATCTGATATGTTCTTTAGCATTTTATTTTTTAAAACTTAATACATTATTAAATGGAAGTAATTTATACACCATAAGTAGTTGGAAATGTCCTCTTTCAAATGTGTTTCTGTATAACGAAATATATCATTTAATTGGGGATGTACTCACAAACATAGCTTCAATGTTTACATAGCGAATATTCAATAAATATCTACTATATACTGGTCACTGCTCACATACTGGGGATATGATGATTAACAGTGTAATCACTGACCAAGGAGTTTCCCATCTGGCAGAGAAGACGGACAAGAGGACAGATATAAAAATATTACAAAATGTGCAATAATGAAATATGCACAGAGTGTCTGTGGAATACATAAAGGGCCCTGAAACCACTCTCAGGTATAGGAGAACCTCCTCAAAAGACTGAGTACGAATGTTCCAGATTAAGGAAGCAATATGAACAAAAGACAGTAAGGCTGTCTTACTGATCAGGGAAAGGGGGTCTGAAAACCAAAAGGTGGAAGCAACTCATTATGACAAGTGCATAGAGACTGACCAGGGGGGTGTGGAGAGGTGAGCAAAACCCAGATCCTAAGACTCCATGGGCCATGCTAATCAATTTTTATTTGATCATGAGAGATACAGGAAACTATTAGAAGGTTTTAAAATGAAGGGTGATGTAACCAGATTAGCTTATAGAAAGAATGTGACAGAGGACCAGAACCCACCTGCGGAGGAAAGGACCCAGTGAGAGTGGTTGGGCACAGGCAAGCAGGGGGAGTGGTAGTGTCTAAATCAGAGTGCCGGTGAGGATGGTTTAAAAATTTTGTACAGAGAATCAGTGTACTTTGGAGTCAACCTCCTCATGTCAATTTGGGGTCATATTTGCCTTTCCATTTCAGATTGTGGTCATGCACACTTCAGTGAGTTAAGACGAACTTTCAGGGGCACCTGGGTGGCTAGTTGGTTAAGCGTTGGGCTCTTGGTTTTGGTTCAAGCCATGAGTTTGAGCCCCGTGTCAGGCTCTGACCGCGTGTCAGACGGTGCGGGTGACTTTGCTACCCATGTGTCACTTGTGATTGGGAACACAGACATAGGCCATCAGGTGAGCTTCCATGTCCCTGCCTAATTCTACATGGAGTGGGTAAAAGTGAGTTGAGGCAAAATGATTTCATTGTTGGAAAATGTTAGCCTCATCTACTACAGAACTTAATGAAGAAGGAGAAAAAACTGTGAAATGTCTCGAAATATTTCACTTACAGATGAAATCATAGTTCAGTGCTGTCAGTGAGATTAAGTCCAAATTGTCATTAAACTGACACCTTTTCTGAGCAATAATTGAGAATTATTGTATAAGAACTCTACTAATCAAATAAATAAACGTTGAAAAAAAATTTTTAAAAAGAACTCTACTAATCATTAATTACTACCATTTGTGAAGATCTTACCATTTGCAAAAATATTTTCCAATCCGTTATCTCATCATGAGAAACTTTTCTTATAATATAATGTATTGTATGTGATATCAGCAATATATTTCGCAAAGTTGAGATCACTCAGACATTCTATGTATGGGTTAGCAGACCCATGCCCCTTGCATATTCTCTCTTGAATGCAGCCAGCCACATCCTTACAGGAATTCATATGTTTGAACATATTACCCTTTATTTGAAAATATCTTCATTGTCTTCCCATAAAAATCTGTATTGATTCTAAAGTTTTGTTACTCACTTATAAGGCACTTAATGGCCATAGACCAATATGCGTGCTGGATCTATTGTCTCTATATGTCCCTTGTTGCCCATTGAGGTCACGATGAGCAGGCTATTTAGTCCTTCCAAAAGCATAAACTCAAATCCCTTGAAGCTGAGGCTTTTAGAAAATATGTTCCCTGATTGTGGAATGTAGTTGTAATTTCAGTTCATTTTATTCCATCTGTCTGCATGCAAACAAAACAAAACAACACAAAAAACAAAAAAAACAGTGTATTTGGTTACATCTCAAAATGTTTAAGATTATTATTTTTGGCTGTCCTATCTCTATATCTTAGTATATGTATATCTTTAATGAAATCTGATATGTTTTATCTGGTTTATTAAGTTTAAAATTAATCATTTTCTAGCTCCACAAGGGACGTCAAAATTCCTCCTACTATGATTTCCTACTGAAGAGATAAACAGGTTGTTCTGGCACTTGTATTCTAATAAACCACATAGAAAAACAAATTCTAAAAACAATATAAACTCCTTTATTTCCAAAAATCACTTTATGTTCTCAAAGAAAAAACAATGTGATTGAGTCAGTTAGTTTTAAAACTAGAGAATTCGAATTATGAAAAGAGATGTAAATTGTATATAATAGTACACTTGCTGCATCTCAATATACAAAATAAAATGCAGACAAATCATCCTTATAGAAAAATTCCAAATAATTTATGCAGACATTCTTCTCTCCAGAAGGTAGAACTTGATTCTCTTCTACTTGGGTGTGGGCTAAAAGAGTAACTTATTTCCAAAGAATTAAGTATAAAAAGGGAAAACTACTTTACAATAGAGAAAGTTGGCAAACATTAACATCACCAGGGATATGTCATCGATATCATGTTATCTGTAATATGATGTAATTAGAAGGCCATTTCACCTATGTGGTACTCTTTCTCAAAACTCCTAATCCCACTGTAAGCATGAGACACCCATCAGACAAATCAAAATTCAAGGACACTCTGTATCACACCCAACTACTTCCCTTCAAAACTGACCAGGTTACTAAAAATAAAGACAAAGGAATTGTCACAGATGTGAGGATACTAAGGAAACGTGATTACTAAATCCAATATGATACCTTGGATTTGATTCTAGAACAGAATAATGTTCCCGGCAAAACTAGAGAAGCCTGCAGTTAGTAGTACATCACCAATATTACTTTCTTTGTTTTGAGTACCATGGTTATGTAGGATGTTTCTATTAGAGGGGAGTTTCTAGAAGCCACAGTATATCTGAAATTTCACAAAATTTGTTTGTTTTACAAACATTTATTAAGCACCTGCTATTCTTAAAAGCCTGCTAAAAATAGCTACATCTACCATATATTCAATATCATTCTCTTTTTAACATTTGTTTTAATATACAATATCCGTAAATGTTTCAAGCCTAAATTTGAAGAATTGGAGAGCTCAAGATGGTAAATGTTTATTAGTCAAGTAACCCTTTACTTTATGGATTAAAAAAAATAGTTCATAGTACCTATCTCTGTGATGAATAATTTCAACCACACACACACACACACACATAAAAGTTAAGTTTAAAGGCAGTTTTACTTTTCTTCATTGCTTTACCTTTCATATTTTATAATATTTTGAGGTTTTTACGTACTAATTATGGAAACCAAATAAAACATGATGTAACATGACATCCAAAAAAGGCCACTAGCCAGGAATAAGTCAAGGTACCATCCACACTAACAGCTTTTGGGAAATTTTGACCACTTGGAGTTCTGTCTCAATGTCTAAAAAAACAAAGAAAGAGTGATTTTTAAGAGAGCTTTTAGAATTCTAAACTTTATAAATGTTGATAATACCATGAGGAGAGAAATCCTTGGCAAAGAATAGTTTAAAAATAATTTTAATCATTTTCAACTTCATATTTTTGTGAAATGTTTGGCAAGATAATGTATAATTAAAATCACGGCCATATATTCAAGCAGTCATAACAACTGTAACCTCTTTATGAATATTTTCTTTGTATTCTTTACATTACTATGCCTAATCAGTTGATTAATACAATAATAAAATTTCAAGTGTATGGATGCATGACAATTGACTAAGAGATAACCTAGTATAATATACCAGATACTTAATCTCATGCCCAGCAAAATTTCTGTCCTCTCTCTTTCTGACATTTTCTAAAGAACTTTCTATGTCAGTCTATACCTTCAAGGAAGCAACAGTGGAAAAGGGTCACTCTGCAATCCCAGTATTTCCTCAGAAACATGTGAAGTTCAGATTTTTGATACACTCTCAGTGAGTTTGGAAATCTCAAAGGATGAAACTTTCAGCACAATCTTCAGTATTTGTATTTTATCTGTTTTATAAATATATGTGAGTTGTGTGTTTTTATTATTTATAGTGTTGCGTGGTTTTTGTTTTTTGGGGTTTTTTTGGACAGCAAGACCATATAGGATTAAGGAAATATAGTGATAGAGGGGGAAAGAGCATGCAATATAAGATGTTGATGTAGGAAAGCATGCTCTGTGGAAAAAAGAAGGCAACATTAAATAAGATGTGTCCTTCTCACCTCTAAGTACTTTCAACCAATCAGGGCACATGATGCAAAATGAATACAGCTGATCACTGAGACACGGACTGTGGCTTGTCAAGACCTTGAGCCAAACAGATATAGCAAGTCACTCAGTTCCTTTTCCTTTTCAGAAAATCTTTCTCAGCAAGAGGCAGCTAGTTTTTTCGCACAGCAAGCAAGACTCAGCATGTGAAGCTTTGAACAATCCTGCACTGCGGGGAATGTTTTGCAGAAACTGCATGACAAGATTGCCAAAAAGATTACCTCTTGATTTCCTTTGTCCTTGGGTTTATTTCATCTAATAATGGGGCAAAGATGGTGCCTTCTACATTGAAGAGAGAATTTATTCATGAGTCATATGCAGCAAAATTGTTTTAAAATCCTTGTTCCTCATAATTTTCTAAGAAAACAATACCTCATTGAATATAAAATGTATGTTTTTACTTTTAAAAAATGTTTATCATCCTATGATACATTGTAAGTGTAGAATAATTTGTTCTTGCAACAGCTTGAAGCCACAATCCTAAAAAGAAGCATTTCCTCCTTCTCTACTAAAAAGGTGTGAACAGCCATCAGAACATAATATACGGTCAAAGTAAGTGAAAATCAGGCCATTTAACTACAACAAAAAATTCTGTAAACAAGATAATACCACAAATTCCAAACATGCTACTTTCATCTGTTACTTTGAGGTGTGGCAAAATAAAAAAAATCTTAGATATCGGTTATTATTACGCTAACATATATGACTGTCTTAGCCTAAGAAATACCATAAGGTTAGTCTCAGAACACCTAGATTCATGTACATTTCTATCATTTATCACTTGGCATTTTAAATTGCATTTTCTTACCTATGAATTGAAAATAAGGATGATTAACCTGACTAACACATATGATAATTTTGAGGATATAATAAAGTTACATATTTTGTTAGAATTTATAAGGGTATGTTTCATGAAAAATAAATAAAACACTAGTGCACAGAGAAATTTGTGGTCTGTCACTTTCAGTTTACCAAAATTATTCCATTTATTAGTCATAAAGTCAGGGAGTTATGACTATCTAGGAACTCCACTTACATCAATATATAGATCATCCATGCATAAAAATTAAGAAACATCAGTTTTATTTAAAATTTTTTTTAATGTTTATTTTTGAGACAGAGACAGACAGAGCATGAACGGGGGAGGGTCAGAGAGAGAGGGAGACACGAATCTGAAACAGGCTCCAGGCTCTGAGCGGTCAGCACAGAGCCTGACGTGGGGCTCGAACTCACGGACTGCGAGATCATGACCTGAGCCAAAGTCGGAGGCTTAACCTTCTGAGCGACCCAGGAGCCCCAAGAAACATCAGTTTTAAGTGACACATTAGACCAGATAGACTTATTAATATATGCAGAACATTCCATCCAAAAGCAGCAGAATACACATTCTTCTAAAATGCACATGAGAAAATATGCAGGATAGATCACATTTTAGATCATAAAACAAGTCTCAATAAACTAAAGAAGATTGAAATCATATCAAGCTCCTTTTGTGACCACAAGGGTATAGAATTGGAATCAACTACAGGAAAAAAACTGAAAAATTCACAAATATGAGGAGATTAAACAACATTCTCCTGAACAACCAATTGGTTAACAAAGAAATCAAATGAGAAATTAAAAACAAAAACAAAACTAAAAACCTTGAAACAAATGAAAATGGAAATACAGCATACCAAAATCTGTGGAATGCAGCAAAAGCAGTTTTGAGAGGGAAGTTCATAGCAATATAGACCTACCTCAGGAAACACAGAAAAATCTCAGGTAAACAGTATAATCTACACTTAAAGGAACTAGAAATAAAAGAACAAATGAAGTCCAAAGTTAATAGAAGAAAGGAAATAATAAAGATTAGAGGAGAGATCAATGAAACAAAGACTAAAAAGACAATATAAAAGTTCAATGAAAATAAGAGCTGGTTCTTTGAAAAGCAAAATTGACAAGTCATTACCTAGACTCACTATGGAAAAAAGAGAAAATGCTCAAAAAAATAAAATTAGAAGTGAAACAAAAGTTACAACTGATTCTAAAAGAATACAAAAAATCATAAAAGACTACTATGAACAACTGTGGGCCAACTGTAGAGAACCTAGAGGAAACGGATAAATTCCTGGAAACATACAATCTTCCAAGATTGAATCATGAAATAATAGAAAATTTGAATAGACCAATTTACTGGTAAGGGGATTGAATCAGTAATCAAAAACCTCCGAACAAAAAAAGTCTAGGACTAGATGGCTTCACTGAGTAAAGTTCTACCAAATATTAAAAGATTCAATATCTGTCCTTCTCAATCATTTTCAGGAAATTTAAGAGCAGAAATCGTTTCCAAACTCATAGTACAAGGCCAGCATTACCCTGATACCTAACCCAGACAAAAATGCCACAGAAAAAGAAAATTATAGGGTGATATCTCTGGGAAACATAGATGCAAAAATCCTCAACAAATGTTAGCAAACTGAATTTAAAAATATTTTGAAATTCATAAACCATGATCAAGTGAAATTTATTCCAGGGATACAAGGATGTTTCAATAACTACAAACTAATCAGTATGATATACCACATTGACAAAATAAAAGTTAAAAATCATACAATCATCTTAACAAATGCAGAAAAACACTTGTTAAAATTCAACATCCTGCCTGGGGAATCTTGTTAGAAGACATGATAGTCTCCTTATATTTTAGTTCCCTGTTGTTTCAGTGGTGTTTAGCTTCTCAACAATCTGCTTGTATAAATAACATCACCACTCCCCACAACAACCAAATGAGTAGATAAGTGCACAATGTAATGCATTTAGTGATGATTATAGGACTATCTAATAATATCCCAAATAGGGACATCAGTGGGAATGTCAAATCCAGTAGAGAGAAAATAGTTTCAAATGGCAAAAACGTACATGTATGTCTGTGTTTAAGTTTTCACATACATGTATATATGTATGTATATGATATATGTGTATATGTTATATTATATATGTAAAACATATGTACACATGTGCACATGGATTATATATGTGTATCTCTTACAGTATCATCCTTCTAAGAACGTTTTATTAAATCCCTCACTTATAATGTAAAAATACTTTTTGAGCAAAATGGTAATAGGAAAAATACTTGGAAGCATGTGAGGGAGTTTTCTACTCTCTCTCCACATGAATTCAAGTGGAAAAGAAGCAATTATCATGGTAATTCAAAGATAGAATAGAAAAAAAAGTGCCTAAATTATCTGAATAGTTAATGAAATATCTGAGCTTGAGGCCTCAATTATCCAAGTAAATGAATCTGTTTTCTACTATAGTTTGCATGTACATTTAATGAATAAATTAAATTTGCCTAAAGTTCTAATCTGCCTAAGGTGCCAGAGAAGCTCTTCTCTGTCCTCAAGGTACAATTAAGTTTCTGTTGGGCTTGGCACAAGATTATTCAACATATAGCATATTATTGTTATTCCCAGGCATGTTATGGTAAACTGTGACCCAAGCACACTGAGCATGCAGGCTATATTTACACGTAGCCAAACCATCCATATGAAAAGGTGCAAGTCAGCTTGCTTTGCCTGAATGAATGCCATAGGAATATTGCTCATTTGATAATTAATGAATCTTGATAGCTTAACTTTTTCTTTTTATTAACGTTTTAAAATACCAAAATTATAACCTCAAACAGTATTTAATTAACATGACCAGAGAGGCCACTGCCTGTTCAATTTGGGTTTTTGGGGCATTTTTAACAATCGTGCAAATTAAAAAATACAAAATATTATTTCTTGCCAAATAATTGAAGTTAGCCCCATTTAAACTTTCAGAATTCTAAAATGGTAAGATGTGATCACAGCCTCATTTTTTTAATGCAGATATAGGAATTCCTTGAATATATTTAAGAACTCCTAAACTCATAGCATACCCTTGATAGATGTATTCAGTTTAATTGATTTAAATGAATTATTTAAAGAGGATGGGTGGAGTCAAATTTCCAAAGAGAGTGGTTTTGTTTATTTTAGAAATGTCATTATCATCCATGGTCTGTTGCCATCTAAAAACAAAAGACCAAAGGGCATGTCTATAGGGATATTGGCAGATGTTCTGGGCTAAGTCGATTGTAATTCTAACTTTATTGTAGAGCACATTGCACATTTTGAACTTATATTTATGCTTTAAAATTCAGAGATCATCGCTGAAGTAACTTCTCAAATATATCAATAAGAAACAGCTTGTTTAGTAAATGAAGTATCAAAATGCTATGATCATACTCTGTTCTCTTTGATAAATTGAGTACTGTACTGTGAATCTCCCTCTGACACCCTTTTTTCTTATACATACCTAAAATTCAAAATTAGATATGCATGCAACTTGCCAAGAGCTCAACAGTACTGAACTGCCCTAAAGTTTTCTTCTAGATAAGATTCAGCTGCCTTGCATCTGAAAGCAATTGAGGACACATTTTAACATGAACTGAAATAGATTCAGGCTGAATGTTCCATAAGTGGTAGAGAGGGCAAATAATAGATTTTTGGAAGTGGAAACCATATGAGGTCAAACCTAAATTCAACAAGTTAGATTCATGCTGCCAATGATCATGGTCGTAAGAATCAAAAATAAAATTGTTTTGTGTTTTGTGCAACTATGCAGACTGATTGTGGCTGGTCATGGCCAAATACATCTTAATATCTTCACTTATCTATACTTTAAAGAACTTTACACATACATGGTTTACTTCAATTCATACAAACACTATGAAATAGTCAAGTCAGAGAAATCACCCATATTTTCCATGTAAGAAAAGTGTAACTTTCAGTTATGTGAGTTGTTCAAGGTTTCATGAGTAAATAAGTAGCCTCCTTCACCTTTACTCCTAGCCCCAATCTATTTTCATCACACTGTAATATTTTGCCAATGCCTAATGATCCATTTATATCCCCTCAAATTCATTATAAATACCATTAATCTGCTAAAAGAGCAAAAGATCAAAACACTGTTATTTTCTTCATATCTTTCCTTTCTTTTCTTTTTTCATGATAAATGTACTCCTTAATGTTCATCGCGTCTTTCACTCATATCCCCGTCTACTTCTCCTCTGGTAACCATCAGTTTGTTTTCTGTAGTTAAAGGTCTGTTCCTTGCATTCTTCTTCCTCTCTCTCTTTCTTTTCCTTTGCTCATTTGTTTTGTTTCTTAAATTCCACATATGAGCGATATCGTATGGTATTTGTTTTTCTCTGGCTGACTTATTTAGCTTAGGATTATACCACGTTGTTGCAAATGGCAAGATTTCATTTTTTAATGGCTGAATATATTCCATTATATATGTCACATCTTCTTTATCCATTCATCTATCCATGGACATCTGGGCTGCTTCCATAATTTGGCTATTATATAAAATGCTGCAATAAACATAGTGGTGCATATATCCCTTTTAATTATGGTTGTTGTATTTTTTTTTAGATAAGTACACCGTAGTGACATTCTGAACTGTAGGGCAGTTCTATTTTTAATTTTTTAGGAACCTTTATGCTGTTTCCAAAGTGGCTGTACCAGTTTGTAATCTCACCAACAGTGTAAGAGGGTTCCCTTTTCTCTACATCCTGGCCAACACTTGTTTCTTATGTTTTTGATTTTAGCCATTCTATTGGGTGTGAATGGATATCTCATTGTGGTTTTGATTTGCATTTCTCTGATGATGAGTGACGCTGCACATCTTTACATGTGTCTGTTGGCCGTATCTTTGGAGAAATGTCTGTTCATGTCTTCTGCCCCTTTTAAAATTGGATTGTCTTTTTTGTATCTTGGGTTGAATAAGTTACTTATATATTTTTCCATACTAACCCTTCTTAGATGTGCCATTTACAAATATCTTCTACCATTCTGTATGTTGCCTTTTAGTTTTGTTGTTTTCTTCACCATGCAGAAACTTTTTATTTTGATGTAGTCTTCTTCATGTCTTTCCTAAAATGAATTTTTAATAGTAGCAAACACAAGTAAATTGAAAACAATTTCTGAATCAAACAAAGATGTTTCAGTAGGTCCCAGAGATGTGAAGACAGTAGCCACCTTACTTTATCAAGATTGCCATACATATGGATTGTAGAATACATAGGAAAACTGCTGAATATCTGGAAAATAGACTCAAAATAAAATTAATTCTAAACAAATTTCAGCTAAGTTAAGAATTTTAACAGTCAATCCAATTAATTCTAGTTTTCCATAAGTATTTCTTACAACAGCATTATTTGACATTTGCTGTTGCTGTTGTTAATCCCAGAAACTAGTATTTCTTACTATCCTGGCCAAAATGGGACTTTTATGCCTTATATTTGATTACATTATTCTAACTCTGTTTATCATGCAGAAAGTTAGTTGTCACCTAAAAGAGTTTCCATTCAGAGTTAAATAACTACGTGTATAGTAGAGTTTTGCTATTATATTCACGTGAATTTTTGATTTTCTGAATAAGTTAATTTTGTTATGTCAAACATAATCAAAATATTCTCACAGATTTAATCAATGCATCAATGCATCAAAACCCATTCAAACTATATCAAGTAGGTACTCCAAGCTATTTTTCCTTGATATTGTCACCTTGGTTAATTAAAGCAAAACCATGAAAATTAAAACACCCAGTATATTTTCTATATCCTACATTAGAATATGCTGACAATTTTACTTTATTTCCTTGGTATATGCATCATGGCCCTGATCTTTGTATTATGTATCATTGCTTCCTCAATGTCTCCTCAGTGAATAAAAGATGAACTTTAAACCTTGTCAAGTGGTGATCAATATCAGTCTTCAAGGAATAGCTTATATCAATAGAACTTCAGGACTCCTTAAAAAAGACATACTGTTCAATCGCTTTAATACATTTCTGTCAAAACTGTAATACTATGTTTGAATGTAAGGTATTTTGCATGCTATATATAGCATTTACAATGTCAGAAGTGACTGTTCCTATAGGATAGTTTTTTCTTATGAGCTGATATCAACATTTTAAATGATAAATAATAAGATTTTGTCTATACCAACCACATTAATATACCCAATAAAAATCAAGAATAGCTATCCATGGTCTTATTTGTTTATTAACTGCTAGATATTTTATGCAAAAAGATTAATTAAGAAGAACATTTTCAATCAAATTCAGTTATTCTACTTTTCAATAGAAGGGGACAATAATGTTAATAAAACCTA
Source organism: Lynx canadensis (assembly GCF_007474595.2). NCBI lineage: Eukaryota > Metazoa > Chordata > Mammalia > Carnivora > Felidae > Lynx > Lynx canadensis. The sequence goes on along the minus strand of NC_044310.1, from coordinate 66,455,872 downwards.
GTAGTAGGGTTGTTTTTCTTCACTATTTTATGCCCATTTGTGATTAGAAACATATATTAGTTATATTCAGGACAGGCACAAGGGAAGGAAGGGTTTTTATAGAAACCAGAAAAAGCCCAAAGCTATGATTATATTTAAGTTTTGTAACTTAGCCAAGTCCATTATTCATATTTATCATTTAAATAGTCATAGTGCTCTCAAAATATTTAGACCCCTCCTGATTATATTAATATTTGATATTTGATTAGGTTAAAATGCAAATGTGAACCCTCCATATGGTGCAGAGTAGCAAAGGAACAATATGTTCCATGTGGCCAAGCCACCTTGGATCTTTCGATAATAAATATTCACAAGCTCCATTAACACCACATCATCACTACTTAAATTTTAACCTACCAGGTTTGGGTCAGTGATAAAATTTGGTCAGTATCTATATAACAGCAGAATTAATGCCAGGAGAAATTGCAGGGCATGAGAGTGGACAATTTTGCTGAAATAAGTAAAATGAAATCTTGCAGTAGTATTTTCTGAAATGCAAAAATTGGTGCGAAATAAGAAAACACCCTTAATTCTAGAGAGTGAAAGAAAATATCCAGTAAGACTAAAAATCATGAAAAAAAAAATAAAGCAGTCTAAACAAATTAGGTTCCTCTTTTCTTTCCTTTTAGAAGGCAAAAGGAATCTCAAATAATGGAAGACAGTGATTCTGATAGGCATATATTATTTTAGATATGAGAGCTGGATAGTGAAGTCACTTTGCAAAGGCTATATATTTTAGATATGTTTTTCAAGAGCAAAATAGGTATGAAAAACATTGCTGGAGGGTAGTAATGTTGCTTAGTGCATGGAGAAGATGCCAGAGTAATGGAATTGATCCCGTGATATTTCATGTCGAAGGTGAAGCTCACAGGGTGATTTTTAAGGATGACACCCAGTTTAGAAGAAGAGCAAATACAACAAATAGGGCATTTTGGGTTTGCTCTTCCATCTTCCACTTGGACGAACCATGATGAGGAATCACAGTTCACCCAAGACTGAAATTGAGGCTTGGGAACTAGACTAAATGAATTAGTTTGTAAAAGGGATAGGTAGGAGGCCCAAACAAAGTACAAGATCCAAACAGAGTACACTTCAGAACTATCACATGGTTTGCCTGGACAGAGATTTCTTCCTTTTAAATGTGTTAATTTAGAGAGTGAAATGCTGCAATCGTTTTTGTATGATAATAAAGCCAGCTTATGAATAGAATGGACAATAGGCAGGGCACAGTAAATCATAGATAAACATATCTAGAATCTTGGTGACAAGGAGAACAACTTGATGGAACCATACTGAAGTTCACAATATTTCACGACTGATTCAAGTATCCATGCCAATAAATATCTTTTATTAAAGCAAAATAGATTTTTTTATTATTTGCAAAACAAGAATCCTAATCAAAGAAGGAAAGAAAGAAAGTAAAAAGAAAGAAAGAAGAAGAAAAATAAAGAGAAAAAGAGTAAATGGGCCAAGATATAGTCTCACAATTAATAAAAGAAAAAAGGTGAACACTCACACACACACACACACACACACACATATGCATGCTTACAAGTAACTCAAAGCACATAACTTAAGTGTTTGATGTTATTCAAATACTAAAATTTCCTAAGTCAGATAATGATCTTTTCTTGTCTTCACTTTCATTATTTTTAGCTCCTTGTTTTTAGCCAGAGTTGTCTCATGTGAGCTGAGCATAGAGAATATTGGAATTTTCCTGTGGATCTTAAAAGTCTTATTCCTTGAAGAATAGGGGATTGCATTATTCATTGAGGAGTTAGGAAATGTCATAGCTTGGCAATTTCACTACCTTTAAGGAGATGGAGGAGGTCAAAGAACTTTGATATTTTGGGCTTCTGATCCCATATGAACCTTTCGTCCTTGTGGTGGTCACTCATCACACGCTTGTACTTAGATGCTACAGTAGCAGTCTCAGCAACTTAATCTGGGGCTTCACTAGAAAGAATTTTCCTTCGCTCTACACTAACCACCTAATCTTAGCTTATCCCTCTGGGAGCCCACACTCTCAGCATTTTCTTTCACCACTCTGTAGAGTCTGTGACTGCAGTGTAAGCAACACCCGAATGGCTCATTAAAGCTATTATTATTAGCTTTAGACAGTCCCATGAGGTCTGCATCAGCTTTTACCCTATTCAATTCTATCTTTGCACTGAGTAGGACTATATTAGAACAAAGATGCCTTGGTTCCTGAATAAGCAGGAAATAGCATTATTAAAAAAAAAAAAAACAGCAAAATGCATAGAGGTAGAGATAGCAATGGATTTAGTAGGGTTTTAACAAGCTACATTGATGATGAAAATTAAGATTATTTCCCAATATCCCCAGAGAAGGAAATTCATAATTAACAGGGCTTTTATTATCCTCTTTAAAACTGCATATGAAGTATTTTGATATGACTAAATAATATGCTGCAGACCTGAAAGTTCTATTACCTGGAATATCTCATTCTAGTGTTTGTGGTTTTCTGACTCATTAGTTTTATTTTCTGACCCCTCAGCCCACTACTGAGCCCCCTGTGAATTATTTCTGAGAGTTCTGAGGTGATGTCTTATATGTGTTCAATGAGTCCAGTGTTGGTGCTCTACTCTGCCAGGTTCTTGTCTTACTCAGTGCTCCCATAAACTCTGCCTCTGCCCTAGTGGGTGTCAGAGGTCTCCGAGAGCATTCTCCTGCTTCACTATACAGCTGGTGTCCCACTGCTTCTCTCTCAGGTGGTAGCTTTCCACAAGCCCCCACCTCCTTTGTCATCTCTCCACCTCAATGCCTGGCCCAGTAGTAGTCAAAAATGTTCTCTGATGACTCAAAGCTGTGAGATTTTGCACTAATTTTCAGGAAATTGCAGTGAACATCTATCTCTGATTTTAGTTACATATTATGGGGAACAAACCACAGCGCTGCCTGGGTATCAAGGTGTCACAGAGTCCACTGAAATGACACTTCTAGTCCTTTTTCTCTCTAAGGCATGGACCTAAAAGACTGTAGACAAAGATACGTGCAAGTTACCATGTTTTACTAAGAGCTAACACTCTAGACTTTCTTATTAGGTCACATTTGTTTTGTTTAGCTCAGTCCCTTAAAATGAGTTGCTTCCCATGGGAATCTCCAGATTTCCACAAAATAGATTTCTGTTTGCTCTATCACTTTAGATCTTCACATGTGCCCCAAATTACCTGTAACTCAACAGCGTACAATTCAGAATTGTAGCTCAAATTAAGCTAGTTCATATTTCTGCTATTTTTATCTACAGTCTACTTGAGTAGCAGGAACTGATTCACTCATAAAAAGTAGGTTTGCAAATTCATGAACATTTTCAAATTTATTGTAATTATCTTCAACTAAAAACTGAAAACCTCACTCGATGCAATAAACATTTTAATTCAATTCAGAATTGAATTAATAGCATCCTAGTTTGACTGCCTCTCTGTAGGTTCAAGAGTCATTTCTTTCCCTATACAAGTCTAAACCTTTCAACCATCTGCAAATACATTGTCAATTCCTTTTTTTTTTCAGTGATCCTGATTTATAGATTTTATCCTGTCTCTTCTTTATCAGATTATTCTCTTACAAATATGAACATATCCACACTGTACATTTTCTAATGAAAAAGGGGAAAGAGTTGGCCTCAACCCTATGACACACTCAAGGTAACCTCCTTCCCTTCTTCCTTGCCCAATCAAACCTCATTTATATTTCCTTACTCTTTAACTTGCAATCTAGTTTCTGCCTCCCAACCCTCAAACCAAGTTGACATCACAGGGAAAACACAACCAAATTAAAAAAAAAATCTCACTTTTCTCCTTCCCTCAGTTGCCTGTTGAATCAATCTATTGTCTGAACACAGTAGAAAGCAGAGGACAAGAGTCTGTTGATGCAGTTGGCCTCCTAGTGCAAATGAAAATTTCCAACCAAAGTGTTCTTGCCAATATCATACCCATTTCTTTGGAACTGCTCCAAACTCATAGTGCTGGCAGAAAAGATGGATTTAAATAGCTGTAGTTGTAACGTATATTCCCGTTCTCATGACCACAGCTAGTTCGGGTTGGAACATAATCATTGTCTAAAAAGAATTGATCATATTCTGTTTCCAGGAAATTTGCATTTAGGGCACAGAAAGCCAAACACTAAGATGCTGCAACAGTAAGATCTTGCAGAATATGGGCACGAGCCAGCGACATGGTGAGATGAGGTCTGAACAAGCTGTTTTAAGCAAAGGCATCCTCTCAGCTAGAGGAGACAGGAACAGAAATGTCCAGGAAAAATGAGTTCAGAATCCATTAGCCTCCAGATGAGTAGCTAACTAATAACTTCATACTTCTGAATGAGGTCAGTTTTAATTTATGTAGAATTCTATTTTATTTATTTTTTTAAGTTTTATTTTTATTTATTTTGAGAGAGAGATAAAGAGCAAGTGGAAGAGGGGCAGAGAGAGAGGGAGACAGAGTCCCAGGCAAGTTCCACATTGTCAAGACAGAGCCTGATGTGGGGCTCAAACTCACAAGCCTCAAGATGATGACCTGAGCTAAAATAAAGAGGCGGACTCTTCACCAACTGAACTGTCCAGGCACCCCTAGAATTTCTATTCTTTTTGAAGTACATTTTTTAATATGAGCAAACTTGCACGAGTTTTCTTCCTTCCAAATGGTGCATAATTAAGACTATTCAAAGAAAGATAACAAAGGATTTATTTTTTTAAAAAAAAGAAAAATCAAGGAGAAGTTTGTATGTTTCTACAAAAGACACAGAAAAATATTGAAAAAATATATTTTCTGAGTGAACACACTTCACTGAATTATACGGTAAATTGACTCAATTCTTATATTCTAGATTAGTGCCCAATCACAGTTTTTTAAAATGTGAGTTTAGTCAGATATTTATTCCTATAAACCCTCTATCGACAACCAATCAGATTTTGAATATGTGAATCAACACCTGCCAGAAAAGCATATTGATTATTAACTGACATCAATTAAGAAGAAACTGACAGTAGTGCCCACTTCTAAGTATTTAGCGTAGAATCTAGGGTTTCTATTTCCATTCTTTATGCCCTCTTATGTTTCATTTTGACCATAAAGTTGTTAAGAAACGACACTAGTTAAACACGTCTTTTGAGTGTTTCTTAGACAGCTAAAGGGAACTGAAGACAAGTTACCAAAATTATTTGTATATTTACCTATGGAACTACATTTCCACTTTTGGAGTCACTATGGTATATCTCTTTAGCAGCAGCAGGTGATGGGAACTCAAGAGTTCTTTTTGTGTACTACTTATATAATGTACAATTAAAACCAAGTCAGTTTCACTCACTACAACCATGTATACTGTGTAGAGCACACCTCCAGAAAGTACTATTTATATAGACCATGACGGAAATGTCCATTTCCTCTCCTAGCTGGGCAATGTAAAAATTGAACAATCATTCAAATGAACAATTGAACAATCATTGCCAGGACTTGGCAGTTAGGTCACATCTACCAGAACAATTAGATGCTTTCGGTTTGTATTTCTGAAAGCTCCCAAAGGGCAGGGCTGTTGTTCTTTTAGTTCATTGTGTATCCACACCTCCAAGACTAGTTAGTGCCTGGGATATGATAAGATTTTGTTGCATGAATGAATGCTAAAAGCAAAACTATTAAAATCGCTTGTGTCATTTAATGAAAGAACACCAGAAAGCTGACCTCCCTCTAAATGTCCTTCATAACCATATCAAAGACTGGGCATAAAAATTAATTGACTATTGGAAACACAATATTTTGGAACCATCATTGTTGATTCGCATCTAGTCACAACACTAAATGGGCAGACTAAATTCTGGATGGATGTACACAGGGAAAACTCCAATCCTGCACTCTCAACCCAACTGTCAAATAGAGTCTTTCTGGTAAGTTTATGGCCAATAACACTTAGGGAAAAAAACTTGAATGAAAAAAATAAGATAGGAGATTTACAGAGTATTTTGTCTGCTCTACACAATGGCAAATAATAATTTAACTAAAACTTTGAAAATTAAATAAAATCTAAAGCTCTCTTTGGTCCTTTAATTGAACTTACTCATATTATAGATAGAGCAGGATGGTCTAACTTGCAGAGGAAATGGAGATTATAAAGTATGGAAATATGGTTTACTCCTTAAAATTATGTATTTTGTAAGGCATCAATATAAGGTTTCATGATATCTTCATTGTGAAAATTAATATTTACCAAGTCAGTTCCTTGTGCCTTTATATATGATACTTTTCAATAAATGCTACATGATAGTGTGTGTTATTCATAAAGGAATTAGATAGCTATTTAGATCTGCTAAAGTTCATACAAAAGTTAACATGTACGGGAGGGAAGACAAATTAGTAAAGCTATTAATTGTGTTGCTGAGTCTAATCATTTGTTTGTTTTAGCTAGAATTTTCTGCCTTTATTGCAGTCATTAGTATTGACAGTGAATAATCTTGTGTTGAAAATTCCTAATTAGGTTAGGATTTTTTTTTAATTTGTTGCAAAACCTGGGATTCTGTCAATAGGGGTGGATATAGTGATACTTATAATAAAGTCATGGGGTCTAACTTAAGCTAAGAAATTATTTTCCATAATAGAACCATGAATAGGGTTCATAATTTTGCTGATGGTTCTTCTCTCTGCAGACATTAGCCATCTAAAGGCAAGAGCATGTTGTAAATCAAGTAATGCTTCCATTAATCATAATGGGAGTTAAATGTATGTCAAGAGAATGAATCCCCTTAGGTATTTAAAATGAGTTTCAGTTACTATACATCTGTTGATATAGCTTGGTAAGGTATTTTCACACTTTGAAAGAATCACCCCTTTCGGCAAGATTAAATAAGAAAGCATCAGATGAGCATGTCTTTGCCAAGCTTCTGAATTTCAAACGCTCCTGAGGACTCCAGGAAGCATGTGAAGCAGCATCTGTGAAATTTGCACAGGAGGCTGGGAGAGTGATCCAGACTGCCTGCACCTCAGGTAACTTAAAGACACCCAGCATAACACACTTTCTGCCAGCTACCTGCTGTAGCCCCACCAGATCTCCAAGCAAGGCAGAGTTCCTCACCCAATGCAAAAATGATAAATTTGTCTTCTTGCCAGGTTTATGTAAATACAATGAATTGAATTGTCTGACTTACTTTTTGTAATTAAGTCATATATATATCCAGCAAAGGCAAATAGTTTCTTAATTTAGGGCATTGTTACCTTTATAAAGAAAAAAAATTATTGGAAAACTGTATCTATGGATGCCTTACAGAGATTAAAAACGAAGAGGAAGAAGAAATCCAAACAAAGTTGTTTAGAACTCTTTGGCCTTTCATGATGTTCAGGTTTCTCTATAATAAAATTAAGGATTAAAGGTTTAACATATAAATGCAGAAGTACTTCTGCACTGAAACATCTTCATTTTTATGTAAGTGGAATTTCAGAGTAGCTGGAACCATAATACTTAATGGTATAAGAATAATAAAAATGAAGGCTAAGAGACAAGAGACTAGGAGGGAATAAATAAGTGTGTGTGGAAGACATCATCAGCATTAAGAATGTTTAATAGTAACATTAAGAATGTTAAGGGCCAAAGACTAAATCCCACAGTTTTGCCAAAGTTTCATACAAAGAATAGTAATAGAAAAAAATAAGAAACCAAGAGTCTAGAGGTACTAGCTTTCCATGATTGACGTGTGGACACTATAGATAAAAGCTAGTAATATATGGGTGGGACCATACGTGCCTCAGGGTGGATATGTTTTGTCATGACTAGTCACATTTCACATTTGATATTTAAATAAATGGCACAGAAAGGAAATACATAGTGAGATTCATAATTTTGAAAATAACACCAAACTTTTGGCAAGATAGCAAAATATCAAGTTAATCACTATAAACGAGGAAGATTTTATGAGGCTGTGCAGGTGGTTAAAAAAAGTGGCAGAGAGATTTGAACACATACAAGTGTAAGATAAGTACTGAAGTATAATAAGAATGCATGTGTAAGGTGCCAGTAAGACCAGGAAAAGGATTTAGGCATCATTTTCCTGATGATGGTAATCCAATATGCTACGTGTTAAAAACACAATCCAAAAATATTTCATCACTGAAAAACGCACTGGAAACAAACAGAGAAAAATGGTTAGGTATTAAAGTGTATCTAATATGGCAGGCACTAGTCTAAGCTCTAAGGATAAAACACCTGATAAGGTCCCTAATTTCATGGAAGTACAGTCCAAGGTAGAGGAAAGACTACTACCAGTAGGTATATTTCAGGAATGTCAAAGCACGCACCTGGAATTTTCTCCCTGCAGATGTAAGCAAAGCTCACTTCCGCTTCTTCAGGTTTTGGCCCAAATCCCATTTTCTCAGAGGCTTTTCCTGAGCATGTATTTAAAATTGCAATGCTGTTACCGTTGCCCAGCACCCTCCGTTTTTTCGCTTTATTTTTTCTATAGAACACTTATCACCACTAACATATCAATGATTTTACTTGTTTATTTGTTTATTACCTATGTCTGTCAACTGGGATGTACATTTTATGCAGATATGAGCTTTTGACTGTTTTATTTACCGCTATAACCCCAATGTCTGGAAGAGCCCTAGGCACTATAGGGACTTAATACATTTTATTGAATTAATGAGTAATGTCATGTTTTGAAGAAACTAAACCAATTGGATGGAGATTCGTATGGGTTGAGGATTATGTTAGATAGTGGGGTCAAGAGGGCCGTTTAAGTAGATGATGAGAAATAGGAAGGGGCCTGTCCTATAAAGATCTGGGGAGAGGCAATGTCAAAAGGAAATAGCAAGTTTAGAAGCCAAAGGCAAATATGAGGTAAGAGAAGGGTTGTAAGGGGTGGGGGGGGGGAGTAGGAGTGGTGACAGAAGACAAGATGGAACCATCAGAGAGGCAACAGCCAAATTAGGTATTGCCTTGTAGTGTTTGGGTTATATTTTGAATACAATTATATATTGTTAGAATTTTTTAAAAAAATACACTCTTTAGCTGTTATATAGGGTATTGATGAAAGGAAAATAGTGAGGAATAATAGAAACGGGGAGAACCTTCAAGAAGCTTTGGCAGTGGTACAAATGTTAGTAGGTTACAGCAGAATAACAGCATTGGAAATAGTAAGGGAGGGGCAAGATCCGGGTCAAATCCTTATTCAACTCACAAGCTTAGTGATATTGGGCAAGCTATTTAATCACTACAAGCTTTGGTTTATCAATAAAATGGGAATAGTAAATTTCTTACTTTGAGTCTTGGATGATTAGGTCATGGTAAAATATTTTTAGGTTAAAAAAACTTAAATCTGATGATTTTTGCATGGACTAATTCTCCAGATGTAAAGATATATGTGCATTATTAGAAACACATGGTAGGATACCCACTAGATATAAATAACAGATACGACATTTATTCCCTCTTGGAATATATGATTCAGAGCACTTAAAATTTGGACATATGCCTGAAAACCACCTGCAGATGAAACAAAATACCTCAGAGAGACTCAGAAACTGGGCATATCAGGAGCACATGCTCTGTTCTGATTTCAGCTCCTCTTCTAGAATTAATGCTCCCCATAAGCCTGCTTTTATAAGTTAATGCAAAAGAAGGTGAGGAGTCCATTTACCCAAAGCCTGTTAGAATTTCAGCTCCTATTCTGTTCAAAGAAAACATAAACTAAAAGATTTTATTACTATTGTTCACCTTATATTGATAAAATTATTCTCGAAAAGTTATATATTCACAATTAAGACAAAGAATCAGAACTTATGTGACTAACATACAAAACCGGGTTTCTAATATTGATAACACTCTCTTCAGTATTGTCATATTTATTTTCAAAAACGAACTTAAAAACAACTATTGAGTTAAAGACAAACTATTACGATTTTCTTAATATTACTGTCATTTTAAATATCATTTTCACTGCTATGGAGTAACACCTAACTTCACAAGCAACTGTGAAGCAATATGTAAACCACTGAAAGAAAAATGAAGTGCTCAAATAAAAGTATAAAACACTATAAATCACGAGTAATAAACAGCTACACTGTAACATAATCCTTTTATCAATATCCAAGGCACTAGGACTTATTTATTCATTTATTCTTACAGAAAGAGCCCAAATTTGATTTATTTATCTCATTTCAATTAAGGAAAAGCTGCCAAATCTGTTTGTACGGTAAATCCCAAAGATCTGTTAAGAAAAATAATCCAAACATGGAAAAAGGCAGATAGTTTTTACTATCATCTTGGAGCACTGGAGAGCAGGCTCACCCAGTATTCCTCCTCTAGGGGAATGTACCTTTGTTTGACTTGCTATTTACTATAGATTTACAGCCAGAATTTATAAAGGTTAGTATCTACTTGTATATCGTTGTCTAGTAGAGAAGCAAATGATTTCTTTCCAATATAAAATATAACCACAAACTTTGCAGTTTTAATGACCTATTGGACGTTAAACTATTTTTTGTCTATAGCTAATTTATTTCTTTCCAGCTAACTATAAAAATTCGTGTGTCTCAAATGTTCTCAATCTACCTTACCATCCTAGTGGGTCCTTCATTAATTAATCAAATACATCTTTGATATGTGCTCACTATATATTTGTTTGAAACATGATTTTGACAATGAAAGTTACACTGACAATTTTCAAGCTTCCAACAAAATGTTGAAGCAGATTAAGCCTAATTTATAAAAGGAAAAAAACTATCCTGTGCACTTCTATTTTTCTTTGGATTTTGGATTAACTCCTAAGGTGCAATAATTTACTTTCACTAAATTTCTTTCTTGCTGTCTGGTTTTATTTTTGTTTCTGGTTCTCGGCAAAGTTTGGTTCTTCTGCTGGTTGGTTCATGTTGAAAGAATCATTCCCTATAGGGAACAGCAATGGTTGAGAATCAAAATTTTGTTCTGACCATTTGGTGATCTCTGGCAGGAACCTCTCTAGGGTTGGAAATGAAAAACCATTTATTTGTTAGTCTTCTTTTTCCTTGTTCTGCTCTTTATCCACAATGACTTTAATCAATTAAAACATTTCATGCCCACTGGAAAGAAGAAACACTTTTGAGATCAGGGAAATGAGCTTTTATGTTCCATTTAGAAAAATCTTGGTTAAGATTTTTGTGTACATAAGTGTACACAAATTAGATTATAATTTCTCTTAAATAAAAGAATTTCTATATTTACATTTTATAGAAAAGAAAATAAAGCCAATAGTAAAAAGTAACATTAGATTTCTAGGGATGGAGAAGGAAGAAATGACTTCGCACAATTTGAATGTGCTAGTCTTAAACAAGGAAAACAAGTTTCTCTCAAGTTGACTAACTCAGAACCATTTTACATAAGAATTCAAGTTTACGGGGCGCCTGGGTGGCGCAGTCGGTTAAGCGTCCGACTTCAGCCAGGTCACGATCTCGCGGTCCGGGAGTTCGAGCCCCGCGTCGGGCTCTCGGCTGATGGCTCGGAGCCTGGAGCCTGTTTCCGATACTGTGTCTCTCTCTCTCTCTGCCCCTCCCCCGTTCATGCTCTGTCTCTCTCTGTCCCAAAAATAAATAAACGTTGAAAAAAAAAAAAATTTAAAAAAAAAAAAAAAAAAGAATTCAAGTTTACATAATCAAGGTGAATCTCGGTAAAGGCAGGCCAGTTTTATAATCTTGGTTAAAATGACAATATTTTCATCTGATCTTAATCATTTGAATTATGATACAAATATGCATCATATTTTTAAATATGCTTTTGGCTTATTTCTCATGAAATATTAATTACTATGAACTTTCTAAACTTCTTATTTTGGTATATAGATCACATAAACTAATAGTACTACTATATTAATGTTTAAGATTATAGAATATGTATATTGTTAAAACACATTGAATTATAATTTAGTGAACTTTTAGGAATTCAACAGTGCTCTTACTCTCCAGGATGTCAGTTTAAACATAATTTCTCAGATTATTAGTTAATTTAAATTCCTGGGACAAAACTAGATTGAATTAATTGTAACTTTTGGATACCTGATAATTACTAAGTAAGAAAAAATTCAGAATTCCTGCCCAATTAATATATATCTGATTTTATTTTATAATTTAAAACGTCATAGAATGACTATTCCTTTTGGTCTTGTTTATAAATGTTTATTTTTGCCATTTAAGAAAATGTTAAAGAAATAGTTTAACCTGTAATAGTTCTCACTATATATTTTTTGAGCTTTGATCGTGTGCAAAATATTTGTTCTTAGTGGCCTACCTCCCAATTTTTTCTGCAACATAGAAATTCCTAAGAACAATAATATCAAGGAAATACAAGTGAATGTAATGGGGTGTTCGCTCTCCTTCCTCTATCCCTCTCTCTCCCCCACTGCAAGGGAAAGTATTTTTGTCCTCAAACAAAATGCCAGTGTCTTCCAGAATGGGAAAAAGATACACAGTAAGACAAAACTTAAGTGAATAATACAATCTGTAGAATGTTTGGGTAGTTAATTGTATTTGCCTTAGTTTACAATTTATTATGAGTTGAATTGTGTCCCCCCAAGAGATGTATTAGAGTCCAAATCTCCAGGTCACTTGTAAATGTGACCTTATTTAGAAATGATCTTAGCAGATATAATCAAGTTCAGATGAGGTCTTAGGGTAAGCCCTAATTTGGTATGACTGGTATCCTTACAAGAAAAGGAGACTGGTATGGAGGGGAGAATGTCATGTGAAGAAGCAGACAGTCAAAAGGAGGAAGAAGGCCCTGTGAAGAGGGAGACAGGCATTGGAGTCTTGTTGCCGCCACAAGCCAAGGAATGCCTGGGGCCACCAGTCGTTGGAAAGAGCAAGGATGAATCCTCCTTTTGTAGGCTGCAGAGAGAGCATGGCCCTACCTATAGACTTCTAGCTTCCAGTACTGTGAGAGAATAAACTTCTGTTGTTTAAAGCAACTGAAATATAGTAATTGGTTATGGTAGCCCTGAAAAACTAATATACAATATCTGTAAGCATTGAATCTGAAAATGAATGGTGACATTCATCAAAACATCAAAGTTGACTCCTTTTTTAGGGTTTGTTCATTAAAAAGGAAACATTTGTGGATTCACAATTGCTAAACGTTATGTTAAAAGCAAAACGAAAATTTTGTTTTTCTCATGGATAAAAGGACTAATTGGTCTTAGAGTATTCAGTCTGTCCTTAACAAATAGTAATAAGTACTAATTTTTATCTTTTGGATAATCTTCCCATATATTAGAGACAATATTTTGCCAGAATAATTTCCTGTGGTTTCTTTAGTCTTGGTTTTATCCTTGATTATTTTTTAAAAGCAAACAATGAGTATTCCTTGCTTCAGAAAAAGCTATGTTTCCTTAAATGTGTATTTCCTTTTTTTAAGTATATATTTTTAAACATTATATTGTCCTTTTGGTTAGTAGGTGATTAAGCTAAAATTGTTTTTCTCAGGCATGTGTGTTCATATCTTAATCAAATGTTCATAACTTCTTTGACAACTCATTTGATTTTGCCATCTCAAGATCATACGATAAATTCAGCAGAAAATATAATTTTCAAGATGTCTTTTATGCCCAAAATTATCTTTGATTTTCCCAAATGGCTATTTGCAACACCATAATCATTTTTTCTTTCACCTGAAAAAAGGAGGATACCAGAAATAATTAAATTTGTTTTGTGTGCTTCTTTATTACCAATTAGCTGAACAAGAGAAGAAGTGTCAGATAAAAGGTGAAGCTAGCCTTTCTTAGGTTAATTCTAAACAAGTAAAAATTACTAGTATAAATGTCTTAAAATTACATTTTAAGATGTATCGATTTCCCTGGGAATGTATCAATGCCTTCATTGCCCATAATATGTTCTTACCCTGAAGGGAAACAGTAATCAGTTTCTTAGAAAAGAGTTATTTATTTCACTCCAAAACAATCTTGTCCATTATGATACTGTTCATTACTGTAAAGAAAAACGATCTCTATTCAGTCCATCAAACAGGTGATTTCTACTTTGCCCCTCATGCTTGCCTGAAGGCTCCACTACAAACTACAGATTTTGTTGAATTTTTAGCAATGAAGGACAGTCTTTCTGGGGAAACAACAACTATATCAGGTATTTTGTTTGCTTCCTTGTTTCCAGAGAGAAAAACAGACAGTTCGCGTGAGCAGGGGAGAGGCAGAGAGAGAGAGAGAGGGAGAGAATTCTAAACAGGCTCCCCGCTGTCAGCGTGGAGCTCAGTGTGGGACTCGGTCTCATGACCATGAGATCACGACCTGAACCAAAAATCACGAAATCAGACGCTTAACCAACTGAAACACCCAGTAGACCCACTGGCTTATTGTACATTAATTGACTTTGTCTCTAATAGAGCAAACTTATATGCATCCTGAGAGATTATATTGTTTGTTTTTCAGACTCTTAAAGGAGCTTTGCCATTCTTGATCTATAAGGATATATAAATATTATCTTCGATATATATATATATATATATATATATATATATAATTTTGGAATCCAAATAATGGAGATGTTAAGAGCTACACATTGCTATCAAAAGCACAAATAAGAGATATATCTATTTTAATAGCTAGTGAGATTGCCATTAAAACTACTATGCATGAAAGAAGTTCCTTTCTAAAGGGGTTAATGATTTGTTACTATAGAAAATTTTAATCAATTTTTAGAAAAGAAAGATTTGAATTTTAAGGATTTTACACGTTTATTAAAATATGTTAAATAAGCATTTAAAACCAAAAGGCAAGTTAGAAATTTGTATTTGTATACTATAAAACTGACAAAGATTGTCTTGAAGGGCTTCAAGAGCTCTTAGAAAGTTGTATGAAAATATAAATATCTTACATTCTAGCAATGGGCAAAGGATATTTGGAAAAGAGAAAATATAAATAGTATACACATAAAAATGTTCAGCTTCACTGGCAAAGGAACTGTTAAGAGCTACTTCTACACTGCTATCAAAAGCAAAAATCAGAGATATCTGTATATTAATAACTACTGACATCACCATTTTTAATTATTATACACTATTATTATATAAATATGCTCCTTCCTAAATAAGTTAATGATGTGTTACTACATTTTACAACATTCAAAGTGCTAAAATTCGATGTTAAAATTCAATGTTACAACAGCTGTAGTAAGCGATTCAAGTTTTTGTTTTATGAGATGATTTCTTTTCTCTTAAAAATAGTCCCACATGTATGCATTTAAAGTCATAAATTTGTGAGGTGGTTAATCAAATGAAGTGGTATATTGATTTCAACCCAGATAGATGTCAGTTTGAATCTACTCAGATTTGTTTTACTATAATTTAAAAACATTTTTTTAATTTTATTTATTTATTTTGAGAGAGAGTATGCCCAGTGCCTGCATGAGGCGGGGAGGGGCAGAAAGTGAGGGAGAGAGACAATCCCAAGCAGGCTTCAAGCTGACAGTTCAGAGCCAAACGCAGAGCTCAGTCTCAGTAACCATGGGATCATGACCTCAGGAACCCAGCTATCATGACCTGAGCCAAAATCAAGAGTCAGACACTTAACCAACTGAGCCACCCAGGCATCCCATGTTTTACTATAAGTTTTTAATTTAAGAATATGCCTACTATAATATATTGAAAAAATATTTAAATATAAAGCTTTAAGAACATTATATAGAAATTCTTGATTATTATAAGATAATTTACACAACACATGTCCTTTTGAATAACTGAAATAATTCAGATATTTTATAGGCATAACTATAGGCTATATAGTTAAGTCAATTGTAGTATATGAATTCAAGGAAATGTTTTGTGATCACTAAAAATAATTATTAAGAGGACTGTGTAATAATTTAGATAAATTCTATTTTGTAATATAACAGAAATAATATAGTTGTACTATTATAATTAACATTTGTGTGCAAAAAGTTAAGAATGAAATGCTCTAAAATGTTATATATTTTCAGTTTCCTAAGTGCTATATAATATTGTTAAATTTCATATGATCAGATATTTAATTAATGATTCAAAAAACAATTTATGAGTCCTTTATATGCATTGGTTATATTGAAGTGATGATAGCCAAATATATTTTAAAATATGATTAATGTTGTTATCAGTAAATTCGGTTATCCTCAATAGCTGGTATATAGTAAGTACCCAAGAGAAGTCAGGTGACGGAAACCTCAAATTTGTCACCAAAGATGAATCCATTTGAGTTACTCTTACTTTGGCAATTTTAGCTTTATTTAATTATCATTTGGTTCCGTGAAGAGCTGCAACAAATCTTAGAAGAATAAATCACTCTTTGTTTTGCAACATTGACATGTCTACATATGGTAATCACATGAACTTTCTTTCTTCTAAGATCACATAGATTGTAGGGGCAACTAATGGGGATGAAAGAATGTTCCTGAGAGTAGTGTGGAGACTCTCACACCATGTTAAGAAAGAAAAAGGAGCTAGGGCCATCCAAAGCAGCGTTTCATAGCACACCCTCAAGTCTGACATTCTCCTCCAGGCTCCTGCTAAAAAATTTGCTTTTAAAAAAAGATATCAATAAGTTATATGGAAATCTAAGAATGCCTATCACCACTGTGGAAACAAGATTCAAGTAAAGGTGCACTGAGGGAGGATCCGTGCTGTACCTCGGGTCAAAGATGTCCCTGCTATGAAGGAAGAGTTGCCTGTGCTTTGAAACAACAGAATTTAAGCCTAAGAGAGGCCAGTGGGACATTGCCCTCTCAGAGTCATCCCGGCTACGGTGCAGAACTTTGTAAGATGCTGCATGAAGTGCAGATTGGTGCTTAGACGTGGAGTGAGCTTTGTGAAAAGGCGCGCCCTCATCAAAGAGCTGTGCCGCAGTGGTTCAGAGAGCGTGCTGTCAGACTGTAAGAATTCAATCCCAGCTCCACATATTATTCACTGTATCCCTTGGCCGATGACCTCTCCCAGCGGTTCTCAAAGCTTTAGCGTGCATCAGAGTCACCTAGAGGCCTACTGAAAACACAGGTTGCTGCTTCCCACGCCCAGAGTTTTTAATTCAGTGTGTCTGAGATTTGGCTCAAAACTTCCAAGTTTTGAAGGGATGCCAAACCTGTAATCTGGGAACATTCTTTGAGATCTAGCGTTTCACATCATTATACTCATCTATAAAATACTAATAAGCAGAGGGCCGGTGTATGGATTAAGTGAAATAATCTATTTGGGGCTCTGGTATGGTGCTGGCTCCACAACAAGCCCTATCATTAACTAAAATGAATGTACGGTATTCATGCATCTATTCATCAAACTTTTTATTGAGTCTCCTGTTCTGGGCCAAACAGTTAATTATAGCAATGAATGGATTATCAAATTTTGGTAATCCTGCCATCACAGAGCTTAACTAGGGACGTGAGGTAGACTGAGTGTCCGTGTCCCCTCCCGCATCTGAATTCATATGGTGAAAGCTACTCCCTGATGTGGTGGTGTTTGGGATAGAACCGTTGGGAGGTGATTGGGTCATTTAGGGTAGAGCCTCATGAATGGGATTCTTGTACTTAGAAAAAAGACTCCTGGGTGGCTCAGTCGCTTAAGCCTCCGACTTTGGCTCAGGTCATGATCTGGGAGTTCGTGGTTTCGACCCCCACCTCAGGCTCTGTGCTGACAACTCAGAGCCTGGAGACTGCTTAAGATTCTGTCTCTCTCTCTCTCTCTCTCTGCCCGCCTACCCCCACTCGCTGTCTGTCTCTCTCTCCCAAAAATAAACAGTAAAAAAAAAAGAAAAGAGGGGCCCCTGGGTGGCTCAGTCTGTTAAGCGTTCGACTTCGGCCCAGGTCATGATCTTAGGGTTTGTGAGTTTGACCCCCGCGTCAGGCTCTGTGCAGATAGCTCGGAGCCTGGAGCCTGCTTCGGATTCTGTGTCTCCCTCTCTCTCTGCCCCTCCCCAGCTCATGCTCGCACTCTGTCTCTGTCCAAAATAAACAAACTTAAAAAAAATTTAAAAAAAGAAAAGAAAAAAGTCCCCAAAGAGCTTTCTTGCCTTTTCCACCATGTAAGAACACCAAGAAAAGACAACTTTATCTCTGCACCGATAAGCTGATTCGCACCAAATACCTAATCTGCCTTGATTTTGGACTTCTCAGCTCCCAGAACTGTGAGAAAAAAATTCTGTTGCTATAAGCTGCTTAGTCCATGCTATTCTGTTATAGCAGCCCAAACTAAAGGTGACAAACTAAAGGTGAACAGAAAAGGAACAGTAATAATTAAACCAGTTAGGTAGTATGTCAGCTGGTTATTAAAGTCGTAGCAGTGCTATTACTGTTGGTGATGTCAGGGGGCTGGTGAAATAGGACCATCAGGCAAGGTCTTCCTGAAAGTGATATTTATATAACTACTTGGAGGAAGTGAGGGAACGAACCATTCAGTCAGTGGGAGAAGAACACTCTAGGTGGAGAGAATAATATTATTTTTGCAATATGTAATTCCATTGAAAGAAGAAGGAAGGTGAGAAACAGAAGAAAAACTGTAGGTGTGTAAGGAAAAGTCCCAAGAGGATGTATACAAGAAAGTGAACAAGGATCACTTTTCAGAATCCATGTGATTTTTTTCCTTATTTTGTTTTTGTTTACCTCGAGTTTTTGCATAACTGTTTAACAGTGTCAGCTACGTAATTTGTGGGGTCTATTGCTAGATGAAAATGTGGAGCCCTTGTTCAAACAGCTGAAAGTGTGCTGTTAGCTGTCTCTTTTCTTGCACATTCCTTCTCTCAATTTGGTATGATAGTTTTTGTTGCTGTTATGTAATTTCATTCTCCTGCATTTTACCATTCTTCATCATACCATGTAATCCTAGCTTTAAATGCAAAAGTTGGAGCATTTGACTTTCACCAGATCACCAAAATTTCATAAGTCATATTTCATAGTTCGTGCACACCCATATGTTTCTTATTACCAGAACAGTAGAAACACTGCATAAAATTAACCCCACTTTATTTCACGTCCAGATATGTGCACACCCTACCGGTACTTTCTACATGCTGTGGACTAAGGAAGAGCTGAACAGAAAAGGAACTATGTGTTTTCCTATTATTCCCTTTCTTTCCCTGTCATCATTTTCAGTGCAGGTGGTTGGCTAACAACTGAAGTAGTATGAGCCAGAAGTGGCATGACGGGGGTCTCTTGGCATTTGTATTTTTTTTAGGCCACAATCGCCTTCTTGTGTCCCAAGCATGCTTTAGTTTGAATGGCAAGTGTGGCCTCTCAAGGCTGTTAGGGTCTCTGTCATCTAAGTCTCTCTTCTAAGTTACTTTATACTGGCTTTAAGTCTTTCTGTTCTCCCCTGCATTGTGGGTTCACCAGTATTCTGGATTTGGGGGGCATCATGAATGCTGTAAGCAATGGTGAGGCTAGGAATGGTGAACTTCCATTTGCATAAGTCTTTTGTCCCTTCAGGCTTCACTAACAGGGCACGGTTTTCAAAGTAAAGTTGCTAAGCATTTGGAAGGAAGGAGCAGATCCCTGAGCTAATAAGTACAGTACCTTTCTGAGCATGAGGCCTTGTTTGGTTGCACAGGTCACATGCCCATAAAGCCAGTTCTTCATTATAACTTTAAAAATCACATCCTCTGGTTATACTAAATAATCATAATGTGCATGTGAAACCAAATATTAAAGCAATTAGAGTTTTAATGAAGTCACCAGGCTATAATAGACGTTGACTCAGTTAAAAGTCTATCTATGGACTTTTTTTTCTAGGATGTGTAGAAAGTATTCTCTGAATTCCTTCATTTCCCCACCACCAAGGGGAGTGGAAGTGTCTTTATCTCAAGCCATAAAAGAGATCTCAGATGAATGACATGACAAACCACCCATGTGTTTCTTGTGGCTGGAGGCTCTGTGACCTGGTGTCTGGTCCATGCCTCAAAAGGCTAGAATAGTCAAGAGTAAAGCAAGAGAGACAATAAAGGGCTATGATTGGGAAAAATAAAATGATTCATGGTGGAATATACCAATGGTCACTGCTTTCCATAGACCATATGTGGCTGGTGGGAATCAGCAGGCAGAGATAAGTCCTGTCCCAAATGACTACCTGGAAAGGTGAAGGCAACATCAACAGTGAGAGTCTGTGTGTGGAGTGAGTGGCTCACAGAGGAAACAGCCAAACAGAGGTCTCTTCCAAGTGGGTAACAAACGCACTGTTAGGAACCAAATTAGCCATGTTAAAATGTGGAATTTGAATTCCAACATAATCTATGAACCACAGCCACTTTGTAATTCCAGATGGAATGCTCTGTATCTTTAAGCTCCCTCACCAAGACATCATATCTTTTTTAAAGCAGATGCCTCTTGATTTATGAGCATCAAATTGCTATCTCATTTTCTGAGAGATAAAACCTTAATACTCAGTGGCAAATATGTAGTGGTAACCATGTTGTTTTCAATTTAGAAAAGCCTAGGAGGAACTATAGATTATTTTAAGAGACTTTCAAACATCTCTGCCTTCTATGCTTCAATTACACTTAATATAGCACATTAGCATCAGTAACAATGCAAGGTCTATTCTGGATCAGAGACACAAGGCATGGACACCCCAATTCTTTCATCACCCCCTATGAAAGTTTAATGGTGATTTCCAAAAGGGCTTAAAACTGCTATTATTGCCATTATCAATTTATAGAATCCCATATTAACAATGACAGGAAATAAAAGGTCTTCCTCTTAATGACTTTCTTGTTAACAGGGTTTTTTTCCAAATTTAATCTTTCATTAATTACTGATTTCTGATCCAATAAAGCTCGAGTGCCTACAAAACCAATTATACAACTTTGACAAAAACAAAGTTGTCCAACTTCTTCTTCTTAAAATTAGCGTTTTTTTTCCCCTACAGCACACTTAGATTGTAATCTCCTCCAGGGCAGGAGCTATAAATTCAGAATTTTTTTAAGTACTTCAGAGCTTCTAGAATTGTATTCTATACACAGTATATGCTCAATCAATATTGATGGACCGCCTGCCTATAAGATCTGTACAAAGTAATTTGCTGCTCTGTGGAAACTCAGAAATTTGAGTCCCCAAAGATTACCACTGCCGTAAAGGGTAGTGAATAAGTAGGGGAGGGAGGACATAAAAGATTAATGGTCATTTTCACTGTAGCAGATGTTTAGGAGGGATTGAGCATAGCCATCCTCTGCCACATCACACAAACCATTTTGTTCTACTTCTGGATTCTGTTTGCCTTAAGGTACCTGCTGTCCTGTTCTTTGAGATGACAAGGAGATTTACAGCCAGAAACTGTATCTATTTTATTAAATGATGCAAAGCTACAGACCCTCATGATTTTACAAATATATATGGCAAGAAGGAGAAAGAATTTGTGAACAACAATAAAAAAATCAGCAAGTAAGGACATATGCCAGTGTTCATTTAGTGGGAAAGAAGTTTACATGGAAGTAAAAATGGTTAATAAAAATGAATTTGATAAATTAGCTAAAAGCAGGATAAAAAACAGTCAAAAACAATTCCAAGGATTCTATTTACACAAGACACTTGATTAGAGACCTTAAAAACAACACTCTCTTTGTGAGTATCATTAGGATGGGCAGACTTCTCATGTTCTGGAACATATCTGTCCTTGAGATTTTTCCATGCTGCACAAATATTTCTGTTCATTCAGAAATATATGGGTCCTACAAATTCAGCATGCCTGGATCAGACATTAGAGGTGTGTGTGTGTATGTGTTTGTGTGTGTGTGTGTGTCCTTCTTTTTTTCTGTCTTCAAGTGTTGATAGATTAAAATTTGCCTCCTTAAAATGAAAGGAATAACCCCCTAAATAGGAGACAGATCACAATATTTTTGGTACTGAGGGTCATACATACGGTCTCTGTACTCATCACTGCCATTGCAATGTGAAAGCACATAGACAAAGTGAAAGTAAATGGGAATGACTCTGTTCTGATATTTTACTTACAAAAACAGGTAGTGGAGCAGATTTGGCTTGTAAAACTCTAGTATTCCAACTCCTGCTCACTAGATTCAATCTCACAAATGAGCATTTCCGTGGGTTCCATTGGTTTTCATTCAGTGGATTTTCAGAAATGGAGGAGACACTTGTGTAAGCTGTAGAATCAGGCAAATCAAGACATATGATTCTGGAGTAAATGGATTAATGTTGAATTATACAAATCAACCTGGCTGTGTTTTGATGGTAAATTTATCAGGAATACTGTTATAAGCATATATTGAGATCTGACAAGATTTCATCAAAAATATAATGAAAACTAAATTCAGGCTCATATGTCATTAAAGCACATATAACTTACTATTTATTTTTGTATCAAGAAAGAAATTTACAGTGTGGATAACACCTGCTTTTATGCCAAGTATCTTGATATGTAGTAAATAATAAATAAAACACCCTTAATTCCCATTTTCTTAGCATTTGTTTTATTGAATGGATTTGAATATTTAAAAAAATCAGTCTCTTCTTGCCCACTGCCACTCCCCTCCATAGCCTAGATCAATGGTGTGAGGTCAGGAACCTCAGACAGATTGAGATCAGGGAGACAAACCTCCATGGATCTGTTATTCTTTCATTAACATGAAAATACTTCATAAAACTGAAAACATACAAATCACACTAACTTTTATGACTTCCTGTTTACAAATACATATACATCATTCATCTCTGCTAGTTATCCCATTTGAACAAATGTCACTGGGTCATTCATAACAATAGCTCCGATTTTAAACTGTCGTTTAATATCCCATGTCTGAAGAAATAGACAACAAAAGGATTCATGTGTTAAAGAAGAATAGAGAAATTGATTAGAAAGATATTTTCCAAATAATGCAAGCATCTTGAGTAAAAGAAAGCATTATTAGAAAAAGGAGGCCTAATTTTATATAAATTTGGATCAACAGCAGTGATATTGCCACATGATTCCAGGCACACTATGGGATACTCTTCTGGAGGCTAACTTAATCTTAGTTATCAAGAACGACAGGAAGGCATGGAGACTCCTGGATGTTCCTTTTTGTTGTTGTTGTTTATTAAAAAATGTGTATGTGTGTGTGTGTGTATTTTCCGAACAGGTGTAAATCAACAACAGCCCTCCCCCCCACCCCGCCACTTGTCCACACTTTTCAGTCTTCCAGTTAAAAGTTCTAATTCATATATATACCGACCCAGAAGCCAAAATTTGAATAAACTCCACATGAAATGATGAACTAAATATATTTCAGTATTTGTCAGGCCCCAGTTGGCTAGCTAATATTCAAATCAAAATCAGAATGCTCATGAAAACCAAATGCAATCTAAAGAGCAACATCTTAATCCTATGAAATTGTCTCTGATTTTTTAATTGTAAAATGATGTTATTTTATTAGAATAATAAATAATTCATAAGGTATATATAGGATGAAAATAAAATCTGTACCTCTGTAGTTACAAAAAGCTACACATAAAGTTAGAGCTTAATTTTCTTACCCAAAGTTTTCTCCACTGTGTTGTTGATCTGATCATTTATGGTCTTCAATCTGCATATATATTTGACATCATTTGTGAATGCTTTATGACCTACTCCAAAGATTTAAGTCAGTTTTATGTGTTATATATAACTCTTCTGCGAAGAGTTGTTTGTAATAGGCCTAAAATCCATTTGATCCTAATGTCCTTGTATTATCTTTCCAGTGTCTAAGCATAATGTTCTTAGTCGCCATTAAGCTTAATGAGAGCTATTTGGCACATCTATGAAAAAATATCTTCTGTCTTCAGAAAATTTGACAGCCAGAGAAATATCATGATTAGGATTTTTTTCCCACTTGCCAACAGTGAAATTAATACAGTAAAATATTAACCCCCAATTTACATTTTTTTAAAAGTATGACATAACCAAGATGCCTTCAATAATAAAGCATAAATAGCAACTTCAAAAGCAAGTTTCCACCTTTGAGAAGACCAAATCCATTTAATGTTAAGTGAAAAGCAGAAGTAGATTAATTTGTATTTTTTCAAATCAAAAATTATCTTCTATATGTGGTGCAAATTTATAGGTTCATGTAAACATAATTTTGACATTTGCTAAAATCAGAAAGTGTTACTTTTCTTGTCAAAAACAGAAAACATGGGTAAAGACAAGTGACTTTACTTTTGCTAAGTTTGCTTCACATGTATACATGGAAAAAGTCAAATCAGATGTGTTAAGTATAAACCTTGAACAGACATTAGCATCAGTGAACTATCCTTTCCCTTTTGGTTGGATAAAGTATTAAAGAAATGGCTTAAATTAACAGAAAACAATAAAAATAACAACATAATAAGGCAGTATCCAAATCAGGTGAATAAGAGTGGCATCCGACTCTTAATTTCAGCTCAGGTCTCATAGTTCATGAGTTCAAGCCCTGCATTGGGCTCTGAGCTGAGTGTGGTGCCTGCTTGGGGTTCTCTTTCTCTTCCTCTGTCTCTACTCCTCCCTCATTCTCTTTCTTTCTCTAAAAATAAATAAACTTAGGAAAAAACATCAACCACCACCAACACACAACAAACAATGAAAACACATGATTTGAGGTTCTAATGGATATTCTTAATTTTTTTAAATATTATTTTAATGTCCATTTGTGTTTGAGAAAGAGAGAGACAGAGCACAAGTGGGGGAGGGACAGAGAGAGAGGGAGACACAGAATCAGAAGCAGGCTCCAGGCTCTGAGCTGTCAGCACAGAACCTGATGCGGGACTTGAACTGACAAACCGTGAGATCATGACCGGAGCTGAAGTCCCACAGTTAACTGACTGAGCCACCCAGGCACCCCCTCTTACGTATATTTTTAATTTTTTTAACATTTATTTATTTTTGAGAGACAGAGCACGAGTGGGGAAGGGGCAGAGAGAGGGAGACAGAGAGTCCAAAGCAGGCTCCAGGCTCTGAGCTGTCAGTGCAGAGCTCAAAGCGGGGTTTGAACCCACAAACCCTGAACCCACAAACCTTGAACCCACAAATCAAGACCTGAACTGAAGTAGGGCACTTAACCACCTGAGCCACTCAGGTGCCCCTCCTCTAATGTATATTTTTAAATGTTGAGAAGCTTCTATATCAAGTCAGAAGCACTGAAATGAAATAATTAAAATTACCTACAAATAAATGTATATTCCTGGACAACATTTGCCAGTTCATGAACTTTAAGTATGGGGGAAGTAAAACCATTTACATTAAAGAGTCAGGGGTATAAATAAACTGCACTAAAACTTTGCAGCAAAATGGATTTCTGAAGGATTTCAACAATTTAAACTTAATAGCAATTAGGTTTAATACTAAATCCAGGACTTAAAGTGTCTAATGGGAACAGCCCTATGGAGATTGAATAAAAACTATAAGTAATAGTGAAAATTACCTTTATTTGATGCCTTCTATGTGCCAGATATGCTTCTCATCCTTGATTATTATGTGTAATCCTCATTGCAATCCTCCGAGATAGGTGCTATCATTGTCTGTATTTTACTGAGATAGAAGCCAAAAAACAGATACTTTAAATAGCCTACCAATATCCCAAGGTAAATGGAAGGTAAGTGGTAACATGTCTCACTTACCTACATGTTGGCTACTCTATCTCCCTTCCAATACTTTTATCAGTCAGGAATATGGACTAAAATGGATGTTTCTTCAGAAGGTTTAACGAAAGTGAGCATAATGTAGGGATTATCTGCGATGATTTGGGCAAGGTTAAAGAAAGTAACCAAAGCTGAAGAAACAAGTGTAGCATATGTGGTGGTGTTCTGCCCAGCTCTCCCCTGGATGATTATCTACTTACTCCTTTCCCCCACTATGAGAAGTGCTGGGCTCACAAAAATTGTCCTTTTTCAAAGAAGGATATCTCGCCCAAAGTTATGTCCCTTCTCTGGGAAGCCCACATTTATCGACAGATCCTCAGGGAATGAAGAGTCCCAGGCTGCCCACCATGGGAATCAAGCTTCTGTTAAGGGCCATCCCAGCCTCAGAGCTGAAGTCACATTGTCACTGCATCAGAGGGTAACTTTTCTCTCCGTCCATTCCTGCTCCCTTCCATCTCAGCAGCTCTTTTTCCTTAATAGAAATATTCCTCTCAGAGTCCATTTCTCAGGGAACTGACCTAAGACATCCAGCAAGCTGTTAACATCACAGGGCCTGTCTGGGCAAGAGAAAGACAAAGAGGTGCTTCTGAAACTCAGTAAATATGAGGGCCATGAAAAAAGAACTTGCACATCAGGAATGGTGCCTGTAGGAATGCAGCACAGCTAGTATTTTGATGGGGCACGGAGGCATAGAGAAGGATAAATATCCAGAATGTTCTCTCTTGATTTTCCTACCGCATGCCTGTGACTTTTGCTGCCTGATCCCAACTGAAGGAGGAGAGTAGGGGCCATAGGCAATATACTTTATGAAGTATCTATGAAGTATTTAGCCTCCTGGAGCATAGAAAAGGACAGGAAAGACGAGGTGGACAGTCCAAAGAGGAACCGCAAACCAAGAATAAACAGCACAATTTAGAAGACGAGTGGCTTACGTGGTGCTCAGTCTTAGATGATTTGAGAATAACAAGGTTCACTGGGATTTACAAACCAGGCAGTCTTTGTAAATCTGGAGGCATGCTGCAATTAAGTTGTCCTAAATAAAGGGTCAAATAGAATAGAAAACCTTGAGATAATACATAGTCAACAGTCTAGCTTCTATAACTTTCCTCAAAAGGGTATTAGGGTTTGAAAAATGCCTGAATTTAACATAAATAATTTATCATTACTCACCAAAACAAGCCAAGACTGGAGTAGATCAAGGTATAATAAATGCCAGAGACGGATCAGGGGCCAAAGACGCTATAGAGAAAAGGAGGGTCAAAAGACGACACAAATAAATCTTATTGCCTCCTTCAAACATTTATTTTTTTAAGTAAAATCATCTAACTTTATTTTTTTCAAAAATGTGTACAGTATTAGTTCATTTGGCAGAATTGTGAGAATGAACAGAAGAAACAGATTTGGATGTGTAGATTTCAGGTGGACAAACATAGCAAGCATATTTTTAAAGAAAGGACTTTACCTTTCTTTCCTAATAACTCCTGCTTCATTTTTTGTGAAACAACTAAAAAAATAAATCTTTATTATTAGTATTACCCAGCGAATTAATTTAATTTAATTTAATTTAATAATTTTCTCGTTTTGGGGTGCCTGGGTGGCTCAGTCAGTTATGTGTCCCACTCTTGATTTTGACTCAGGTTGTGATCTCGTGATGAGTGAGATCAAGCCCTGCATCAGGCTCTGCACTGACAGTGTGGAGCCTATTTGGGATTCTCTCTCTCTGTCTCTCTCCTCCTCAACATAAATAAATAAACTTAAAAAGATTTTATAATATGCTTTCTTTAAACAAATGTGTTCTTCACACAATCTCAAAGTATATGTGTACATACATAAACACACACACACACACACACACACACACACACACACACATACATGTATGTATATATATAGTGAAAGACCAGAACAGATGCCTTAGCAGAGGTCTGGGCACAAGCTGATACTATATGCAAGACCCTCCCTTCTCCTCTCATCATGAACTAGAAAAACACCTGAATTTTCTCAAGGATATGTGAAAAACATATGGACTTCAATTTGGTACAAGTTGCAATTATATTATTAACTTTGAAGAATTCCAGTTACATGTAAGTTCTATTTCAATCATACCTTACACATTAGTCATGGTTGCAAACAAATTTCATTTGATCAGTGGGCTGGCTATAATGCGGTATACCACTGAGAGGGTAGAACAAGATGATGCATTTAATGGAAGGTGGCTAGCAAGAAAGGGGAAGATAAGACAGTTGCATGCTGCCTTATGAACAAGTGAATTAAGTAATAAAAACAACTCAGAACCCTGGAACTGTCCTCTTATTCCAAGCAATCTTTTTGGCCTAAGGTTACAATGCATCAAGTCTTGGCACCAAAAGTTACATTGGCTCTCACTGGCCAGAGTAAGAGAATTTAAAGGGACAAGATAAAGTTTTCGTATACAGAGGTCAGGCAACATTCTTGTTGAAAATGGTTGCTAGAACTTGAATTTTTCTGAACTGGAAAGCAATTTCAGAAATTGTAGGTTATTTCCTCTTTATTATACAAAGAAGGAAACTGAGACTTGGGGATAGAGTTAAACAATAAGTGACATGATCGAGGCAAGACCTGGGCTTTCTGAAATGCTTCCTCTCTTAGATGGTTCACACAGATATCTCTACCTAGTCTGCAGTAAGCCCGGTGGTTTTTACCAACAGATCACATCTTGACAATTCTGGACCCAAGTGTTATTATGGCTATAGTAATGACAAAAATAAACAACACAAAACAGTTTTATAAGCGATAAAGACTTGTACACAGTTATGATTGTTATTGCTATGAATAGTATCTCATTCTTGCCTTCTCCTATGTCGTACATGGTGGGGTAGAGTGTGGAGTTTCTCTGGTTTTGCTCCATTGATCAGGAGAAAAAGTGATGGATTAGCTTTTCTTATAAAATTAAGAGGGTGCCTTATTTGTGGCTTGAAATCATTTAACAGAATATAAAGAGCCCTAAAGTCTGACTGTTGTGGATTGCAGTGTTCACCTCCATACATCTAATGGCTATGACTATTGTTTTCAGCAATACAAACCAAATATTTCGTCAGCATCCAGTTAATAAATGAGGAAGCTGGAACAGGGTGGCAAAGTTTAAAGTTACCATGAACTGAAAACACTTGTTCTGAAAAATATTACTTCAGTATAGAAGACAGACCAGCAGAAAAGTATTAGATAAGGGACAGAAGGAAGGAACCAAGAAACAGAGGGAGAGAGAGAGTGAGGGAGAGGGGGAGGGAGGGAGGAACACTTTCCTCTGAAACACGTCAGCCTTTCCAGTTTAGACCTGCATTACTTTGATTCTAGAATGGCATAGATCTTTTGGACTGTTTAATATAATATTGCACAATTAAGAAGTGTACTCCTTACATTCATCCCGAAATAGCTCCACACCTTGAGCTCTCTATCTGTAACCTAGATACAATTTCCCCTCTTATGCTTACACCACCTCCCCCCTGCTTCTTGCCAATTCTGTCATCCTCACCCCCACCTGTCCTTCAGCCACCAAGTCCCTGATTCACTAGTACCTTGAGGACATTTTCTTTCTTGGTCAGGTCAGTCAAAAACATGTGCAGATGTTCAAAACATGATCTATTTTATGAGTTTGACATTTTTACTGCATTTTTTCCCTCAGAAGTTAATTCAGTTTTACTGTTGAAGAAAACTGTCATTTCGCTGTACAAAAAAACACTTTGCTCTGAAAATGGCAACATTTCTCCCTAGGGCAAAATGGTGGCTTGTGAATCCTCTCCAAAAGAAAACTGAGACGTGACATGAAGTCATCATTTTCATATGAGCTGCCTATTCGTCCTTCCATTTCTCTGACAGAAGTGAGTTTTATAACTTCAAGGATAAAGCAATTTTTAGGAGACGTTCTGGGTTTCCTGAAAAATAGATCACAAGCTATTTTTGTTTTGGAAATTCTGAATACAGGACCAGAAAAGATAGAGCAACCAAATTGGAGACTGATACAGCTAGAAACACTAAACCCATTATCCTTGCAAGTATTCACTTGAAGAAGTGTAGTGTATAACAAATTATTTACTATGCTCATCTTCTCATTTGCCCCCTTCTCATGGAAGACATATTATCCTGAAACTGGGTTATATTAAAGATTGAATTTGTTATACTTATTGCAGCAGGCTAAATCGTGGTCCCCAAAACAAAAAAAGGATATATCAAAATTTTAATCTATGGAACTGTAAATATTATGGCTAGATATATGTTTCAATTAAGCTCTTGAGAAGAAGAGTCTGGATTATCCCAGTGGGCCCTAAATGTAATTCCATGTATCCTTATACAGTAGAGTCAGACAAGGAGATGAAATGTGACCATCAAAGCAGAGATGGGAGTGATGTGGACACAAACCAAAAAAATGTCTAGAGACACCAGACAGTAAGGTCCTGGCAGCACCTTGTTTTCAAATTTTTGGCCTCTAAAACTGTGGGGAAATTCATTTCTGTTGTTTTAAACCACCAAGTTTGTGGTGATTTGTTACAGGAGCCCAAGGATACTAATAAGCCTATTGAATGAAGAGTTGGTGACAACAGCTCATTGAAATGATGACTGAAATTTTGGTATGACATGCCAAAGGCCACCTACTATAAGAGTCAATGCGAAAGCAACAATCTTCTGCTGTTGGATTTTACACAATGCCTAATCTATATCACGACATATGATTTGCTTATTCCAGCTGCTCCTTGGTGATTGAAAACTTGCCCATGGATTGAAATTGGAATTGGACAATTCTATGAATTGTCTCTCCTTAAGCATGTTTAGAACTTCCTCAAGAAAGTTTTCTTTCTTGGGGTGCCTGGGTGGCTCAATTGGTTGAGCGACCGACTTCAGCTCAGGTCATGATCTCACAGCTTGTGATTTCGGCCCCGCGTCGGGCTCTGTGCTGACAGCTCGGAGCCTGGAGCCTGCTTCCGATTCTGTGTCTCCCTCTCTCTCTGCCCCTAACCCGCTCACATTCTGTCTCTGTCTCTCTCAAAAATAAACATTTAAATTTTTTTTTTAAAAAAAGAAAGTTTTCTTTCTGAAGTGTACAAAAACAATCTGCCCTTTCACTGTTTTAACTTTATCTTTATATTAAATAAACTATTTTACCTAGATATTCATTTAATTTATTATTAAATATTATTTTAAATACATTATTTACCTATATATTTATTTAAATATAAAGGTGATGATGTCATAATAATTTTCATTGTGATCAAGGCAGCTTTAAATGACTTTTATTCTTTTATAAGTGTCCATATAATGGATGTCATTGATATTTCCATACTTGTTCCTTCCATGGTGTCTAGAAAATCGTGTTTTGTAAGCAGTGCTTACTAACAAAATAGCTAGGAAAAATGATGCTGCATAATCTTTTATGTCCCCTTCCTAATTTCAGTAGTCATACCTAGAAATTACAAATGAAAAGAGAAGAGCAATGGTGTAAAATGACAATTGGATGGAACAAAGGTGCAAATCAGAAAGCATGGCAGAATTCAGGGATTTAGGATTGGAAAGAAAATTGTGGCCATGTTATTCTCGTGTTCCCTCCTCTTCAGCATTGAGTGGACAACTTAATATGTGAAAACAAGATGCTTTTGAAACAGGACATAGTCCATTCAGGAGCTTTCAAACTTTCTGGACTCAAGAACCATCTATATGACACAGGGGGCCTGGACAACACTTTAACAATCCTTGTTCTGCTCTGTGCCATTGGGCACATGGTCTGTATGAGCATTGCTGTAATTCCAAATACTGTATCTCAGAGCAAATAAAGATATAAAGGTGGAAAATTCACGTGTTAAAACAAAAGAAAAAAAGAAAAACAACTTCTTTTTTTAACTAGCTGAAGGCTTCCCTGGGTGAAAGAAAAAAAAAAAAAAAAGCCTTCTCTCATCCACCATTGTGTTGTCGGTATTGATTCTGTCTGAACAACAGTCAGTTAATTAGAACATGAGTTGAATTTATTATTTCCTTTGATTCACTAGTATATGTTCTTAAAACTTTTTTTATTCTGTTTCCATTAATTAATAATTCTATTTTGCTCAGAGAGTACTTGGACATCTACCTGTGCTCACCACGTAGCAAGTAGTGTTTTATAAAATCCAAACTTTATAGCAAATATACAAGATAAATATTTCAAACATAACTAACTATTCCTTATGGTGGTTGGAACTTGAACTTTCAGGGATCAACAGAAACATGATTCAAAGAATGAGCAAAGAGAAACTAAGCCAAAGAGAAAATTTTGTTAAACGGGAGGAAGGTTGTTTATAGTGACTCTTCAAATTTTATTTTCTGATGAATGTGCTGCAAATAATCCTCATATATATAATTCTATTATATGTGTATAATTTTTGCATATAAGAACCCTAAATAAACTAACTGGTTTCCAAAGTGTTTTGTGAATATTTATGTTAGAATTTTCTTGAATCCGTTTTCTAGGCACATAATTTATTATAGCTACTATTTATTTTAGGATTCTGTAGTGCTTTATTGTTTATAAAATACAACAGGGCTAAGCCATTTCAGGACTGACTGAAATAAGTTAACATCTGATATTAAATAAGGGATTGTGTTTTAAGAAATAGAGCATCTACACAATATTTAGAGCTGGATGGCTCATAGTCATTTTTTTTTAAGTTCGTTGGTATAAAAGTTAACTTTGCACTTCAGAAAGTTTAAAATAAAAGTAAATGATAGGTACTTGCCAAGGAAGACTCCCCAAAGAGTTCAGTGTCAAAAATTTTTATAACTAGCTTAGGTATCTTAGTAGAGAAAGTGGAAGTGAAGCCACCTGTGAAATATTTGTACAAAGGTAAGGAGAAGTCACTTAGAAGTCATAAAGTCTCTAGCCACAGAGAGCCATAGAAGTCATTCTGGACAAACTCCTCCCCTTTAGAGAGAAGGGAATTGAAACAATGCTCTCTGCTGATATTTGCAACTCTTGGAACTATGGATCGTGTCCTATGAGGGAATGCACAGAGTCAAGAGATAATTCATTCTTAAGATGAGTGGTAAGCACTCATTAAGTCCCAGATATTCGGTAGGTGTGGGGAAAATAAAAACTAATAATACCCAATCCTTGTTCTCAATGAGCTCATTGTCTTTTAGAGATCAAGAGAGAAATGTGAATAGGAACAGCTGCACTGGCTGTTCTCAAGGAATAATGATAAAGAGATTTGTTTAAATTATAACGAACATTCCAAATA
The DNA here is from genome assembly GCF_007474595.2 of Lynx canadensis. Lineage (NCBI taxonomy): Eukaryota > Metazoa > Chordata > Mammalia > Carnivora > Felidae > Lynx > Lynx canadensis. The sequence continues at coordinate 66,423,024 of NC_044310.1, read as the reverse complement.
CGTAAGGCAGGGAGCATATAAAACAGGAAGTATGGACAAAGGCAATTAGGCCTAGTCTTCTTTGCCACCTTTTTTTTTTCCACTTAAACTCTCCTCTTACTGTTTATCCCTTCAACTGAACAAATTCTGCAGCTCTGTCTCTTATTCTCTCATTTGCTCCCTTGCTCTCTTCCATTTAGCCTTTTGCAACTCTTGCAACTCTTACTCATTGATTGACAGTTCCATCATATTTTCAATCTTTATTTTAAAAGTCCCCTCCATCTTTTACACTTGCTGTGTCTTGGCTGTTCTCTTAGTACAGATTGCATCTCTTCTTGCCCTCTTCGGTGGAGTCTATTCTCATATGCCTCAATTATAACAGAATCAGGAGGAGAGGTCAGTGTCCTTTTTGCTTTTTATCACTGTCTCCAGAACTTTTTGCAACTTTCATTTTATTAAAATATAAAAACAAAATTCTGACTCCTTCATGGCTCAGAGCATGCCACTTTATCCTTCTATTTGTTCTCTACTAAATGCCCAGTGGACTTCACTTATGAAATGAAAACTTCAGCATCTGGTTCAGCTTCTTTGCCCTGGCGTCCATTGTCTCTTTTAAAAAGTTCTACATAACATGCAGATCTCTTAATTCTTTATGTCCCTTTAACCCATTAGCTATTCTTCCACTCCCATAAAAATAAATATAGCCTAAGACAGCAGTGGGAAAATAAAATGGCATATTTCATATTGATTACTTGTTGAAATGATAATGTAAGAGATATATTGCATTAAAACATATTATTAAAATTAATTTTATTTATTTATTTTTACTTTTTACTTCCTTTTATGTGGTTACTAGAAACTTAAAAAGAATATGGGTGGTTCTCATTTTATTTCCTTTAGACAGTGCGGATCTAGGCCTTTCTGATATTTCCCTTTGGTTAATCTTAATTATTGAGACGGATGAGTTAAAACAAACCTAGAAATATCATTCATGTTTGTCCTCAACAGAAACATCTCATTCATTTCTTTTTCATCCTATAAATAGAATTTCTGTTTTTCTCTCCCTGCTCACTTATACTTCAAGTTCTTTGAGGAAATCCCCATCTGGTTTTCATCATCATCACTTCCCAAGGAACTCACAACAACTTCATTATAGGAAGTTGAAAGGATTATTTTCAGCCAATATCATATTTGGATCTCCTAGAAACATTCAGAACTGTTGACATTTTTAAACATTTTATCCTATGACTTCCATAATCCTTTTTTTTTTTTATACCTACTAGCTTATTCTTATTTTACCTACTAGCTTATTCTCTCTCTTTCAAAGATCTATATGTAGGTATTTCATGTCCATTGTTTATCACTAAAAATGTAGTTTGCATAAACGTGTTTTTTTCTATAATTCAGACACTCTCTGTACATCCTTGTCTGCTTAATTGTTCCACGCATTTAAAAAAATTTTTAAGGGGCGCCTGGGTGGCTCAGTTGGTTAAGCGTCCGACTTCAGCTCAGGTCACGATCTCACGGTCCACGAGTTCGAGCCCCACGTCGGGCTCTGGGCTGATGGCTCAGAGCCTGGAGCCTGCTTCCGATTCTGTGTCTCCCTCTCTCTCTGCCCCTCCCCCATTCATGCTCTGTCTCTCTCTGTCTCCAAAATAAATAACGTTCAAAAAAAACTAAAAAAAAAAATAAAATTTTTTTTAAATGTTTATTTATTTTTGAGAGAGAGACAAACAGAGCTCAAGTGGGGGAGGGGCACAGAGAGAGGGAGACACAGAATCCAGAGCAGGCTCCAGGCTCTGAGCTGTCAGCACAGAGCCTGACGTGAGGCTCCAATTCAAGAGCTTGAGATCATGACCTGAGCTGAAGTCAGACACAACCGACTGAGCCACCCAGGCACTTCTCCACTTGAATTTTCTAAAGCCAATCAAACAAAACATGTCCAGAACAAAATTACAGAGGCTCCTCATTTCCTTTCTTACACTTGATTTACAGGTTCTTACTTCCTCATAAATGTTACCTACACATCTAGTTGCATAAGCAAAGAACATGGAATTATTGTTGATTCCCCTCTCTTTTTGATTTCCCCGTATAAATGCATTCATAAATTCTATTAATGTCTTTCGAATGAGCCTAGTTTTCTTCATTTCTACCACAACCACCTTGGGGCCTGCTTCCATTCCTTAAGTTATACTGCAATAGCTTCCTGTCTAATATATGTGTGCATCCCCTTGGTGATTTTCTAATCAATTCTTTACATGCAGCTGGCCTGATCTTTCGAAACACAATCTGATGCTGTCATTATTTCCAAACTGGTTACAACCCTTCGGTACATCTAGGAATGAAAAAAGAAAAACAAAAGGTGGGGGGCAAACATGCACACAAATGGAAATACACCTTAACATGTCTTCGGGTTAGTGCGTGATCTAAGTACCATCACTCCAGCATCATTTGCAACAGAGCCCTACCACTCTACCTCACTCTCCATACATTCCAATATCAGCCTTCTTTCAAGCCCTTAGACCAGCCATCATCCCTCCAGAAGAGGCTTTGGAAATGTTTTCTTTGGGTAGTCTTAAATCTATTCTATATGTAACTTATTTTGGATAATCATTCAAATCTCTACTTAGTGCACTGTTTTTTGTTTCTGTTTTTTCCTTCAGGCAGGTGTCCCTGACTTTGTTAAGTCAGATTTCAATGAATCTCATTGTACCACATACTCTTCTTCATATTCCTAGTGCAATTTATATTTATGGAACTATATGATATTTTTTCTACCCCCCCCCCAAAGATCTAATGTGCTGTGAAAGCATAAACTGTTTCTTTCTTTTCCTAACTGTTGTACCACAAACCCTGGCGCAAGATCTTCTCATGCAATAAGGCACCGGAAGTATTTGTTTAATAGTAAATGTTGAAAGGCACGGGCTATGTATGTTTCAATCACTTCTGTATACTTAACATCTGCCAGATGGCCTAGCAAAGAGTAAAATATAAAAATACATATATACATACATATAAACAAAACCAAAAATCTGATGAACTAATGAATAAATAAATTATATCAATTGAGTTAAAAGAACACTGAGAATTTTAATAAAGTGAAAATCTTATGATATGTGATAAGTGTAGAAAAAGCTTAGGAACCCTGCTTTGGGAGCCCCAGTTGGCATGATAAGGAGTTTGTACATAATTTGAATGTCATAGAGATCAACTAAAACATTTTGACCAGGAGTGTCACCAAATCAGATTTCCACTCTAGAAAGATTAGAAGTTGTGCAGAGTTGAATGAAGGGAATCAAGACCAGAAACACAGAGACTATTTGGGGAAAAAGTTACAATTATAAAACGTAGAGATAAGTACATAAAATAAGGAATAAGGACTGGAATTGGAGAGGAAGCTCCAAAAGAGGCAGAATCCACAGAACTTGAGGCCTGACTGAATATATATGACAACTAAAAATGGGGTAGGATCATAGGAATAAAAAAAACACACACAAAAAATGAATATGCATAGACATTAAAAGAAAAAAAAGTTTCTAGTTTATATACCTGAGTAATACTTTTTTTAAACACAATTTGGAATAGAGTTAGGAAACATATTTGGGGTGAGAGTAACTGTTTCTGAACATGTTAATTTAAATATATGTGTAGTATCAGAGTATAGATGTTCAGTGGACTAACTGATAAATACCTTGGGCTCAAAGAAACCATTAGTGATATATACTAGAAACTCATCAAAATGTTGTGTCATAGGAACTGAAGTCTTAGGAGTCACAGAGATTACACAGGAAAAGAAGGTCCAAAATAAAAACCAGGGACACCAAAATATGATGGGTGCTAGATAAAGAGAAGCTAGAAGAGAATATCAGAAAGAAATAATCCTAAATTAAAGGGCAAAACTTGGTGCCATGGAGCTCAAGGGAAGTTATAGTTTGAAACAGAAGAAAATGACCAATAGCTTTACATACTCCAGAAAGGTCAAATACTAGATCTGAAAGGAGACCATTAGATTTACAATTAGGAGGCTGTAGGTGACCTTTGGCTGGGCAGCCTCGGTGGAAAGCTGCAGGTGAAAGCTTGATTGAAGTGGGCTGGGAATTGGGAATGGGAAGAGAATGATTTCTAAGTAATGTTTGAAGAGCTTGAGAGAAGGTCAAAGTTTATCATTAGAAGGGGATAATAAAACTGAAGAAGTGTTGTGTTTAGAAATTATTTTGCCATTATTCGTATTTCATAACATTCTATACTGGTAAAAGATTTTCAAATGCTTTCTGAATTATACATAGTCGCCTTTCATTGTGTTATAAGGGTCAGATTAGCCACCAAATAGGCAATCTCTGGCTTTCTGTGTTTCCGTCCATTTCAACAATGCAGATAATCGGATTCTACACAACAAACCAAATTGGCCATTAAGACAGGACAAATTCCACATAGGCTGCTTTGAGAACTAGTGCTTTTCATCATCATGACACAGACTGTGGCTTGGACACTTGCTCAAGGTTACACATAACCCACATAATTGGTATTATGGCTCCTGGGCTGCTGAAAGTTAATCATATCTACCTCAGTCCTTTACTGGGTATAGTCCTTGAAGTAAACAAAAACAATCCCCCATTCCCTAATTTAGTGACCATTCTATTGAGTCATATACCTGCAGCTATTATTTGATATTGGACATTTTACGGTAGATAGAACATATGGGCTAAGTTTAATGAGAGTAAAGAATTCTTAGTGGAATCTGAAAACTGATTTCCTTTTAATAATGATAACACAATCAGATGCTTTTTTGGGAGAAAGTTTCCATTTTGATATAAAAATAGAGATAATTTCTGGTTTCTTATTATCCTTTAATGCATTAAACGAATGCCTGAGGACCTCAGAAAAGAATAATTGATGTAAATGATTAACACAATTTTCAGATTTTGGGTCACTGTATTCAGGGCCAGGGTCTTGATCCCCTAAGAGGCTGTGATTAACCAATGGTCTGACTTGTGCCTGCTGGAAGGTTTCACTAATCCTTGGCAGTATTATTTCATCAGTTAGTTGGATTGTGTCCAGTTTATTTGGCAAAAAATTTGTAGAACCATGCTGTGTTCATTATCTCTCCCTGACAATGATTTAATCTTATTGCAAGAGTGTCAAAGCTGGTTACTATGCTAGCTTGCTATTCTTGAATATGGAAGGGTTGCTTCAATTTTATACACACTCATATTTAACTTTGTGAATAAAAAATCTCTTTAAAATAATACAAAAATTATTAATTCATTTATTGTTATGTGTATGTGTCTGTGTGAGAGTGTATGTGTATGTGCATCCATTCATGTTCCAAGTAGTCCAACAGAGCATAGACTTTATGGATAAAAATATGATAAGAAGTGGTTCTCTAGCCTTTAAGGACCTATTGAACATTTATTTGTCCATCTTGTATATTAATTTAATAGGACTATTATATGCTATGTAATGGGTTAGACTCTCGAAATAGAGAAAATGAATAAGGCGTAAGAAATTTATCTCTTAGTTCATTTGGGCTGTTCCAACAAAAATACCATAAACTAAGTGGTTTGTGAACAACAGAAAATTATTTCTCACAATTCTGGAGACTCAAAACTACAGCAAGATCATGGCACCGGCAGATCCGGTGTCGGGTGAGGGCTTGCTTCCTCAAAGACGGCCATCTTTTTACCGTGTCTTCATAGGGCAGAAAGGACTGGGAGCTCTATGAGATCTCTTTAATAAAAGAGATGTCATTTGTTAGAATTTGTTCAAAAAATGTGTTGTTATTTGAGAAAGACCTGCTATGACTTTCTTTATGTGACTCCACCATGATCTTAGAGTCCCTGGTTTTGACCTGAGCCCAAAGGAGAAGGTGGTCTTTATTAAAATAAAATAAAATAAAATAAAATAAAATAAAATAAAATAAAACAAAATAGGGGCGCCTGGGTGACTCAGTCGGTTAAGCATCCAACTTTGGCTCAGGTCACAATCTTGGCTCGGGTCACAATCTCTCGGTTTGTGGGTTCGAGCCCTGTGTCGGGCTCTGTGCTGACAGTTCTGAGCCTGGAGCCTGCTTCAAATTCTGTGTCTCCCCTTCTCTCTCTGCTCCTCCCCTGTTCACTCTCTGTCTCTGTCTCTGTCTCTCAAAAATAAACATTAAAAAAATTCAATAAAAAATAAAATAAAATAATAAAATAAATAAAACTATATGGTATGTTAGAGGTGATATGGGTTAGAATATGTGCTTGGAAGAGAAATCAAACACCGTTTAGTTGGAGGCCAGTGAACAGGGGGGATTGGTGCCTAGGTTATAATTGTAAATAAGATAATGAGAGTAGGTGTCATTAAGAAAGTGACATTTGAGCAAAATTTGTAAGTGAGTCATGAGAACCTAGGGCAAAGTCTCTAGGCAGGGAGAAAAGTGAGTGCCAAGGCCCTCAGCTGAGAGTGTGGCTGGCAAATTAGAGAACAGCAAGTAGGCCACTGAGACGAAGCAGAGCAGGAGGGTTAATTTTATGTGTCAATTTGAGCCGGCCACAGGGTGCCAGGTTAAACATTGTTTCTGGGTGTGTCTGTGAGAGTGTTTCCAGATGGATTTGAATTGGTGGACTTGGTAAAATGGATTATGCTCCCCAATGTGATTGGGCATTATCCGATCCATTAAAGGTCTGAAGAAAACGAAAAGCAAAGGAAGGGGGTAATTTTTTTCCCGTGCCTCACTGCTTGAATGGGGACATCTCATCTCATCTTTTCCTGCATTTTAACTGAGATTTACATCATCAGTTCACCTTATTCACAGGCCTTCAGACTCAGTCTAAATTACACCACCAGTTTTCCTAGGTAACAGGTCATGAGACTTAGACTCCATAATTGCATTAGCCTATTCCTCAAAGTCTATCTATCATCTATCTATCTATCTATCTACCTATTGTTATTGTTGTTGCTATACACTTCCGCATCCCCCTACCTCCCTCTTCCTGCCCCTCCTTTTCCTCTTCCTCCTCTCCTCCTCCTTCTTCTTCTTCTTCTTTTTCTTCTTCTCTTTTCTCCTCCTCCTCCTCATGGATAATTTTGGATAATTATACATATTATCCATTTATATTATATTATATTATATTTTCTAGATATTCTAGATAAGCATACGATATATAGATACCTCTAGATCTATAGATATATTTCTATCTATAGATCTATATATACCTATAGATCTATATAGATATCTATGTATCCTATTACTCTGTTTCTCCAGAGAACCCTGACTAATACACAGAGTGAAGGAAGATACTAGTAAGAGGGGAGATCAGAGAAGTAATAGGGACCATAAGATATAGCAATAGCCTTGTAGGGTATTGTAAAGTCTTCATCTTTTCTTCCATGTAAGACAGGGAAATCATCCAAGGCTTTGAAAAGGCAAAATTATATAATCTGATTTTTGTTTGAAAGGATGCTTTTAGCTGCTGAGTTTAGAACAAACTGTAGAGGGGCTATTGCAAAAATATTCACAAGGAGTAACCGTCATCTCTGGCCTCTATCATGTAAGTCACAATCTGAAATCTGCTCTTTCTCAATTGCAGCTAGATATGAGGATAGGAGAAGAAAGCTAAAGTGAAGATGAGTTCTTTGTAATTGTCATATCATAATACCTAATGTCATTTTTATTAAGCACCCAGCAAACACTTTTAATATTGTGGAGTCGTATGTTTTAACTCCAGTTTACAGAAGAGGAGTCTGGGTCAGAACTCAGATCAAGATCAATCTGACCTCAAAGCTCATGCTTTTAACCACACCTCACGCTTTCCCAAACTCTTTAACACTCCTCAAATTCTGTAAACATCCTAAATATACCCCTTTATTAATTATTAAATAACACATCCAAGCAAGCAATGTATATAATATTCTTAAAGAAGTGTAGCAGAAAGTGGCCAGGAATGATATATGAGTGCTAGCCTCCTCTTGCCCTTGCTGATAAAATTAAATTACACTCCAAATTTGTTTCATTTCTATTTTTGAAAAACTGGAAATATCATTTTTAGCAGAATATTCATTAGATCAAAATTTTATTATAACAATACAATCTGATGGTCTTCAAAAGATGATGGGGACTTACACATAACTCTTGAAATACCCCAGGTTTAAAAGTTATCCTTGCCTGGGCCAACCAGTGTTACTGAAGCTTTCTAAGTGGTGCTATGGCAATTACCTTCACTCCTCCAGTAATAAGGATTCTCTATTTCAGTTTTCCATCTCATATATAGATAAACAAAAGGAGCAATCCTAGGTTTAGTTTAGACAAGTGATAAGGTACTCCTCAAATTGTTTTGGTTTTGAGCATTATGGCCTACAATGTGGCATGGAATGAGGACAAACTGGTTATGATATCTCAGTTTATTAGTTTACTCGCTGTGAGTCCTGGGTAAGGTGCTCAACTACTCTGAACTCATCTGTATTATGGGCATAATATTTATTCTATATTGTAGTTAAATGAGATCCTGTGCACAGCTCATTCAGTGGAGTATATAAATATATGGATGATTAGAAACCATTTTCTGTTTTGCATAGAGCAGTATTGTCTACAACAAAAGTGAAAAGCTGCATTATACAAGGAACAGCATTTTGGTTGGCATGTTCTTGGACGGATGATGATCATCCAAATGTTTCTGCTGATCTAGACACTTTCTCATGTTTAGAGTTTGTCCAAGCTGGTTGGACTTGGCAGAGGCCACTTTCAGGAACCCAGTTCCGCCACTTGGTTTGCTACTTTGTCTCTGTGAATATCTGTGAATATCATATAATTCTGAAGAGCTATCAGAAAATCTGTGAACATTACCTTCCTCCGCATTTTCAGTAAAGCTTATTCTCTGTATTGGAACATTTGTGTCACACTGCCAAAACTCCAAGTTGACAGGCTTTATCAAAATTGAAGTGTTTAACACCACATGACCATACTCTCCTGCCAAATTTTCTACAAAATTAAAGTTTAAGAGAATAATAATCCAACGAATTGCCGTCATACCTGTGGTCATTTTTTTTTTATTAGACCAAATTCATAATGAGCTGCTGTGAGTCAGTAATAACTCATTATTTAGGTCTCAGTCTCAGGAACACGCTGGGATTAGCCCTTGGTCAGGATCTCATGTACTCAAATATGGTCATGAGTTTTCTTATCAAAAATGAAATCATTAAATAAAAATCTTGGTTCTGATGACCAACCAACTAACTGAAAATAAAACACACCCACATGCAAAAAATAGCAACTCTGTTTTCAAGATGAAGTCTGGTAAAACGACAAATTTATCTTTGCCTACTTTTCTAAGAATATTATAAATGTTGTAATACAAGAACGAATATTTTCTTTTATTTCTTGTCTTTATTTCCTTGCAAAATTTTTTCATGTGTTTCTTGACAAAGACTGAGAAGGAGGAAAATGTAAAAGTGGGCTTGCAAAAAAAAAAAAAAAAACAAACTTATTGGCCTTATCCTTGACCTTTTTATCTTAGGATAATGATGACAAGAGTCATAAAATTACCAATAAATATTATCATTATAGTAAATTGGGGAATTACACAAAATATAATACAGAGGAGAGAAGTACCTGCCTTTTCAGAGAATAAACAACATAATATAATACTACAGGGCTTGAAGGAATTTCACGTGGCCCAGTCCATTCTCCCATTTTCTAACTAAAAAAAAAAAAAAATCTCTTTTAAATAATTACAAAGGTTCAAGCAAGTTTTTCAAAAAGTAGATGGTTTATTAACCTAGTTCTGACACCAATACTATTGCTTCTTTAGAGTATAGGCCTTTTGTAATTTTTGTTGTTTGTTTTTTAGCAGTTGACACATTTGTGTTTACACTCTGTTAATCTTTCACATTTGCCTCTTCAAAGGTAAAAATAATGATGTAATACTAGAATAGATTGAAAAATATATAATTTGTATTTTACTGTTGAATTTTTATGAGTTAAATGTCTCTCCATTTCAGATATGTTCTCCTCCCACAGTGCTTTAGGTGACATTTTCAAATGTAGAAAAGACCCAACTGTTCAATTGTGCACATTCGTCCAGACACCATAATTTGTCTGCGATTTGAGCTCTTCAGTGTTCCAAAATACCTATGGGTAACTGATGTCTCATAGCTCCCATTTGGTGTCATATCAATGTGTACCATCCCTGGAAAACTTTGTGAATGGCTGATAAAATCCAGGGAGAAGGCCAGGTATGCAGATGACACTCCCGTGATCATTTTCCATGAGTGGTGTCTTCCTCTCCTAATATACAATCCACCAAGGGATAGTTCTTCACTCAGTTTAATTGAATCACTCACTTTTCCCCACACAGAGCATACAGGGTGGAGGGCTGTTGGGGGTTGTTTGTGCTAAAGAATTAATTGACTTGAGTTTTCCACGTGTTATAACAAAGTGGTTTGAAGGATGGAAGAGAAGCAGTTGGTTTTATGGATCTATAGCTTACTTTGGAGTTCTCAAATGGGGGCTGGTTTATCCAGGGGGTAGTGGGGAGCCATTTATCAATGTCTGGAGAGTTTTTTTGGTTTTTGCAAGTGGGAGGATCTACTGACATCTAGTGGGTAGAGGCCAGGGATGATGCCGAACGCTCTATAATGCACCAGAAACCCTCCTACCACGAAGAATTTTCCTATCCAGAAGGTCATTATTACTGGGCTTGAGGAAGCTTGTTATGACTTTAAATTTGACACTTCCCCATCTCTATTGTACACATTTTTTTTCAGAAAGCATATTACAAAAGGAAGCTTATGAGAATACAATCTTGGACAATTCTGAACTTCATAGGTCTCAGTGAAGGAAACATAAAAAAAAGTCACTGGACTTTTTTTCTTTTCTCTTTTCTTCTTCTTCTTCTTCTTCTTCTTCTTCTTCTTCTTCTTCTTCTTTTTGTTTTTAAGAGAGAGAAAAAAAAGGAGACAGATAGGGAGAGAGAGAACAAGCAGGGGAGAGACAGAGAGAGAGAGAGAGAGAGAGAGGGGATCCCAAGCAGATCCACGCTGTCAGTGCAGAGCCCAATGGGGGCTCGGTCCCAAGAACTGCAAAATCAAGACCTGAGCTGAAATCAAGAGTTGGCACTTAACAGACTGAGCCACCCAGATGCCCCAAAAGTCACCTTACCTTCTAAAAGCAGACTTGTGAGGCACATTGTCAAATGGAGCTCACAAAGCATTATCAGACTCCTTTTCAAAGTCTTCTAAAATTTCCACCCAGGGGGCACTTAGGTGGCTCAGTTGGTTAAGCGTTGGACTCTTGATTTCGGTTCTGGTCATGATCTCACAGTTTGTGAGTTCAAGCCCCACGTGGGGCTCCATGCTGAGAGTGCAGAGCCTGCTTAGGATTCTCTCTCTCTCTCATTCTTTCTCTCTCTCTGCCTCTCCCCACCTCATGCTGTCTCTCTCTCTCTCTCAAAATAAATAAATACAAACTTTAAAAAATAAATAAATAAAATTTCTACCTTCTTGTATATGCCTATCATAAAACTAGAGAATCAAAAATTTTGGAGAGAATTTTTGCTTTCCCCACCCAGAACTAAAGGGAATTAAGAAGGAAGCCAATGGAACATCTGACATTCTAACTGACCATGGGATTAGCTATCTTTTCTCCCTGCCCCTGGTGTTTCAAGAGCCCTTCCTCCAGCCAGTTCTTAAGATCTCAGTTAATGATGGGTTGTAATGTTCTATAGCCAGCTTGGCTGATGTCGTTTAAAATGATGTCGTTACCTCCCTATAACAGCTAGTGACATGGCTCTGGACAGGCCATCAGTGAATCCAATTAAAAACCTTATTTCTTCCATGCTGTGAGAGAAATCAGGAGCCTGGGCCTCTGTTCCAGGGCTGCTAGACCACAGAGTTCCACGAAAGGTGTATTTGACACTGTCTAGTCCCTAGGCTGGCTTGAATGCAAAAAGCCTTCATTCTCCAAGGCCAGATTTGGGTTCTTCTTTCACCCCCAGACTCACAGGTAGGTTTTCTCCTTCTAACGGTAAGATTACAGAAGATGAAAATGAGGAAAAATGGTACAGGTCTTCATGTCCTGTAGTAGACACTTACAGCTTTTGCTGCGAAAAGATATTTTCTAGAAGGAAAAATGGGTAAAATAGGCCAGGCAGGAGTGAAGCTTTACAAATTGCAGGTATGCCACACTTCGCACTAACATTTCTGATTTTAAAAGCAACTTCTCAAGAAGGGTCAAACAGAATTCGGTGTGGTAATATAATTAAAGACGTTTTCAATAAGTCAGCACTTATTTCAGTTTCGTTTTCCCCTTGGATTGAAGACTGTGTAGGCAATTAGTTTAAATTAGGCTACGTGGGGATATTATTTGTATAACAAAAATAAGTTTTTCTTTATAATTAAATTTAATGGTGTTGCACCAGAGAGAAACTGAACAAGTTCCTAAGACTTGCCTTGCTCTAGTCAACCCAGACTTCTGAGATCTGTTGTTATAAGAAGTCATTTTGCTATTTTCATGACATGGTTTGCATTTTTAACATGCTAAGCAGATCCTTCTGGCTGCAAAGGAATTTTAAGTAATTCGTTTTTTTTTCTGGGGTTCATCTACGTTCCAATGCCTCCTAGGTTGTTTTGATGTTGCTAAAACCTTGCTTTTGTTTTAATCCTCCTAAAGAATGTGAACAACAGCTTCAAATTATCATATTATCTGTATATGCACATGAATTTAAGATCGAAACTTTGGAACTATTCCTATGTTTGAATCCCTTGTTCACGAACTGATTATTCATTAACACGACCTAGGTATATAGCATGTTTATACACATGCACACAAACACATATATACAAAATATATATTCCATGTATAGTGCATCATTTAAAATGTTCCTAGGGTGTGTAACTTTTATAACAAGAAAACCTAGTAAAGGAAAGAATACTTGCTATTCCTAATGCCATGACAAGTCTAGATTTCGTTTACTTTCTCTAGAGTTTGTCCTTGGTAGGGAGTGAGTTGGTTTTCTAATATTAAACCCTCTTTCTACCAACATGAGTAGGAACAGTGATTTTATATTAACAGACACAAGATTTTCTGGTAGCTAGACAGTCTTGGATTTTCATCCCACTCAGTCATTCACTAGTTTAACACTTCAGGGAGGTTACTTCAGCTCTTCTAACCACGGCTCTTGCACCCATAAATTGGGAAAAATAAGGCCATCACAATAGGCTGTTGCAAAGGTCTAATGAATTCATATGCTAAAAATGCTAAACACAGTCCAAACAAGCAGGTAACAATTGGTGAGTAGTTATAATCATTGTTAACTGGTTTTTGCTGTCATTAAGAGAAAAAATGAGGAGTCATCAGGTGGAAAGAAAACATCAAATAATGCTACTCAAGTTTGAGTTTATTAAGTTGACACTCTTCTATCAGCCACTCTGGCCTTCAGAGCAATTAAAGCAGGTTCATGAATCAGATCCAAACAGATAGAACTGCCTTATGCCTGCCCTACCTTTTTCTCATGCTATTCCACAGGCCTGGAATATCCCCTCCCACTTGCTGCTTAGTAAATGGCTATTAATTTTACAGACCCTGATTTAAGATGTATTTATTCTGCAGAGCTGTGGCTGATATTTCCAACTTCTAGCTATATTTGGTACTTTTCATCACAAACCATTGGTTATTGCCTGAAATGTAGAGATCCAAAGAAAACACCAAGGATCTTTGCACTAGTTGACAACACCCTGTCTGTTTACATGCTTAATGGGATTATAACATAATGAGGCCAACTCCACCAACATTCGCAAATATCAACTTTTTGATTATCAACTACGTGTTATGAAATCTAATTCTGCATTTTTGAAAACTGTCTCATGAGATATTCTAGTTAACTCATGTTTTCACCACCATGAAAAGAGTAATCTGTGCTTCTGAAAAAAAAAATGGAGGAAAAGTACACATGAAAGGTTGCCAAAAATATAAACGTGAAGTTGCTTTGTCGAGTAAGCCAAAAAACCAAGAGGAGAAAAAAAAGGTTTCCTCACAATTTCCAGATAAAGACTCTGGAAGTGCATCAAGGTAGAAACACACCGTTGGAAACAGGTTTTAAAAACAGCATATTAAAATACAAAGAAAAACACAGAGAGAGAGGAAGAGAAGGAAGAACAGAGGGAGAGAGAGAGGACAATTGTGATTTGAGGCAGTTCCAAAGCAAAGCAGGTTTTAGGCAAGAACTTTTGGGGCACCAGAATTTGAGAGAATCCTGAGATGAAAATTTGTAGAGTAGTCTTCTTCTTCTGGTCGAGAAGGGAGTGAGCATATTAGAAGGAAAGAGACAATTTCAGAAGTCCGTGAGAAATGACACGTATTCTCTCTCCAAACCTGGAGTGAATAAAATACAGTTTGAAAAATATTTCAAGTAGTGTTAAAATAGGCTATCAGAGTATTTATTAATGCTGTCAGACTGCTATAGGACATGCACATTTAGAATGAAAATCTAAAGTCTGCTTCACAGAGGTCTGTTTAAAAGAATTGTGATCTTTATATAAATACATGGTGTTCTCTCTCCTTTCCCTCTGTAAGAGAGATCCCTTTAGAATTCTCCAAATGCAGGTGCTTTTGAGTTCAGTTTTCCTTGAGCTAGAATGGAATATTGCATGTAGTTCTTTGAAACCAGCCAAGATTTGTGATGAAATTCTCAAGAAAGCCATATATTGGAGATTTTTTACAAAACAACAAAAACATCTGAATATTAAAAAAGAAAAGACAAAACAAACAGGGAATGGTCTAAATCCTGGCAGTTTGTCATAATCTCACTAGATTAATTTAAATCTGGATAAAGGACACTTAGCCTTTCAAACTTTGGTTCATGAATCTGAAAATCTTGGCAAAGAGTTTCCTTAAGTAGTGTGATATTTTGTATTTAGGATATAACTTGTTGAATGTTAATTGTGGGGAGTTTGGACACAAGGGTTGTTTAAAAGAAAGTACCATAAAGTTCATACAGACACAATGAACATGAAAAATGTTATTCTAGTTTGCTCCATAACACCAAAAATAGTAGTTAATTTTCCTAATATCCTATATATAAAATCTTTTCAATCAGGATATTAGAAGAAATTGTGCTGCTTTCTGTCAAACCTGTTGACATTGATTTGCTATTTGTCAGAGGAAAAATAACCAGAAATCATTGCTCCCATAATTGTGCAGATATAAGTTGTAGTATTATTTCCTATTGTCAATAAATAAGCAAATAAACAAACAAATAAATAAAGCTCACATAAACTCTTGTGAATCAACATACTTTCCTTAAGAGGACTAAAATTTAAAAATTAATCAATGCTAATATTTTAAAACAAAAGTTTCATTTATTGAAAAATCCATTTAACATACATTGTGTTTTATTCACTATTTATATATTTAATTGATGATGTATTTGATTCAAGCCTGGGATATAAATGTAGCATTTTAATTAACAGCTGATAGCTATTACTAAGTAAATGATGTATCTAATTTAATAGAGCTGAACTTATCTGGTTCTGAAAGTGATTGATCTTTTCTTGAGAGATTCATCCATATCAAAAGGTGATGTATCTCTTTCAGTATAAGCTCACTCAAATCTATAATGAATGTGTGTGTGTGTGTGTGTGTGTGTGTGTGTGCGTGCGTGTGGAGGTAAGACAAGGAACAAGTTTGCCCTCAAGTGGACTTCAAAGGCAGATCAGAGTTTCTAAACAGAGAGTAGGGGAAAATGTTGACATCGTAGATTTACATATTTGGAATCATAGGGAAGAAGCTAAAATACATGCCCCATTTTTTATGGAAGCTCTTTCCCTGTGGGAGCTTATTTTTTGTAGCTGCTTCCTTATGCATTACATTATTGAAATGCCACACCATGGTTTTAGCCATACTTCAAAATATTGAAATATTATTTGGCATCCATTAGTTATTTTGTTAAATTTTTAGAATGTTTCAAATGTGCCCTAAAACCATCTAAAACTGGTGGTGGTTTGAAAAATCTCCGAAGTCTGAAAAAGATCTGAAAATATGAAAAATCTCAATTTTTCCTTCTCCAATAGACGTTCACTGTGCTAAGAAATCTTCGTTGAATGTATAATTAAGGCTAGATGGCAATTTCTTAAACTGGGTTTTACCTTTTAGATGCACTAAATAACCTAATTCTTATAACTTTAGCAGCATCTGACCTGTCTCAAGTAAATCAATTTTACTTCCTCCTACCAGTGTACATCCAGACTATGTGTTTAATATTATGTAGCTCTTTTTCGTTATGCTGGACTTAATTTTATCAGTAATTTGTAACTTCAGTTCAACATTTGCAATTTGTTGTGAAAGAATCCTAATTTTTAAGCAAAGTTGTTTTTCTCAGTGCTAAGAAAATATGCACAACATCTGCAGTTCCTGGAAGATAGTAGTTGCTAAATAAATTTTTAATGAATGAGTAGATGAATACCATCTTTTTTGTTATTCTAACAATCTGGAATATTTATTTTTTATCCTTTTTTCATTCTATGATTCATATGTTGTGAAAAAATACTAAAATTTGATACAAATAAAATATTACTTTATCAGAGAACTTATTTCCATCTTGACATGATATAAATTTTATTGTGGTGTCAGTAGTTAAGAAATAGCTTTTTTGAAAATATGTTCCCAGTTTTAATGTAATCAGGGAAATGTTACTTCACGGATGTATACTAAATGAGTACAATTTGTTTTGTTTTGTTTTGTTTAATTTGAGAGAGAGAAAGAGTGCCTGTGCAAGCATGGTAGGAACAGAGGGAGAGGGAGAGAGAATATTAAGCAGGCTCCACCCTCCTCATCCAACCTAACTCAGGGCTCAATCCCTGGACCTGAGCTGAAATCAAGGGTCTAGGGCTTGACTGACTGAGCCATCCAAGTGTTCTCTGTGTTTTGTTTTGTTTTGTTTTGTTTTGTTTATTTATTTTGAGACAGAGACAGAGAGAGCAAGCAGGGGAGGGGCAGAGAGAGAGGGAGAAAGAGAATCCCAAGCAGGCTCCGCACTGTCAGTATAGAGCTGGATGCAGGGCTCAAACCCACCAACCATGAGATCATGACCTGAGCCAAAACTAAGAGTTGGATGCTCAACTGATTGAGTTACCCAGGGGCCCTCTCTTCTTTTTAATTTTAGAGAGAGAGTGACAAATCATTTTTTAACGTGTGTTCACACAGGATTTTTCTTAATTGAAATAAACATAGTTTAGAATTAAAAATAAACAGCTTACATACTAGTATTGGCTAACTTGTGCTAAAATTTAAAAAAATCTTAAAAGTTTATTTTCTCATTCCGAATCCAATAAGGCAGGAGGAAAAACCTGGGGAATTGTCCATCAGCTTTTAATGCTTTTACCAGGAAGTGGCATATGTCAGATCCTGACCAGTGCAAGTCACATGGGAAATACGGAAAATCAAGGGAGTGCAGACGGTAATTTCCCTATATGCTAAAAAGTATGGGGAAACCTGAAATAGTGAGGAGTGGCTTTGTCTATCATAGCTTGCAAGAAAGTAATAGCTTTTAAAGAAATCAGAGTATTTGTATGTAAAAAAAAAGTTAAATTAAAAACAAACAAAGAGCATGGCAGAAGAAAAATGCAGTGGAAAAATGTAGTTTTACTTTAAAAATGCATGTAACTCTAGGTGATTCACATGTAGAGGATCTTCCTGCTTTACCTTCTCTGGTTTATCTTTATTTATCTGATTTATCTTTGCATATTCATAGCACTTAATATATCATGAACAATATTTATCACATAGTAGGTTTTTAATATGTATTTGTAAACATAAAAAGAATCAGCAGTAATGAATGGAACACCATATCTAAAATCTTGGGTTACTAACTTTCTAAACTGTCAGATTATGGCAGAAGAGATTAAGATAGCATAGGAAGTCACTGTGAGGATGGTTAGTGAGAATCTGAGCTTCTGGGGTCCGAATATCCAGTGAGCCATGGCCGGTGTCAGGAGACAACAGTGAGGATTCTGGGGGAGATAGAAACTGAACTGAATGATAGAATTCTACCCAAGAAAACAGAATCGGAATTTTTAGAGGACCAAAGTTATCTAGAAATCTGTATATCATACCAACTAACAACAAACCAAATTAAGATAGTTCTTATTCACAGCAAGATTTTAAAACCAATTGACTGGACTTGTAAAGGCCCTTATTATACTGACAATGTAAAATTCCCTTACATAATTTTCCAGAGTCTTCTAATTCTTACAGAAATTTCCTTCTCTGCATGTCTTATTGCATTAGACAATTAATCACCTTAAATTTATGCTGACTATTATTGTTCATCTTTACTTCACTCTGTAAGAAATTTTACCCTCAAACTTATGGTGTACATTTTACAAAGTACATTTGATAATGAACTCAGACATAATGGAATTTAACACTATTATAATAACACCCTGATTAACCAGAATTGTTCTGGTTAATTGCATTTTCTAATAATTACACTTAACAAGTGAATTCTATTCCTTTAAAATGTTGTCAAAATTCTTCCTTTTCTCAGTTGCATTAGTTCATTTACTACTTTCATAACTAAAACATAGATGAAGATAATTGAATCTCTCTGATAATTGAGAATCTGGTAGTGCCTGGAGGGTTCTCCTTCTAAAACTAAATACTCAACTTTGTATTTGTCCTAGAGAGGTAAATGTAAAGATTCACATAAATTTGAGTGACTCCAGAAATTATCCAGGACTTAAAATTTTCAGAAACACAACACACACACACACACACACACACACACACACCTTTCCATTTTATGACAACCTTTCAAATTTCAAGAGAAGCCAAATATTTTTTTACTAATTGAGGATTCAATTTAATTGAATTGTATTGACTCAAAGTCTTGTCATGTTGAAAAAAAGTTATTTTTCAAACTCAAAATTCTTCCCAGTATCTTAGGATGATAAAACATCTTGCAATTATTGAATATCCAATATCTACTTAATGGTTATATAATTATGTATGTGTGTATGCTTCTAGATTTATTTGCACAATTATGGAATATTTCAAATGTACAAAAAAGTATAGAGAATAGTATAACAAACACTAGCATACCCATCTCCAAGCATAAAATTTTGCAATCAGCCACATGTTTGAGTTTTTAAAGACAATACCACTTTCTCTTCCTGAATTTACTGTTAATCACTCTGTTCTATATATTTACTCTATGTACTGTTCTACTTTTAGCATTTGATAAATGTATTTCATATTTATATACTTCCATATATTTATATAATTTCAGAAATATATACTATATATTTTCTATATATTTTTATACACATATACATGCATTGTTTTTCCATTTATAGCCTGTATTATATATAGAATATATATATTTAATGTTATCAAACTATATGTTAACTGTAAGTATTAATCTACATTCTGCTTTTTTAAAATTTTGTTCAAGATTAGGATTTCATTATTTTTCCACTTGCTTCTTAATATTCTAGCTTATTTATCATGCTGTCATGTTGTATTTAATCATATGAATCTACAATTATTTTTTCTCCAGTAGATAAATATTTTAATTATTAAGAAGTTCTTACATCACAATGGTGCAATAAATGTTATTATACATGTCTTCCATATACATATATGAGAAAGATTTCCCGGGATATATGCCTAGATATGGAACTTGAGTCTAAAGTTCGAGGCATTTTCGCTTGATGACATAAGACTAAAAGTTCTCCAAATGAATAGAATGTATCTACACACATAACAACAAGGCTCTGTGGCTCCACAACTTTGCCATATTTGTTATGATGAGAATTTTAAATTTGGGCTGATGTGATAAATTTACAAACATACCGATTTGGAGTGGTAGCCTACATTTCTCTGTTGTTATTTATCAGCTCCTTAAGCATTTATTTCTCTATTTAGTTTTACTGTTCATTAAATTGTTCATGTTTTATGCCCAATTTTCTTGGGCAGAGACATTAATTAGTAGTTTAATGGCATATTCTATTAGCAAGGTTATGGTGGAATAGTCACTGTCCTACATCGCTGGTGGGAATGCAAAATGGCATGTCTACTCTGGAGGTGAATTTGACAATGTCTAGTAATATTACATGCATTTCTACCCTTTAACTGAGCAATCCCATTTCTAAGAGCCTATTCTGAAGATAAACTGGTAAACTATAAAAAAATGGATCACAATCTGTTTGATGCAGACTACTTGTGTAGCAAATTTTGGAAATAATTCCAACATCCATCTGCTTGAGTAAATGCAATCAACAGAATGGAATTCTGTGAAGCTACAAAAATAATGAGGAATAAATTTATATACTATTACAAAATTATTACTCAGTTTAAAAAAACAAGGTGAAAAAAAGGGTATTGAATACTGTCATTTATCTCAGAAAGGTGTACATATATACATACAACTCTTTCTTAGATAAATACTTATATCTTTCATATATATGTGTGTGTATATATATATATATATATAAGCTAATTTTCTTTGAGCATATCTTATTTCAGAGATTTGAATACATAATCATATTTCAAATAAAACACACTAAAAATAATTCATAAAAATTGAAAGCAATAAAATAAAATACATTTAACCTATTAGTTTTACTATGATTTAGTTGGTAATATAACCAGAGGTGAGTTATTTCAAGTCCCTATAAATATAATAATTTGACTATATACACACCAGCGATATAACCTAAGATTTTTTAAAAAATGGAAAAAGTTAAACTGTTTTTGTTAATCCTGTTGTTAGTAATAATGTTATTATTATGCTGAACGTTTTATATAATTTTATTTTTTTAATGTTTAATAGACAAGCAGTCTATTATTTTGAGAGAGAAAGACAGAACATGAGTGGGGGAAAGGTAGAGAGAGAGGGAGACACAGAATCTGAAACAGGCTTCAGGCTCTGAGCTGTCAGCACAGAACCCCACGCCAGGCTCAAACTCAGGAACAGTGAGATCATGACCTAGGCCAAAGTCAGATGCTTAGCTGACTGAGCCACCCAGGCGTCCCCACATATAATTTTATATAATTAATGTGTATTGAATATATATTGTTATAAATAAGTATACAAATAAACATAAAACTATTTATTTACTTAATTATATATTTAATTATGTTATATGATTAGGTTATACTTCTATTTGTTATTTAATATTGTTCAACATGAAGGAAAACACCTTTTTTAAAGAACACAAATTCAAAGGTAAAATTTTTAAGAATTTTAACGCTGTGATAACAGAGCATTACACTAAACACAAAGCCTTTCTGAGCACAAGATCTTGTGCAACTGCCCTGGTTGGCTGTCCATGGAACCTGCTTGTGCACATTCCCATCCTGCCTGAGCCTCAGAAATTTTGTTGTAAAATGTGGTTAATGATTATATCTACTGGTTGAATTAAGAGAATAACTCTAATAAATTTCTCATAAATGTCTATCAGTGCATTTTCTTGTTGGATTCTTTCTATAGTTAGACAAGCAGTACAGTATAAAATAAGGGTTCATGGGGCACCTGGGTGGCTCAGTTGGTTAAGCGTCCGACTTCGGCTCAGGTCATGATCTCTCGGTCTGTGAGTCCGAGCCCCACGTCGGGCTCTGTGCTGACAGCTCAGAGCCTGGAGCCTGTTTCAGATTCTGTGTCTCCCTCTCTCTCTGCCCATCCCCTATTCACGCTCTGTCTCTCTCTGTCTCAAAAATAAATAAACGTTAAAAAGAATTTTAAAAAAGGGTTCATGAAACTTAAAAGTAGGTAGGTATATTTTAGTGAAAGAGAAAAAGAATTTAAGTGGAAGAAAGCAATTTGGCAGAGATTAAAAGCAGATTTCAGTGAAAAGAGACACAATTTAAATAAAAGAAAGAAAGAATGATTGATGGGGAATGGTTCAAGATTAGAAAAGGTTGGGTCCATAAAAATTAGCATGAGATTGGCCTTTGGAATAAAAAAAAAAGCCAAGTTGTCCTTCCAGATGAATCACAAGGAATTACAGTGACCACCAGTAGCATCTAACCATCCTTTATTCCCAATCTTGCCCTCGCCTCAACTGCTGAGAAATTTCTTACCCGTCAGACATCCAAAGATTATATAATATATAATCCATATATAATCCAAAGATTATAAAAACCACCAAGGCACAAAGCCATGAAGATATTTAAAAGCAAATGAGTGTCCCTCAGATTTTGTAATGCTAGATTTGTACTTAATTTTAAGGCTTATTTTGTGAATTAAAATCTTATTTTGTTAACTTTGTTTCTTACTAAATTATACACATACATCTTCCTGTATAATTTTTTTTAAATTTTCTGCAGTGTGTTGGAAAGAAAAATTATTCTTTGTACATTGAAAGAGGTATTTAATTATGATATTTTAACATTAAATGGACCATGATGCAAAATTTGGCATAATTTCATTACCAGATTGAGTAGATCTTAATATAACATATTGTAGGAGGACTTGCATGCCCTAGAATACTGGTAAGAAGAAAATAATTTATGAAAAAAAAACTGAAAACAAATCTAGTCCATTTGACATTTTTATTTTGTAATTTTGAATATTTTCTATTTTTTTAAAACAACTTTTTCACACCACTATAGAACAATTAAGAAATGGTTGCCTTTTGCTTTGGCCTTTGGGTATCAGCTACAGAATTGCCTGTGTTGCTTGCATATTTTGACTTATGTGATATCTATGGTGAGAAGGGGATATTGTTTGCAAGTACAGTTACAGATAACTACAGCATAATAAGGTTTAGAAGGTAATTAAAGGCACAGTGCAATAAGGAAGCTGCAATGTCTGTTGTACCTATGGCTGCAGTTAGTAAAGAACATGCCTAAAACATAGAAAGTGTTGGGATGAAACCAATTGAAAGTGTTATGAAAATGTAACAATAATAGGAAAAGGGAAGTCATAGAATTTCAGAAAGTAAAACAGGAAGGATTTTAGATGTCATCTCACAGAAAGTTCCAGGGTCTCTGTAGATCTTCCATGACAGAAAGTTGTTCCCTCATAAAATATGAGTAAAGTTATCCTAAACTTGTATCCTAAACCTATAAGAGAGTGTAATACATAAGTGTGCATCAGGACTTTTCAAATATGGGGAACAAGAAATATCTGTCACGCTTCTTAGACTTTCATGCCCCCCCCCTTTTTTTCTGTTAGAAAGACACATCAAGATTTTGAAGAACACCTCTTCCATGTTGCATTTGGCAAACACTGGTTTTATACATGATCTTAGGTCAGGAAGTGACTTTTTAAAATTACCCAAATAATTGGCTGCAGTGACAGAGGGGCAAAGGATATGAATGTTGTAGGACACAACTTCTATATGTCAAGCATTTGACATATACCTTTCATAGTCATTATAGTCACCATTATAGATGAAGATGGAGGTTCCAAGAAGGGACACAATTTTTAGTCATAGGGCTACTTAATAGAACAACTCTGATTTTGTTCCAAAGTTGACAATATACTCTTTCTACTGCAAAAGATAAAACAAAATTTTAATTCAATTTTTAATCTAAAAGGTATATTTGGATATGATTTAGTAATGTTTATTAAAAAGCAATGGCTGACAGTTAATAGCTCTATAGTACTTACTAATTGCCAGGAAATATTCTAATGATTCTAATAGCATACATTCTATATGATTTAATACAACAACAGGGCAAGGTAAATACTACAAAAGACAGGTAAGGTAACCTGTCCAAGGTTCACAGTTCATAAATATTGAAGCTGTTATTTGAAGCCAGATGTTGTGTTCCAAAGTTCTAAATATATACTACATCTTAGGGAAACAATATAAAATATAAAAAAATAAATTGTCATACTTTGAGTCAAATAACCAAAATCACCATTCCATAATTTTTGGAGCACTTGCTATGTGCCAGACATTGTTCAAAACACTAGGGATAGAATGCTAAATCAGACTAAGTTACTTTTTCTCATGGAGCCTACATTTTCACGAGGTGGAGAGTAAATTTTAACATAAAATAGATATATGTTGATATAATGATAAAGACTAAGAAAAATATAATAGGTAAGTAGAATTTTAAAAGGGGGTGTGCTAATGTGGAATTGGTATCTACTTTAGTTACCAGGGTGGGTAGGGTTGCTTCACCTACAAAGTGCCATCCGTTGGAGCCGAGTTCTGAATGATGGGGAGTACTCCAGGTACAAGTCTGAAAGAGCAAGTGCAGAAAAAGATCTGAAGTATAGATAATCTGGGCAACAAAACAAAGCAACAACAAAAACAACAACCAGCAAGCTGGCCAGTAGACTATGTTGAAGAGATGGAATTTTTTCCTAAATGAAATTAAGTAAGAAGCCTTTGCCAAGACTTTGCAGAGAAGAAAAAAATTGGCTTAAATACCCGGCCCATATCCACTGGCTCTGACCACTTAAATATTCTTCAGCTGATTTCCAACTGCCTGTATCTGCACCTCGTTGGGGCTTTCTCTGAAGCTTTGGAAGGAGGAACTGCTCTCATGCTAGTAAGCAAATGTACTGGAAATCCTGAGGCAGCTCCCAGGCGATGACTGCTGTATATAAACACCAAAGTTCTCTCACCCTTTTTTTGGTGGGATAACTCCAAGGAGCCATTTTCCAGAGCTTCTTTGGGAGATTAAGCTTTAATAAGCCACAGAGATAGCTGGCTTTATTGGCTGTCTTATTTCCTTTTTCCACTTCAGATTTACTTTCTAAAATGATGACTTTGGCTGCTGTGTGAAGAATGAACTGAAAGCAAGTACGGGGATGATGGCCCATTTCAGTGCTCCAAGTAAAAGACGATAGTGGCTTAAATTAAAAAGTGGAGATGGAAGAATGTGGGTACATTGAGAATACACGTTGAAGGTAGGGCCAACAGAACTGTTGATATATTGCTTAAGTATGTGCCAGAAGAGAAGATTCATTAAGCACTCATAAAGTTTTCACTTGAGCAACTTTGTTGATGGTGATGCCATGTACTGAGATGGAAGACTGGGAGGCTACACTCTGAGCAGAATGAATTAATATTCTATTTGCAAAATTCTTTTTTTTAATTTTATTAATTTTATTTTTTTAATTTACACCCAGATTATTTAGCATATAGTGCAACAATGATTTCAGGAGTAGATTCCTTAGTGCCCCTTACCCATTTAGCCCATCCACCCTCCCACAACCCCTCCAGTAACTCTCTGTTTGTTCTCCATATTTATGAGTCTCTTCTGTTTTGTCCCCCTCCCTGTTTTTATATTATTTTTGTTTCCCTTCCCTTATGTTCATCTGTTTTGTCTTTTAAAGTCCTCATATGAGTGAAGTCATATGATTTTTGTCTTTCTCTGACTGACTAATTTCACTTAGCATAATACCTCCAGTTCCATCCACGTAGGTGCAAATGGCAAGATTTCATTCTTTTTGATTGCCGAGTAATACTACATTGTATATATATATATACCACTTGTTCTTTATCCATTCATCCATCGATGGATATTTGGCCTGTTTCCATACTTTGGCTATTGTGGATAGTGCTGCTATAAACATGGGGGTGCATGTGTCCCTTCGAAATAGCACACCTGTATCCCTTGGATAAATGCCTAGTAGTGCAATTCCTAGGACATAGAGTAGTTCTATTTTTAGTTTTTTGAGGAACCTCCATACTGTTTTCCAGAGTGGCTGCACAGCTTGCCTTGCCACCAACAATGCAAAAGAGATCCTCTTTCTCCACATCCTCGCCAACATTTGTTGTTGCCTGAGTTGTTAACATTAGCCATTCTGACAGGTGTGAGGTGTGATTGTGGTTTTGATTTATATTTCCCTGATGATGAGTGACGAGCATTTTTTTCAAGTGTCTGTTGGCCATCTGGGCGTCTTCTTTGGAGAAGTGTCTATTCATGTCTTTTGCCCATTTCTTCACTGGATTATTTTTTTGGGGTGTTGAGTTTGATATGTTCTTTATGGATTTTGGATACTAATCCTTTATCTGCTATGTCATTTGCAAATATCTTCTCCCATTCTGTCGGTTGCCTTTTAGTTTTGCTGATTGTTTCCTTTGCTAGGCAGAAGATTTTTATTTTGATGAGGTCCCAATAGTTCATTTTTGTTTTTGTTTCCCTTGCCTCCAGAGACGTGTTGAGTAAGAAGTTGCTGCAGCCAAGATCAAAGAGTTTTTGCCTGCTTTCTCCTCAAGGATTTTGATGGCTTCATGTCTTACATTAAGGTCTTTCATCCATTTTGAGTTTATTTTTGGGTATGGTGTAAGAAAGTGGTCCAGGTTCATTCTTTTGCATGTCGCTGTCCAGTCGCTGAAGAGACTGTCTTTATTCCACTGGATATTCTTTCCTGCTTTGTCAAAGATTAGTTGGCCATATGTTTGTGGGTCCATTTCTGGGTTCTCTATACTGTTCCATTGATCTGAGTGTCTGTTCTTGTGCCAGTACCATACTGTCTTGATGATTACAGTTTTGTAGTATAGCTTGAAGTCTGGAATTGTGATGCCTCCTGCTTTGGTTTTCTTTTTCAAGATTGCTTTGGCTATTTGGGGTCTTTACTGTCTCCATACAAATTTTAGGATTATTTGTTCTAGCTCTGTGAAGAATGCTGGTGTTACTTTGATAGGGATTGCATTGAATATGCAGATTTCTTTGTGTAGTATTGACATTTTAACAATAGTTGTTCTTCCTATCCAGGAATATGGAATCTTTTTCCATTTTTTTGTGTGTCTTCTTCAATTTCTTTCATAAGCTTTCTATAGTTTTCAGTATATAGATTTTCACCTCTTTGGTTAGATTTATTCCTAGGTATTTTATGGTTTTTTGTGCAACTGTAAATGGGATTGATTCCTTGATTTCTCTTTCTGTCACTTCATTGTTGGTGTATAGGAATGCAACCAACTTCTGTGTGTTGATTTTATATCCTGCAACTTTGCTGAATTCATGAATCAATTCTAGCAGTTTTTTGGTAGCATCTTTTGGGTTTTCCATATAGAGTATCATGTCATCTGCGAAGAGTGAAAGTTTGACCTCCTCATGGCCGATTTGGATGCATTTTATTTCTTTGTGTTGTCTGATTGCAGAGGCTAAGACTTCCAATACTATATTGAATAACAGTGGTGAGAGCGGACATCCCTATCTTGTTCCTGACCTTAGGGGGAAAGCTCTCAGTTTTTCCCCATTGAGGATGATATTAGCATTGGGTCATTCATGTATGGCTTTTATGATCTTGAGGTATGCTCCTTCTATCCCTACCTTCCTGAGGGTTTTTATCAGGAAAGGATGCTGTATTTTGTCAAATGCCTTATCTTCATCTACTGAGAGGATTATATGGTTCTTGTCCTTTCTTTTATTGATGTGATGAATCACGTTAATTGTTTTGAGGATATGGAACCAGCCCTGCATCCCAAGTATAAATCCCACTTGGTCGTGGTGAATAATTTTTCTAATGTATTGTTGAAACCAGTTAGCTAATATCTTGTTG
Source organism: Lynx canadensis (assembly GCF_007474595.2). Lineage (NCBI taxonomy): Eukaryota > Metazoa > Chordata > Mammalia > Carnivora > Felidae > Lynx > Lynx canadensis. The sequence continues at coordinate 66,395,605 of NC_044310.1, read as the reverse complement.
AAGATTTTTGCATCCATGTTCATCAGGGAAATTGGTCTATAGTTCTCCTTTTTAGTGGGGTTTCTGTCTGGTTTTGGAATCAAGGTAATTCTGGCTTCATAGAAAGAGTTTGGAAGTTTTCCTTCCATTTCTATTTTTTGGAACACCTTCAAGAGAATAGGTGTTAACTCTTTTTTAAATGTTTGGTAGAATTCCCCTGGAAAGCCATCTGGCCCTGGGCTCTTGTTTTTTGGCAGGTTTTTGATTACTAATTCGATTTCCTTACTGGTTATGGGTCTGTTTGAATTTTCCATTTCTTCCTGTTTCAGTTTTGGTAGTATATATGTTTCTAGGAATTTTTCCATTTCTTCCAGATTGCCCATTTTATTGGCATATAATTGCTCATAATATTCTCTTATTATTGTTTTTATTTCTGTTGTGTTGGTTGTGATCTCTCCTCTTTCATTTTGGATTTCATTTATTTGGGTCCTTTCCTTTTTCTTTTTGATGAAACTGGCTAGTGGTTTATCAATTTTGTTAATTCTTTCAAAGAACCAGCTTCTGGTTTCATTGATCTGTTCTACTTTTTTTTTGGTTTCAATAGCATTAATCTTTATTATTTCTGTCTTCTGCTGGTTTTGGGTTTTATTTGCCATTCTTTTTCCAGCTCCTTAAGGTGTAAGGTTAGGTTGTGTATCTGAGATCTTTCTTCCTTCTTTAGGAAGGTCTGGATTGCTATATACTTTCCTCTTATGACCGCCTTTGCTGCATCCCAGAGGTTTTGGGTTGTGGTGTTATCATTTTCATTGACTTCTATATACTTTTTAATTTCCTCTTTAACTGCTTGGTTAGCCCATTCATTTGTTAGTAGGATGTTCTTCAGTCTCCAAGTATTTGTTACCTGTCCAAATTTTTTCTTGTGGTTGATTTAGAGTTTCATATCATTGTGGTCTGAAAATATGAACAGTATGATCTCAATCTTTTTGCACTTACTTAGGGCTGATTTGTGTCCCAGTATATGGTCTATTCTGGAGAATGTTCCATGTGCACTGGAGAAGAATGTATATTCTGCTGCTTTAGGATGAAATGTTCTGAATATATCTGTTAAGTCCATCTGGTCCAGTGTGTCATTCAAAGCCATTGTTTCCTTGTTGATTTTTTGATAAGATGATCTGTCCATTGCTGTGAGTGGGGTGTTGAAATCTCCTAGTGTTATGGTATTACTATTGATGTGTTTCTTTATGTTTGTGATTAATTGCTTTATATATTTGGGTGCTTGCACATTTGGCGCATAAATGTTTACAACTGTTAGGTCTTCTTGGTGGATAGACCTCTTGATTATGATATATTACCCTTCTGCATCTCTTGATACAGTCTTTAAAGTCTAGATTGTCTGAGGTAAGTATGGATACTCTGGCTTTCTTTTGTTGACTATTAGCATGACAGATGTTTCTCCATCCCCTTACTTTACTTTCAATCTGAGGGTATCTTTAGGTCTAAAGTGGGTCTCTTGTAAATAGCATATAGATGGATCTTGTTTTCTTATTCATTCTGTTACCAAAGTCTTTTGATTGGAGCATTGCGTCCATTGACGTTTAGAGTGAGTACTGAAAGATAGGAATTTATTGCCATTTTGATGCCTGTAGAGTTGGAGTTTCTGGTGGTGTTCTCTGGTCCTTTCTAATCTTTTGTTGCTTTTGGTATATTTTCATCTTTTCTCCCCTCAGAAAGTCCCCCTTAAAATTTCTTGCAGGGCTGGTTTAGTGGTCACAAGCTCCTTTAATTTTTGTTTGTCTGGGAAACTTTTTATCTCTCCTTGCATTTTGAATGACAGACTTGCTGGAGAAAGAATTCTTGGTTGCATATTTTTCTGATTCAGCACACTGAATATATCCCACCACTCCTTTCTGGCCTGCCAAGTTTCTGTGGATATGTCTGCTGCAAACCTGATCTATCTTCCCTTGTATATTAGGGACTTTTTTTCCCTTGCTGCTTTCATGATTCTCTCCTTGCCTGAGTATTTTGTGAATTTGACTGTGATATGCCTTCTGATGGTTGGTTTTTGTTGAATCTAATGGGGGTCCTCTCTGCTTCCTGGATTTTGATGTCTGTGTCTTTCCGCAGGTTAGGGAAGTTTTCTGCTATGATTTGCTTACATAACCCTTCTACCCCTATTTCTCTCTCTTCCTCTTCTGGGACCCCTATGATTCTGATGTTGTTCCTTTTTAATGAGTCACTGATTTCTCTAATTGTTAAATTGTGCTCTTTGCCTTAATCTCCCTCTTTTTTTTCTGCTTTATTCTTCTCTATAAATTTGTCCTCTATATCGCTGATTCTCTGTTCTGCCTCATCTATCCTTGCTGCCGCTGCATCCATTCATGATTGCAGCTCAGTTATAGCATTTTAAATTTCATTCTGGCTATTTTTTACTTCTTTTATTTCTGAAGAAAGGGATTCTAATCTATTTTCACTCCAGCTAGCATTCTTATTATCGTGTTTCTAAATTCTGGTTCAGACATCTTGCTTGTATTTGCATTGGTTAAATCCCTGGCTGTTGTTTCTTCGTGCTCTTTCTTTTGGGGTGAATGCCTACATTTTGACATTTTGAAGGGAAAAAAGCAATTAGTGAGGTAGAAAAATTGAAATTAAAAAAATTAAAATTAAAAAAATATATTAAAATTAAAAATTACACACACACACACACACACACACACACACATAAATCGAATAAATGATGCTAGATATTTGGTGTGTTTTGGTGTAGGTGTTGAAAGTGGTGTGACAGATTAGAGAAAAAAAGGCAGGGTAAACAAAAAGGAAATCGTTTGAGAATTTGAAAATATTATTACACTGAAGTAGACTAAAATGAGATAATGGGAGTAAAATAGAATTAGAAAAAAATATACACAAAAGTAAAGAATATAGTAGGAAAAATTAAAGAAAAATATTTTCAATAAAAATTAAAAATAAAAATGATTTTTTCTCTTTCTGTATTCAAGAAAAAGAAAGAAGTGAAAAGAGAAAAAAAGAAAAAAAGAAAAAAAAAGAAGAAAGAAAATTGAATAGATGGCCTGCTAACAGATTGAAATACGACTGAAATTACTTTGTTTTCTCCTAGAAGTCAGACTATGAAGCGCTTTTTAGTCCATAAACTAAGCAGGTGGTGAGATTTGTGTTCTTGAAGAGTGACGTTGGCCCAGTTGGGCAGTGCTCAGTGTAATGGCTCCGTTCTCCACTAGATGGTGCTGCTAGCCTACTGGGGTGGAATGTTGTGTCTCTCTTAGGTGTGTATGCGTGGGAGCAGTGAAAATGGTGTCACCGAGCTACCCAGTCTGTAGTATGGGAACTCTGTTCTCCCCGATCAGCAATTGTGCACCCGTCCTCTGTCTTCAGCTCTTGTCCACTCCCCGCTTTTTCACTCTCTGTGACCAGGCCCCAGGCAGTACCTCTCTCCTGAGTCTCAGATGCGGCTGTTTTCCCTGGCCCCTTACTTCCGAAGGACTGTGGCTTTGACCCGTTCTGCCCCTCTGCCAGAGGGTCTCACCGAGCAATGGCTGAATGTCAGCTGCACCCAGGAACGCTTGCTGGACCCTGCTGCTTCCAGTGCCCCAAGACTGTGGCCAGGTGCCAGCCTGCCCCAGAAAAAGTTCCACAAGGTAGTCTAGCAGCAGCTTTTCAGGGATTATGGAAAATCACAACACACATCTGGCACCAGCCTTCACCCTTAATGACCTTGTTCCAGCACCAGCGAATGTGGCCATTCTCTGGGGTCTGCTGGGACCAGGTGGCTTCAACATTCTCTACCAAATGTCCTTCCAGCAGTGGAACCACTTTTCCCCGTGTGGCCCGAGAACCTCCCAGATCCCACTCAGTTCCTGGGGATTTGCCCTTCCCACCAGAGCATCGCCAGGTATCGAGCTGCAGAGTTGCAGCCTTTGCGTTCCCCTTGTTTACAGTCTTAATGGAATTTAAACCCTCTCCTTTCTCCTTTCTCCCTTTTTAGTTTAGTCAGTGTGGCTGTTTGCAATTTCTACTTTGTCTCCAGCTGCTTTTGTGCAGGGGTGCTTTTCCCATATTCTCCCCCTGCCCCATCTCCATCCTCTCTCTGCCTGCAAAACACCGCCTGGCCCGCCATGGCTTCTTGCTCCCCAAGCTCACGCCTCCGTGCCACATACCTGCTGAGTTCTGTGGTTCAGGTTGTGCAAATTGTTATGTTAATCCTCCAGTCAGTTTTCTAGGTGTGCAGGATGCTTTAGTATTGGTCTGGCTGTATTTCTTGAATGCAAGACACACTAAAAACTTCCATGCTGTTCCACCATCTTGTCTTCTCTATTTGCAGAATTCTAATTGTAAGTTAAGTTAAGTATCCCAACAGTGAGGTCAAGTAGACAGATCTTTGAGTTTGCTGGCGTGAGGAGGAGGAGGAATTAAGGTGGGAGACTTTGTTCTAGAAGTCATCCATGCCTGACTAGTCTTTAACTTCATGGGACTGAATGATAGCAACTAGAAAGAGTGCGGTAACTACAGGAGACTTTTGAGGACAGAGCAGTGGTGCACAATCATTTAAACATTTGGTCAAAAGGTGAAAGGGAGGCAACAAAAAAAGAATGAAAAATGAAAAACATCCAGGGCTGCAGGAAAGTGTGAACAAGATGATACAATAAGATTGGAATCCTCAACTGTGTCATATAGTGCTGACAATTCAAGGAATGTTAAAAAAGAAATTTGATCTTTGCATTTGGCAAGACAGAGAATATTGGTGACTTGACAAGTGTCATTTTGCTGAGCTGGTAGGAGCAAAACCTTAATGAAGGGAACAAAGAAAAGAATTAAAGGTGAAACAATTGATAAATAAATTATAGACAAGTGGGAGATTGTTAAGAGCAATAAGCTGAAACAAGAATCAGTATCTGGACACACGTATAATCTTCATCCCCGGGCACCTCCCCATTCCCAGTGATACTGTGTTTGCATGCTGATAGAATGGAATCATCAAAAGAAGAGGTTTGGATGATTTTTTAGCAATTTTTTCAACACACACACTCACACACTTACAGTATTACTAAAAAATAGAAGTACAGTAAAAACTTGGATTGCAAGTAACTTGTTCTGTGAGTGTTCCACAAGATGAGCAAATATTCCTAATAAATTTTTACTTGATAAAGGAGCAATGTCATGCAATAGGACTAGTAGGTGACACTGAATGTCACGTGATCACAACTGAGCCAGTGGTTCTTTCTCTCTTGCTGAAGGATTGTGGGTAATTATTTCCCATGCTCAGATGCTTGGTCTCAGGCCACAGTGTGTGGCAGAAATCAGTGATTTTTCAGAACATTGGAAAATGCCTACATTTGGCACTAGTGTATTTTTTGTCACTTCAAAACACCTATGGACAGTCCTTTGCTTTTCCATACAAGAGTAAGCTTAAGACTACTTTTCTTCATTTTAGGTCAGGCTGCCTACAGATATAGACCCTTTTCATCTGCTGCCTTAGTGCCAGTTACATTAAATACAGTATATGACAAGAGTTTATTAATACTGCACTGTAGCCAACAAAAGTTGAAAAGAAAGGTGGTAAGAAAAGGAGATGATTATGGTTCAAGTTAAGAAGGAAATCATTGAGAAGTATGAACAAGGTATAGCGAGTGGCAAAAATTGCAAGATTTTATAAGATGTGTACATCAGGGGTGCCTGGGTGGCACAGTGGGTTAAGCATAGACTTCAGCTCAGATCATGATCTCACAGTTCGTTTGTTCGAGCCCCGTGTCAGGCTTGTGCTGACAGCTGGGAGCCTGGAGCCTGCTTCAGATTATGTGTCTCCCTCTCTCACTGCCCTTCCCCCACTCATGCTTCGTCTCGCTCCATCTCTCAAAAATGAACAAACATTAAAAAAATTGTAAGAAGTCTACATCTGCATCTCATCTGCAGAGGAGAAGGAAAAAAGGCAGAGGAATCCCTCACTTCAAATGAGATTAGGGAGATGTGTAAAATGTGGGAAACAGTGCAAAATTTTGTAGAAAAGCACCACCCAAATAAGGCTGTAGCAGTGCTAGGTATGAATTTGTTTAATGACAATGCATCTCATATTTCCATGAAATCCTCAAAATGAGGCAAAAGCAAGTGTCAATGAATAGGGTTCTTGTTAAAGTCACACAAGAAGAAAGTTTCCACTGAGCTAATAGATAGTAGTGATTCCAGTAGTGATAATGAAAGTCATCCTACACAATAACTCTCTTCTCTCTTGTCTCTCTCACACTAGCCACAAAGGTTTTCAAAGGTAAGTGCAGGTCAATTTATTTTGTCATATTTTGTGTTTTCTTTATTATTTTTAATTCTATTACAGTATTGTAATCATTTTTATATGAATACTTTTGGACTGTGAAACAAATCATCTGAGTTTCCATTATTTCTTATGGGGAAATTCGTTTTGATATACAAGTGCTTTGGATTACAAGCATGTTTCCAGAAAAAGCTATGCTTGTAAACCAAGGATTTAATGTATTTTGAGTGTGTATTTTGGCGGAATGCTGAAAGGCTGAATGTTGAATCGGTAAAAGGCTAAAAGTAACATTGAAGCCCAATATCTCTCTTGCTTACCGAACACCTATGATTGAAGAACAAATAATAAATTTTAGCCAATGGCCTTGTAATGGTGTTGTATGGTGACAGATGGTAGCTACGCTTGTGGTGAGCAAAGCATGATATATAGAGTTGTCATATCACTATGTTGTACGCCTGCGACTAATGTAACATTCTGTGTCAACTCTACTTCAATAAAAAATAAATAATAAATTATGCTTAGAGTTAAGTATTAATCATATTTTATTTAAAATTATATCAACCAAATTTAGGTCTGAGAATACAGTGCAGAACAATTGCTCCTCAGCACCATCAGTGGCTAATTTCTTCCATGGTGCTAACTGCTCATTGCGATATTAAAAATACTTTCATTTTCGGATAGCATATGTCAGAACATCACTCATCTTTTTGATACAAAGCCAAATATTTTTATTCAGGAAAAAATGTTATTCCAGTAACATGGTTTTTAAAAGGAATCATATACCTGGGCACCTGGGTGGCTCAGTCGGTTAAGCATCCAACTTCAGTGAGGTCATGATTTTGCAGTTCGTGGGTTCGAGCCCCATGGGGCTCTGTGCTGACAGCTCAGAGCCTGGAGCCTGCTTGAGATTCTTTGACTCCCTCTCTCTGCGCCTCTTCCACTTGAACTCCCTCTCTCTCTCTCTCTCTCTGTCTCTCAAAAATAAACATTAAAAAAATTAAAAATAAAATACCAGGAATTTCATAGCTAAGATTCATACTTGAGCAGCTCTCAAAACTCTTTGTCTTCAACTAATATAAATGGTTGGCAGATTATAAAAATCATGTCAACAATCTTTGTTTAAATTTTTAACCTCCATAAATTCAAACTAAAACCAAAAAATCTTTTCAGAGCATTTTTGTATAGTGTGTTGTTTTGAATTTGGTTAGTGAAAACAATACATGTTTTGAGTGCCTCAATTTTCTCTAACGTCCTCCTCTTTTGTTCATGTTCCTTACGTAATTATAGTACTTATCTAAGATGATTTTTCATGGATGTTGTACAGATTTCCTAGTTTTTCCTGTTTGTGAGATGAAAGGTTAAAGTCATAAAACAGGTATTGTGATTTTAATGCAATCTCACAAGATCTTAAAAATTTCCAAACAGGACTTTCTCATGGAAAACAAAAGCAATACAGATGGAACTAAATTGCTAACAAATAATCATTAATATTTTATTTTTTAGTGTTATAAATTTTAAGTATACTGAATGACTCTACAAAATTAATATTACAACACAATGTAATATCTATTAATTACCTGAAATTATTATTTAAGTTTTACAAGCATATTTTGAAGCAAAAGAAATATAATGGCCTTTCTATGTTAATTTATATGTTTAAGTTACAAGCTACTTTGTGTGTTTCTGGCTCCAGATCAACTGTCACTGTGAAAACATACATGTTAACCACTTCCTGTGTGTAAGTCACAGTTTCCACTTTTCTAGCATTTTGGTTTCCCAACAATAAACTCAAAGTATTTTTCCCTTTGTGAAATACTATTGCAGAATTTTGGTCCTGGGGACCTTTTAAGAATTCCTTTTCTTATTCTACTTGATAGATGTTTTTTTCTTTTTCCTTAAGGAGAATAAACAAACAAGTTTATATATTATATATATATGTTATATATATGTTATATATATATGTTATATATCTGTTATATATTATAACATAATATAATATATATTATATTATATATAACATATATATAATATAATATATAATATAATATATGTATATATATGTTATATATTATAACATTATATATGTTATATATTATAACATAATATATAAAACATATATAATATATAATTATTATAAATCATTATATATCTATATTATTTTTATATTATGAGTATATAGCTATATATGCATATAGATACACATAAAATAAAAATAGGATTATGGATATATAGATAATAAAGAGAAAAGGCTCTCCTTTTCTCTCAAAGAAACAAGAAACATCAAACAAGTAAAGATTTTTTATTTTTAATGTTTATTTATTTTGGAAGAAAGAGAGAGGGGGAGAGAGAGAGAGAGACAGAGAATGAGTGGGGAGAGGCAGAGAGAAAGAGAGAGGGAGAATCCCAAGCAGAAGCTGCACTGTCAGCACAGAAACCTACACCGGGCTGGAACTCATGAACCCTGAGCCAAAATCAAGAGTCGTCCGTTTAACTGACTGAGCCACCCAGGCACCCAAACAGGTAAATGTTTTAAAAAAGCTCCTGAGAATTTATGGATGAATGTGACCATATCTTTGACTCAACACATACTCATTGGACTTATAAAATAATGTTCTATTAAGATGCCAATCTTTTTGAACTCTTCACACATATGCCTTTGCAATAGTTGTTTTCTTTTTAACTTCTCCACTCCAAATGTACTTACTTCCTACATATTCAGGCCTCTTTTGCTTACTGATCTCATGGATATACTCAAATGTCCCCATTTTATAAGGTCTTCTCAGATCATCTTTTTGGTTGCTTTTTTTTTCAATCTTTTTGTAAATATAGCATGTATTGTCATATAAGATATGATACATTTTGTTTTTGTGGTTTATTACTTTATATAAGAAATTCAGCTTCATGAGGTCAGGAATTTTATATTCTTTATTCATTGCTATTATCCCAATTACTAACACAGTAAGTACACAGCAAAATATTTGGTGAATGAATGATTGGAAGCAGATGAGAATGAATTAATGAATCATAAATGAAGACCTATATTTACCTTCCTTGTGACTTTTCACTTGCTTTAAATGTATGTGTATGTGTATTAAATAATTAATTAATTTGCTTTATATACTGGGTTTTAAATATCTTTCACAGGAAAAATGAAAAGTTAAGAGCCAAGTTGCAGGTCTAGTAATAAGATAAAAAAATAGTCATTTATAAAGTAGGATTAACATATATTGCCACATGGTAAGTGTATCAGTTATAGATTATAATAGCATACATTATAAAGCTCTCACAGTTTCTAAACAGGTTAGAATTAAAAACAATGTTTTAAAATAATGAACTAATTTATATTTTTCTATATGTTAAAAAAAAGAAAATATCTAGGATATGAGCCTGAAGCATGACAATATTTAGAATAATAATGTAAGCTAAGCTGTGCATTAATCCCTCTTGTCTAGTTAAATAAGCTCCCCTTATACCCACATGACCCTCTCTTTTAAGCTCATTATATGTTTTCTTGAGCTACCTTCTCTAATTTAATTTTAAGTAATATCCTCTGTGATTTTTTTTTAGGATGTATAAGAAGATCATTTTTAAATCTTGTCTTAAAACCTCACTCCTGAATACCAATTCCATAATCTCTGCTTCTCATATCCACTTACATGTCCAAAGCTATTTTCTAATTATGACAAAATTATCTTGGTTATCTCGAAAGAGCTATTTGTCTTCCTACACCAAGTGACAACAGTTGTTCCCTTCCACCCTTTGCCTTGCTCATGAAGATCATTATCATTATCATGACTGTCTTCCACATTCTGCCTATGGATTAGCAACTGGGCAGCCTAAATAAACTAAGATCTTCCTTTGGGATCTTTTAGGATATGAAATAGGATTTGTTGTCAAATGGCCAGTATGTTATTATTCTTTATTTCTTATTGAGATGAATATAAACGTAAAAATATATTTTCCGAGTATATTTGGTAGTTTAAATAATTTCACAACTATATATTTTTATTTTCCCCAGAATAATGGGGAATCACTTAGAACATAAATGGCATTGTGGAAAGAACAAAGCATGCCTGACTTCTCAGTTCATCACTACTTACTAGCATGACCTTGAAGAACTCAAATATATTGTCATTTCATTTCCTTATTTATTATAGAGGGAGATATAATTAAGTCTACTACACATATTTTACTATACTATTATCAGGCTGACGTAAACATTATATGGAAGAGGACTTTGAATTTTATAAAATCATATTAAAATTCAAGAAAACATTTAGACAAAACAGATATTTATAAATCTGTCTTACTGATTTAAAATTTGGGAATAAAAAGATTTAGTTGGAAATAAAATCCAGACCTCTCGCATCAGAAATATTTAGAATTATGTTACCCTAATTATAACACAGATACTTAGAAAGTATTCAAATGCTGCACTGTTTCCAAGATAGTAGGAAAAGACCTAAACATCTCAACTTAGAGTTTTGGTTTTTTTTGTTTTTTGTTTTTTAAATATATATATAAATGTGTATTAAATAATGTGGCATCAGTGCAAGTCTAGATGACTTAATTAATGAAATAGAACTGTATTCTTTGAAACAGGCATATATAAATATTGACAGAGGCAACAAATTTATCTATATCCAACACAATAGACAAAGAAAAAAACTATAAATAGATTATGCACTTAATGACTACAGAACAAGTTCAAAACTTTAAAAAATATGGAGATAAATATCTTTGAGATAAAGAGAAATTTATTAGAGATGTTAGAAAAAATGTTAACCATAGATTAAAGGAATCAATGAATTCAGGTATATTAAAATTAAGATACTCTGATTATTAAAAGACCCCTGAAATAAAGGAAAAGACAAGCCAAAAAGAAGATATTTTAACACATAGAACTAACTGTGAAGTTGAAGAATATATATTTTAACACATAGAACTATCTTTGAAGTTTGAAGAATATATAAAGAATTCCTATAATCAACAAGTAGAAGAGAAACAATTCAGGAGAAATACAGGCAAAGCCCAAGCATATCACAATTAGGTAAATAAAAAAGACTAAAACAAACAAACAAACAAACATGTTTAGAAGTGTTTGACTGTTTTATTAATTTGAGACATGCAAGACCAAAAAATTGAACCATGTAACACAGAGTCAATTGATCAATATAAATACATCTAACATGGGAGAGAAGTTAATGCATATATGTAATATATATATATATATATATATAGTCAGTACACATTTTATTATGATGCAAATTGTTAGAATTACATCACAAAATGATTTGACAAATCTGATAAAGCTGAGCTTCACTTTCTCAATGGCACAGCACTAGTATCCTCAACAGGAGCCATGCATAAGTTCATTTATAGTAGCACGCTGAAACAAGACAAATGCCCATCAAGAGTGAAGGGAACAAATAATGTGTCTTACATTCATACAATGGAATATTAGATGGTTATAAAAATGACCTAGAGCCACGTGGATCAACATGTATAAATCTTAGTAACACAACATTGAGTAAAAAATGCAAGTCATAGCAAACTATGTAAAGTATGATTGAATATTTAATTTTAGAATTGGGTGATATATTATGAATATTTCCATAGTATTCAACATTGATAAATGATTGAAATAAAAGAGCAGAACACACGAATCAATAAACACTGTGTCTTTAACCAAGGACTGTGATTAATTCAATTCTGCTTGCATGAAAAAATAAAGAAGTGGGGAGTGATAACTAAATTTAAAGTAATAAGTATCTGCAGAATTACATAACTCTACCAGTTACCATTATTAAAGAAAAGTCCATTTTCCCATCATTAATAAAAGAATGCTCATATTGTCTACCTCACTAGGGTGCTAGGAAAATTAAGACATATAAATAATATGGTTAAGTAAAATAATATTTACTAAAAAATATAAAATTAAAATAATAATTAAATTAAATAATAATAAAATGCAGTTAACTGTGGCAGTGTTTTCTCTGGAGCCTTAGGCCTCTGATTTCACTTCTTCTTTTTTTTTTTTTTTTAATGAATTTATTTATTTTGAGAGAGGGAGAGAGGGAGAGAGTAAGGGAGGGGCAGAGGCAGAAGGAGAAAGAATCCCAAGCAGGCTCCATGCTGTTAGTGCAGAGCCCCAAGTGGAGCTTTATTCCAAAACTGTGAGATCATGACCTGAGCCAAAATTAAGAGTCAGTCGCTAACTGACTGAGCCACCCAAGCTTAAAATCATGTTTAAGATGTAGAGAGAAATTTGAACTGTGGAATACGAAATGGTCTTAGCTGAATGTAAATCGTGATTGAAATACATCAACTGACATTTATAATAATAATGATATCTAATAAGTATCTAGTTCTTAAAATTTTCCAGGCATGGTTCCAATTGCTTCTTTGTATATTTCATTTAATCCTCATAACACATCTAAAAGATTAATATTCTTAGGATGCATTTTTGTACAGATGAGGAAACTGAGACATAAAGTATTATGGGTCACATTGTGTTTCCCTCTCCAAATTCGTATATTAAAGTACTAACCCCCAATATCTCAGAATGTGACTATATTTGGAGGTAAGGTCTTTAAAGACCATTAGAGGTAATTAAGGTTAAATGAGGTCACTAGGATAGACCTTTATCAAGTATGACTGATGTCCTTATAAGAAGGGGGTATTGTGACACAGACACAAACACAGAGAAAACCATATGAACACACTGGAAGAAGGAGGCCATCCACAAGGCCAGGAGAGAGACCTTAGGAGAAGATCTAAGGTTTCTAGCTTCCAGAATTGTGAGGAAATACATTCCTGTTGGTACTTTGTTATGGCCACTTTAACAAACCATTGCAGCAAGTTTCTCACATTCATCCAGCTAGTAAATGGTGGAGGCGGAATATGAATCAGGAAGTTAATTTGAGTCTGCATTATGAGAAACTCCTCTGTAATCTTCCTCTGAGAAAAGATGCACCCAAGAAGAAGGTCTGAAATTGGCAAGTTCCCTGAACCTTGCTGAAGCTGCAGAAGACACATTCCTTCTCACAGTTTTACAATATAAACAGATGAATCTACGTACAATTTTTTTCTATAATGAACAATTTGCCTCAATGTTTTCTATGCCTCAAGTTATCTTCCTTTTGTGTATGTTTCTTTTCTTCCCATTTGTCTATTTCCTTCTTGCCTAAACTCTAAATTTCCTGGGGCTGCCGTAACAAAATATCACAAATTGTGTGGCCTTAAAACAACAGTTCTGAAAGCATAAATTTGCAATCAAATTGTACACAAGGTACTGCTCTCTCTAAAGGGTCTGGGCTAGGATCATCCCTTTTGCCTCTTCCAAACTTCTGGTAGTTATGGTCCAACCTTTCATTTCCTGGTTTGTGACAGCATAATTTCAGTCGGCTCCAATCTTCACATAGCTGCCTTCTCTCCATCCATGTCTCTGCACCAAAAATTCTGTCTCCTTATAAGGAAGGACACCAGTCACTGGATTTAAGGCCTAGCCTAATGACAATAAGACTTCACCTTAACTTGATGTCATCTACAAAGACCTATTTCCAAATAAGGTCACATTCACAAGTACTGGAGGTTAAGACAGGGACATATATTTTGGGGGACAAAATTCAACCACAACACCCCTATTAGCTATTTTTAACCAAATAGCTGGATGGCTCTAAAATGAAGTCACACTCAATCCAAAAAGACCGAAATATTTGTAATAGGGATGGCCTATTTTTACACTTTTATTTTTGTTAATATTATGTGGAGTCATTAACTGTATTAGGTATCCTCTGTGAATCCAAGTATAGGACCATGTTCCAGTGTACATTTAATAAATTACTGATTAATGGAAACAAGAAAAGTTACCAAATTCTGTTATTTGTATATATTGGGATACTTACATACCGCATCTTCTTTATTCACTATTGAGTTTAGAAACATGATTATAACTCATACAGAAAAGGAGACTAGGAACCAAGCAATGACTGGAAAAGTTTATTACTTTAGCTAGATTAAGCTTCTTGAAAACCAGTGCCATATTTTATGTTTCTGTGGAGCATATTTTACATCCCCCTGACATTTCATACACTCTTATAATAAAAGATCAATGATGGAATAGTTGTTCCCTCTAAGTTTAGATGAGGTTTCTTCTTCTTGTCCATCTTCATTTATTCATTTCATAAATACTTATTGATTGCCAATATGCACCAAACAATGCAATGAAGATAAAAAATGAATATGACGAACCTGTACCTTAGAGTTTCTGATCATTTTCACATTTCTTAATAATTTTTTTAATTAAAAAGATAATTTCTTCCAAATCATTGTTTTCTTTTCCTTATTTGATGTATTTTGCATTATTCGTGCCCTGTCAGCAAATAAAGCAGGAATTAATAAAATAGAAACTCCTTGAAGACAGACTCCCTTGGCTATTTCATGAATATTCCTTGAAGATCCTGTAAAGTGTAACGTGTTGTGATAAAGTGTTTATGTGTGGCAACACCATGAAATAATAGAGAATTAAGAAAGAAAATTAATTTGTAACCTTAAAAATAAAAGCTTTTCTGTTACAGGCAATAGAAGTTGATATTGTAGTTTTCTGCAGCAGAATTTAAATCACTGTATTATATTTGATAATATCACACACATCATCACCCACCATCCCTCAATATATGCTAATTGCCAAAAGACGGATTAACAATACCTTGATCAATAGGGTAGATTCACTATGTAATTAAGGCAGTAATTACCAATGTGAAAGACACACTAATACTTTTGCCACTGTGAAAATCAAATAGAATGCCACTCACAGAATTTAAACTGTTATTGCTTTTTCTGAAAGGAATATGTATAGATTTTATTCCAGGTCAGCTAAAAACTTGTATTATGCCTAAGAAAGTAGAACATTGCCACAGCCTTTTATGTTACCTTGGAAAAGGTTATTTCAACATTATCATTAATTTATTAGTACAAAACTGGCTAATTTCCCCAAGGTTCTTAAAATTTGAGAGCACATCTTTGAGGCTTCTGAAGTGCAATTATTGGAAAATGAATAAAAAGCTTAAATTGGAATAAATGTAATAATCTTTGTTTGACTTCTCCTAATATCACGATCAATCCAAAGAGAGTAGTTTTACCCTGTGTAGAGTTTAAAATGAAAATATGCCTCTCTCCCAGCTCAGTGTTTCAAAATATGTGTGTGTATAATTTGTTTTAAAACCTCATAAATACATTTATGAAACAGATTAATCATACCTTAATGAAAAGAAAAAAATAGAACCTAAAATTCCTAAAATCATTGATAGATCACCTTAGGTTTGGGGGGGGATATACAAAATTCAGATACAATTTCAGACCATTCTCTCTTTATTTCTGTGACTTTGACTCCAACCCCCATTTAATATCTAAAGCCAATGGACATGCCTGGATCATAAGGAAGCCTTGAAGACCCTTTGGTCTCTGAAATGCGAATGCCTCACTGACTATGCAAGATGACCCAGAGCAACACCACATTTATGAAAGCAAGCTTCGCCAGAAGTCACATCTGAGATTTTGTGTCTTTCTCATGTGCTCAAGGAAAGGGGGTAGGGGGAGAGTTTGAAGGTTGGGAATGAATAGTTTGGAAAAGAGAGACAGTTGAGTGAGAAAAATTCAAATGCTCTTTTGCTGGTAGGGGAGTTGTGATGCCATATTTTAAGATCTTTTGTCTTATCTAACATCTCTCACAGATATGTTAACTCACACTGTAAACTAGAGTCAGGCCTAAACAGTTTGTTTGCTATTACTCGTTTCCCTCCTTTTCTCTGGTTCACACAGTGGACATCACTTAACTTCCCAAAGACAAGAGGCATCTTCCAAATAGAAATTCTTTTTGGGGTATGTGATACCATGCGGTGTCTGAAATGTAGTATCCTAAGCCTTGTGTTATTCCTTAGCTTGCTTCAGAATTAATCTTCTTTGGAGGCTTAAGGGTGAAACTTTTGCACCCTAATGCTTAGAATGTACCACTGGCAAAATATGTCACAGTAAGGGCAGCTACTTCAATATACTTAGATATATTTGAAAACTCAGTATTTTTATTTCTTTATCATGAACATAGAATGACACAACTGAATTATGTTGCTTGTAGCTCATTATAGGAAAAATGATGTCATCCGTTATCATTGCTTAACTAGGAAGCTTGGAGTTTTCCAGGCTCACTCTCTTCAGACTGAAGATATAATATTCTTGACATTAAAGAAAATACCATTGTATAAACTTTCATTTAATTGTATTTTTAGTCGGCAAGCTTAATCAAATTTAAAAATCTAGAATTTATAACTTGAATATATAGATTATTTTTAATAAGAAAGAAAAATCAAGTTTAGTATCATAAACCCAAACATTTACTTTAAAAAATTAACGAGAGATTTTATAAAGAAAGACATTTTATTGTTAATAATTTCTTAGCTAAGGAAAAAATTCAGCTATATTCTTCTAGTGTTCACTTTAGATATTCAATTTTCTTAAATTTGGCATCTACAAAAATGACCTGAACTATAAGAGGTTAGGCACAATAGAATTACTGAAATGCTTGGAAATTAAGGATTTAAAAATCAAGCTAATGTTTTCTGGACAGTGTTCCTACAAACATTTTGAACTATACTATTAACGAATACCAAGCACCATAAATATTCTTCTGTAAATCTAAATTAAAGGAAGTGTGTCTTTAAGTTATACTTTTTGATGCATTGTTATTATATTAAATTTAAAAATAAACCTTTCACAAAAGAAACAGATTAATAAATTATCCATTTTAGTGAAAAAGTCTTACTTAACAATAAATCTAACTAATAATAAGGATTTATTGCAATTTAGAACCAACTGACAAAATAATTACCAGTGAGTGGATGTTTTCCAGAATTGTTTTTACCTTCCCCAAATTATTATGCTTCCCCGAAAACATTTTTCATGTACTAAACTCAACATACCAACATCGCCCCCCAACCAGAATTGTGAATGGTACGTATTATCTTCCTTTTCTGAAGCCCATTTTATTCTCTCTTTATCATCTTTATTATTAAGTCTCTTTATTCCTGGAAAATTCAGCTACACAGTTTTAGGTTCATTAGCAAATTAACATTTGATTTGGTTTAATTTGCTAGGACCTCAAAAATAAGGGCAGTTTTTAACTGTTGATAGTTGACCTGAAAATGTAATTTTTATCCATTGAGGGTTTTCCAAACAATGGAAAAGAAACTACTGAAATCATTTGTTTCATTAATTTTGACAATTCTTGGTGAATAGAGCTAAAAGAAAAAGTCCTTCAAATTTTTAAACATCTTGTATTACATTCAGTATTTGCTTAGTTACCTTTAGATAATGAGAATTGTTCTCTTGATGAATCCAGGTAAAAATAGAATTGTTCCTCTCATGAAGTTCATATCTACAGGCTTACCTTATTTTATTGTGCTTTGCTTTATTCCATTTTGCAGACGTTGCGTTTTGTTTTGTTTTACGAATTCGAAGTTTGTGGCAACCTTTCATCAAACAAATCTATGGGAGCCATTTATCCAACAGCTTTTGTTCATTTTGTGTCTCCACATCACATTTTGGTAGTCCTAACAATATTTCAAACTTTTTCATTATTATCATATTTGCCATGGTGATCTGTGATCACTGATCTTTGATGTTCCTATTGTAATTGTTTTGGAGTGGCAGGAGCTGGGTCTATATGAGACAGCAAATTTAATTGATTAAATGTGGGTATTCTGACTGCTCCACCAAGTGGCCATTCCCGTCTCTTTCCCCCTCCTTGGGCCTCCCTATTTTGTGAGACACAATATTGAAATTAGGCCAGTTAATAAACCTATGATGGCCTCCAAGTGTTCGAGAGAAAGAAGAGTTGCGTGCTCCTCACTTCAAATCAAAAGCTGGAAATGATTAAGCTTTGTGAGAATGGCATGTCAAAAGCCAAAATATGCCCAAATCTAGGCTTCTTGTGTCAGTTAGCCAAGTTGTGAATTCAAAGGAAAACTTCTTGAAGGAAATTAAAAGTGCAACCCCAGTGAACACATAAATGATAAGAAAGCAAAAAAAAAAAAAAAAAAAAAAAGCCTCATTGCTGATATGGAGAAAGTTTTAGTTGTCTGAGTAGAAGATCAAACCAGCCACAGAATTTCCTTGAGCTAAAGCCTCATCCAGAGCAAGACTTTAACTCTCTTGAATTCTATGAAGGCTGACAGAGGTGATGAAGCTTCAGAAGAAAAGCCTGAAGATTAGCAGAGTTTGGTTCATGAGGTTTAAGGCGAGAAGACTTCTCTTAATCATACAAGTGCAAGGTGAAGCAGCAGGTGCTGATGTAGAAGCTGCAGCAAGTGATCCAGAAGATCTAGCTAGGACCATTAACGAAAACGACTACACTAAACAACAGATCTTCAATGCAGATGAAACAGCCTGATTCCAGAACAAGAAACAATCTAGGACTTTCATAGTTAGGAGAAGTCAATGTCTGGCTTCAACGCTTCAAAGGACAGGCTGACTCTCTTGTAAGGGGCTAATGCAGCTGGTGACTTTAGGTTGGAGCCAATGCTGATCTACCATTCCAAAAATTCTAGGGCACTTAAGAATTATGCTATATCTACTCTGCCTGTGCTCTGTAAATGGAAAACAAAGCTTTAATGACAGCACATCTGTTTTACAGCATGTTTTACGACATGGTTTTACAACATGGTTTACGAAATATTTTAAACCCATTATTGAGAACTACTGCTTAGGGGGAAAAAAAGGTGACTTTCAAAATATTAGCACTCATTGACCGAGCACCTGGTCACCTAGGAGTTCTGATGACAATGTACCACGAGACTAATTTTTTTCATGCTTGCTAACACATATCTGTTCTGCAACTCATAGATTAAAGAATAACAGCGCTCAAGTCTTATTTAAGAAATACATCTCATAAGGCTATCGCTGACATAGGTAGAGATTTTTCTGAAAGATCTGGGAAAGGTAAATTGAAAGCCCTCTGGAAAAAATCATCATTCTAGATGCCACTGAGAACATTTTTGATTCATGGGAAGAGGTCAAAATATCAACATTAACAGGATTTTGGAAGAAGTGGATTCCAACCCTCATAGGTGACTTCAGAGGGGGAAATAACTGCAGGTGGGGTGCAAATAGCAAGAGAACTAGAATCAGAAGTTGAACCCGAAGATGTGACTAAATGGCTGCAGTTTCATGATTAAACTTTCACAGATGAGAAGTTGCTTCTTATAGATGAGCAGAGAAAGTGGTTTGAGATGGCATCTGCTCCTGATGAAGATGCTGTGAAGATTGTTGAAATGACAACAGAAGAGTTAGAATATTACATAAATTTAGTCAATAAAGCCGGAGGAGAGTTTGAGAGAATTGACTCCAATTTTGGAAGAAGTTGTAATGTGGGTAAAATGCTATTAAATAGCATTGCATGCTACAGAGAAATTGTTCCTGAAAGGAAGAGTTCACCAGTGCAGCAAACTTCATTGTCATCTTACTTTTAAAGATTGCACAGCCACCCCAACCTTCAGCAGCCACCACCCTTATCAGTCAGCAAGTCAACATTGAGGCAAGACCCTCCACCAGCAAAAAGATTACACCCGTGAAAGTTCAAATGATGGTTAACCTTTTTTAGCAACAAAGTATTTTCTTTTTTTTATTATTTTAATTAAATCTTTATTTATTTTTGAGAGAGAAAGAGGCAGACCATGAGCGAAGAAAGGGCAGAGAGGGAGACACAGAATCCAAAGCAGGCTCCAGGCTCTGAGCTGTCAACATAGAGCCCAACGCAGGACTCAAACTCACAAACTGTGAGATCATGACCTGAGCCGAAGTCAGACACTCAACCAACCGAGTCACCCAGATGCCCCCCAGTAAAGTATTTTCTAAGTAGGTAATGCACATTGCTATTTTAGACGTAATGTTATTTCACACTTAATAGACTACAGTACAGTGTAAACATAACTTTTATATGCACCAGGAAACCAACAAATTCATTTGACTTGCTTCATTACAATACTTGCTTTATTATGGTGGTCTGGAGCTGAATGAAACCGCGATACCTTTAAGGTATTCCTGCATTTGTAAATTGCAAAATAAAGCAAAATATTTGCAAATCTACTCTGCTAATGTTGAACACAAGTGGAATAAATGGATTGAGGTATCCATTTATTCATTTATTCGTTCATTTTTCTTTCCTTTGTAAATTCTCCCTTTAAAATTTGTATGCATGTTTGTGTGCTAAATTCTTTCATGATGAAGAACAAAACAAAAACAAAACACAGAGCCTGCATCTAGGAACTTGAAGTCAGGTGCACATGCTAACACATATTTACCATATATCAAGTGTTTCGTTCTTTCATTCATTACATGTTTACTTAAGCCTTTCTGTGCACCTGTCTCTGCCAGGGACTGGATATACAATAGTGTAGGGGCTGTATACAATAGTATAGAAAACTGTCACAGTCCTGCCTTAGTGGATTTTCATATCTTGAGAGATTGTGAGACTGGAGGAGACATCTGGTTATAAAAATCATACAAATAAGCAGCAATTTTAAACTTTAAGAAGTATTAGGAAGGATAGACAAATTGTATATATGAATAGGACATAACATGGTTTAGACTGAGAGTGAAGTTATTCATAAAGAAGTGACTTTAGTTAAACGCTGAAGGTTTATAACAAGTTAGCCAACTGAGGGGAAGGATGAGCAATGGAAAAATAACTTTAATAGTGGTTGAAATAGTATTCTTGATATGCTGATAAGTGACAATAAAGGATTATGTGGAAAGATTTAAATATGTGACCTTTACTCACTTCATGAAAGGAGTCTTTTAGGGTCTTCTGATTTTTTTCAATATTTATTTATTTTGGGGAAAGCACAAGCAGGGAAGGGGCAACGAGTAGGTTACAGAGGATCTGAAGAGGGCTCTGCGCGACCCCCATGTGGGGTTCAAACTCACGAAGCTTGAGATCATGACCTGAGCCGAAGTCAGACGCTTAACCAACTGAACCACCCAGATGCCCAGAGTCTTCTGATTTTTTTTTTATGTAAGCTGGCCTTTATTTTCACTTCACATGCTCATTTAATATGTTGAGTATTTAGTGCCCACTTTAATAATTAGTATCAATGAATGAAATCAAAGTGTTTTTATAACTTATTTCATAGCGATCTCCTCAAAGTTCAACAGAATTCTCCAATAATCATTCCAAATTAAAAGATGTACACCATTCATGAAAGAGTATATACTATTCACAAAGATGCTACTAAAATTTCCTAGACTGCTCATGGTTTTGTTACTTAAAACTCATGGCAACAGTAAAATATCTTAATACAAGATCAGACCAAAAAATAAATAAATAAAAATTGAGGGAAGAGCAAGAAAATCAGTGTGCAGAAAGATCTAGTCCTACTAAATTCCTATAATCTGTTCCCTGAGAAAGTACTGTCATGGAGAACATTGAATATAATTGGACAGTGATATAGTAAAAAGTGTCAATAGCAGACTTGGGAGTAAATCACTCACAGTTCTCTTCCTCTTAACTAGGATTTATAGAACTGTCTTGTGGAACACTAGTATTTCTCAAACTGCAGAGAGAGAGAGTGAGAGAGAAAGAGAGAGAGGAAGAGAGAGAGAAAGATGTTACATTTTCACATAACTGTGAGCTAAACAGTGACTTTGTAGAATCTTTGGCTATTAGACCTAACACGTACAATTGCCCCAAGTAATGTGACCTCACAAGCATCACTTTTTTAAATAAACAGCTTTAAACACCTTAAGAGGTATACCTAAGAACACACAGTTTGGGAAACACTGATTTCAGTGACTTCTTACAGTGTAGCTTTCTTCTGCAAAAAGTCTGTCTAAAACTGTAAATAAAAGTTGTTCTATGCATTAGTGATATTCCCCGAATATTTCCTGCTTTTCACTTTCTAGAAACATAGTAGTGTTGTACTTTATACCCCCTTAGTGGTAGCATTGGTCAAATGTAGTTTTATATAAGTATTTATGGATGGAAATGATAATTTTCAAACTCCAATTTAAAGAATTTCATTGGCATTTGGAGGCCCCATAAAGATTTTGCTTTCTCCTTCTACCATGTTTGCCAGCAACATTTGAGATGACAAATGCTGTGACCTGAGTCTCTGAGTGATTGTGATGAGCAAGGCCTCCCTCGTGACTAGTGATGGACATAAGATGGGAACAAAACCTAACCCTCCCTCTCACTGAGACATGGAGGCTGTTACTTCAGCCTAATCTAATCTGACTGAGACCATGCAAAGTGAAATGCTAAATACCAATGCAGTCAATATTTTTTTAATGTAATAATTGGTCACAAACTAAGAAAGACTTGCAGAACATCAGTGTTCATTTCTTTTCTTTCTTTGGAACATCAAAATCCACCATTAATATTTTATGATATTTTCCCACCAGAAGAATTGTGATATATCTATCCATTGACATTCAGTCAATAATAATTGGTTGAGTATGACTCTTTGCCAAGGTTACCAGGTAACTTAGATGAAGGTTTCTCTAAACTCTACAGTGAAAATTATCCTGAAGAAATCTTTGGTTAAGAACGGAGAATTTAAATCAGACCTACATATGATGGCTTTTTGCTCTCCTTCTTAACTATATGACCATGTACTGTCTGCATGAATTGGCTTTCTAATACAGAAACAGGAAAAAATAACACCTATCTTATAGTTGTAGTTTATATATTAAATATAATAGGGCTGTAAATAGGACCCTCTTAGTAAAGAGTTTTATTTTTATAGGAATAACTTAATAGTATATATGTTCAATAGAACCAGAATTTATTTTTTTAAATTGCATTTTACTCTATCTTTTAGGAAATTCTACCCCCCTCACCCATATCTGCAGAATTGTTATTTCATATATGCAATTATTAAAGAAAAGATTAATATGTGCTCTTGTAAATTATTTTAATAGTAATCTGTTATAGGTGATAAAGTTTAAATTTTTAATCATGTTTATTATTGATGAGAAAATATTTTTCTATCTTACTCATATAGACTTCTACAAAAAACTTATATTGACACCAAAAGATTGTGTCATTTTATGAAGATAGCAGACAGATGTTTTACAGACTAGTATGTCATCATTATGAAAACTGCATTAAGATTATGCAAAGAAGAAGAATCAATAGGATAAATGTGTGTGTGTGTGTGTGTGTGTGTGCACGTGCATGTGTGCATCTGTGTAGGGAAGTTGAGAGAGAGAGATCAATTTTAGGGAATTGGCTCACAAGATTTTAAGGTCTGACAAATTCAAAAGGTGCAGAGCAGGGTGGCAGGCTGGAGACCTAATGAAGTGTTGATGTTGTAGTCTTGAGTCCAAAGACAGTCTGGAGGCAGAATTTCTTCCTCCTCAAGGGATCCTCAGTTTTTCTCTTAAGGGCATCAACTGATCAGATAAGGCCCACCCACATTATAGTGGTAAAGCTGCTTTACTCAAAGTCTAATGATCTAAATGTTAATCACATCTAAAAACATACCTTCACAGCACTATATAAAATTGTGTTTGGTCAAATATCTGGGCACAGGGGCCTAGCCTAGTTGACACATAAAATTATCACAAGAACAAATAATTGCATGCCAGTTTGAATACAGAAAGCAACTCTATTTTCTAGTAAAAAAATTAACTTTCAGCAAATTACAATGACAGATAAAACCTCATCCTTGAAGCCAACTAGATAAGTATGCTCTCTTTGATCACTTGAGATCAAGAGTTTAAAAACTGTTACAGGTGCCTGGGTGACTCAGTCAGTTAAGTGACAAACTCTTGATTTCAGCTCAAATCATGATTTCACAGTTCGTGAGGTTGATCCCAGTGTCAGGCTCTTCGCTGACAGAACAGAGTCTGCTTTGGATTCTCTCTCTTCTCTCTTTCTGTCCTTCTCTCTCTCTTTCTCTCTCTCTCAAAATAAATCAATAAACTTAAAATATTGTTTACGGTTTGGGAACTGACAAAGCAAAAATATTGTTTAACTAATTAAATATGGGCCATTATCCAGGGTCCATAGAGTCGTTTCATAAAGAATTTTCATATGCAAATATATTTTTACACAATATTATAGGGAAAAAATAGGAGACAGTTTCTGCTTTGTTGAAAAAATCTAAATATTTTTTTCAATGAGAACTAAAAATGCAAGGAAATGTATAAATATAGAAAGCATGGTTTCTCAAAGCCCTCATTGTTTCCTATACTACACATCTAAGATAACACAGTTAACATAGAGTGGCCTTGATTTATTGGTTTCTATGCTTATATCTTCTGCTAAAGTATTAACTCTTTGAGACCAGGGATGGTATCTTGCTTTGTTTGTTTGTCTGTATCCTTGTACTTATCTGAGTTCCTAACAAATGTTTATTAAATGGAATCCATATTTTGAAGTTTGAAATGCTTTCACATATAGTTAACATTTGCTCCAACCATATCATAGTTTCTACTACTGTTGTACCACATGAACACAAATTTGATGGCTTAAAACAACACTAATATATCAACTTATATTTCTTCAAGTATGAGCAGGGTGCATTCCTTTCTGGAGTCTCTTGCTTCTTCAGTTATTGAGAGAATTCAGTTCCTTTTGGTTCCATGACTGAAGTCCTGGGTTCCCTGCTGGCTGTCAGCTAAGAGCTGTGCTCAGCCTGTAGGGGCTGTCACATACCTTGGCACATACTTCCTGCCCTTGATTCCAACCCCAGTGACAGTGGATGAATCTGTTTCATGGTTTGACTCCCCACTGCCTTCTCTGTCAGCAGACTTCTGACCATAGTGCCTTCTTCTTTAGCTATAGGAACCCATGGGATTACATTGGCTCACCCACATAATCCATGATTAACTCCCTGTATTAAGGTTCAAAATCTTAATCCCATCCATAAAGTCCCTTTTCTCATGTAAAGTAACATATCACAAGTCCCAAGGATTAGGGCATGGGCACTTTGGGGTTCATTATCCAGTCTGCCATATGAAATGTCATTATAAGAATCTCTATTTTAGCGGTGCCTGGGTGGCTCAGTCTGTTAAACATCTAACTTCAGCTCAGGTCATGATCTCACTCTTCGTGGGGTCAAGCCCCACACCGGGCTCTGTGCTGACAGCTCAGAACCTGCAGCCTGTTTCGGATTCTGTGTCTCCCCCTCTCTCAGCTCCACCCCGGCTCATGCTCTGTCTCTCTCTGTCTCTCAGAAAAAAGAAAATAATAATAATAACAATTTTAAAGAATCTCTACTTTATAACTGATGAAAGTGGGGGAAGGGCAGGGAAGAACGGAAAAAGGTGATGTGCCGTCCCATGGTCCGCAAATGTTAATCGCAGATCTTCAACCCTAATCACCAGTATTAGATCTTTCTAATGTACTAAACCATCATTTCGTCATCCAAAATAATAATTAGAGGAGACTTTCAGGATATAGCAGTGAGATGAGAGTCATCAAGTAAAAACAAAGCCTATTGTGGCTTTTGAGATAAGTGGGTTAAGCTTATATGTATTTTATAAATTTAAATAAATAGATATATGCAAAGTGTATATGCATTCAAAATAAAGGTGAATCATAACTAGAAAGAAAAGCAGGGGAGCAGGCAGCATATATGCTAATGAGCCCTATTCTTTGTTTATTTCCTTCTTCACGGTTGGGCCACAAACCTTAAGACCTAAAGCAAAATTGATGTCAAACAATGAACTGTTTGCAGAGCGTAAACACAGATAAATTCCTATACGCTGGACTAATAGTATAAGACTAGGTGAAAAAGTAAGCACTACAGCCTATGGATTGGACAGAGGGTTTGTACAGATTGGCAATAGCTACCTTGTGGTTTCAACACTTTCTAGCGCTACTTACTTCGTGATGAGAGCTGGCATAGCTACACATCTTCATAAATTCATATCAAAGAAAGGCATACCTTGTCAGAGATAGGGAGACCATTTCTTGACGAACTCTACAGCTTTTGGGCATAAAATATAAAATCTAATAGCTGTGTTTTGCAGTTAGTATGTGGTTTGTTGCTATTGCCGTTAAAGAGAGAGAAAAACAACATAAGTGCACTAACAATGCCTTATCCAGTAAGGTACTTTAAGAACTACACAAAACAAAAACTCATGAATTATTCATTTTAAACTGTGGTCATTTCAATACAAGCAGCTCAGTGTCTATCTATAGCACAACCCCGAAACAGGACCACACACACACGCACACACACACACGCACAAAGTCATATTTCTCTAGGTGAAGAAAGAATGTAGCCTTAACAAAATAAACTCATCTAAAGCTGTAATATTAAACACTGCAAATGCTAACTTTACATTAAATAAAATAATAATTATATTGTAATGATAATACCAGCCAATTCACTTTTCCCAAGTAAGTCTAGTGAATGTTTCACAAAACCAGTAAGAAAAAAAAACAATTTTTTTTGTTTCATTTTTATTTTTTATTCTTTTCTTAGATTCAAGTATTGAAATTAAAAAAATGTACCAATTTAAACCTATACACATAGCACTGGATTATGCACATTAGGAGAGATCAAAGCATTGGTATTCAAAAACAAAAGATAATTCTCCAAACACTTATGGTTGGAATGCAGTCATATATACAGTTGTATACACACTAATGGCTCTGTCCACATGACAGTAAGACAACCGGTGGAATAGGGAACAAGTAGCCCACGCTCGTTTTGTTGACATGATGCCAAGTGTCTGATATTTTGTTTGTACATAATGTTGACAATTATACTGTTAATTTATACCACTAGATATTTTAGGCAAAGAATCTACTAGAATGTTGTAGACAAAGTCGCATTCATATGAAAATCTTCCCATACAGAGCTCCTCTGTGTCTCGCTTCCACAACCGTCAGAATCGTCCTCAAATGATAGATGTGGCATAATGAAATTTGAGAGCTATGCATGAAACGAATCATCTTTTCTCAGTGAAGCAGATGTGTGTGTATGTGTGTGTTTGTCTGTATGTACATGAACACAAATATTCCAAGGAAAAAATTTACCTGATTGCAAACATCGTGGTTGTTGTTGTTATCTTTATTATTTTGTTTTAATTCAAGAGTGTTGATACTTTTATATATATATACAAATAAACAAGAGGTAGTTGAATACGAGGAGCACAAGGGCTTGGGAATTAGGATAACTGCACTTTAGCTGCATCTAAAGATGGCCTTTTCATGTTATTGGGCAAATCACTTAACCTCTCTCGATCTTGGATCCCTCATCCTTAAAAAGAGTCTTAAATGAGTTTATTATCTCTAAGAAATTGACTCATTCCTGGCAGACAGTGTGTATACTTTCAGATAACGTCAGATCTGTCTGGTTTCTCCGCTATAGCCAGCCTAGACTATGCCACAAATAGCAGCTCCAACCATCTGGGAGCTAGGAAATAAACCTGCTTTTCATACATGACTTAGATCAGTTTCTTAAACTTTTATGTACATAAGCATCACCTAGAGGCTTTCTTTAAAAATGCTAGCTTTCTTGTCCCAGCCTCAGTGACTTAAACTCAATCGACATGTGGCAAAGCCTAAAAATCCTGCATGTTAATTGTCATCCAAAATGATTCTGACGCAGGTGATCCTCAGACTATGTTTTGCGAAAAACCTGCCCACACTTAACAGAAGCTGTAACTGCATGGTGAGC
This sequence comes from Lynx canadensis, assembly GCF_007474595.2. Lineage (NCBI taxonomy): Eukaryota > Metazoa > Chordata > Mammalia > Carnivora > Felidae > Lynx > Lynx canadensis. The sequence continues at coordinate 66,367,657 of NC_044310.1, read as the reverse complement.
ATCATCTGCCTAGTGAGCAGTTAACATTTGTCCTTGGATTATGGCTATAATTCAAATTGAGTTGCTGGTATAGTCCTGATTGTGTAGCAGGTGGTTTAGTCTGGTTTCCCCAGAAGAGAACACTGAGAGCAGAATTTGTGTACAAGTGTTCTCAGGAGAAAACGGAACAGGAGTGGGGCTAGCAGAATAGCTTAAGGCCAAGAAACAAAGCAAGGTGAAATCGCAGGTGCTGAGATTGCTGGAGTGTAAATTACATTGCAGTTTGTCCCATGTCAAGGTAAGGCAGCTGGGCCCTTAACTATGACACCGGTTTCCTCACTGGCCACTGTATGCCCTGTGGGAACTGAAACCCGTAGGCATTTTCCTCTCTGGGATAAGTGGCTCTTGCACCTAACGGACAGTAATCTAAGGATGCCTGCAGATTCCAGCCCTGTGGAGGGGAGCCGGTGGAATTTGGGAGTGCATTTTCCAAGGATATCAAATTGGGTGGGAATCCAACAGCTTCCACTCAGCTGGATATCTCATATTCTATTTTATCTTCCCTTGTTAACTCTGTTTAAATATTAAACACTCGCAAGCTAGACATTTCTAGCGGATGACGTTCATTTGGTCTGAGAACCCTGAAAATGGAAATCGAATAGTGAAGGAGTTCAGAACACATCACCCCAAAATATGCTGCTTTGGCAAGTTGATTATTTTGAGTTAAAGGCAGTTTGGAAACAGCAGGTGCAAGAAGGGCACGCTGATCTTTTTTTCTTCCTGGAAGCAGGAGATAAAACTCCAAGTGGAGGTGCCCTTCCTGTGCTGGAAGGATGGGAGACTTCATGTGATGGAGACAGGGCACTGGGGCTGAGAGATCTGCACAAGCAAGCCTAGTTAAACTCATCCTCACCTTCCTCCTCTTTTCCCCCCACAGTGGACTGCCCCAAGGGCAAACAAATCCTTTTGTCTTTGTTTACCTAAAAGGTATAAACGCTTTCTGTCTGGTCACTTCTCTGGGTCTTCATTCTCTTGGGAAAACTCCCTTGTAAAGATTTAACCACGTTTGTATGCTTTCCTCCTGTTAATCTGTTTTATGTCAATTGAATTCTTAGCCCCAGCCAGAGAATTCAAGAGAAGACAGGAGAGTCTTTCCACCCCTAAGATAGTCATTTCACTTGGACTTGTTCCCGTAAGTGCTTCTGCCTGGTTTGCATTTCCTGTTTCTGACCTCAGTGTGATTTCTCAGTACTCCATCATAGTGCTCCTCCCCGTGTTGCCACAGAACATTCAAAGTTCCGAATATAACATTGCTTCTTGTATTTAGTGAACCTTCAGGAATTCCCGGCTCCAATCCTCAGGCCACTGCCTGCTAAGCACAAGCTTACTTGCTGAATATTCTATTTATTTGCCCTTTCCTCTCAGTCACTCTTAGGCTGCCCCAGGACAAATTGCCGGTCCAAACAAGTACGGTTGGATTCTGTTCAAATAAACCAAAATTAACTGGAATCCTTGGACCAGCTCAGAATTCGGTTTGGTAAAAAGAAGTCTTTGTAATTGCATAATGGTGAAAAAGATATGCTTCTGTAACATTTTAACACTGAACTTAAAATGTCTTAAAATTCCTTATTTAGTTAATTTAATTCAATGCACAAAACAGTCTGTTCTCTAAGTCCTATATAAACAGAAAATGCTAGTTAGAACTCTGTAAGAAAGACAGTAAAAAACGATCATTGGATTTTTTTTAAATCAAGTTGGAAAGTATTTCATATGCCTTTAATGTCTTACTATTGGGGCTACTGAATGGCGTATAAATCTACAAGTAGCTGCAAAAATGTTTTTCAGAGAAAACATGTTTCGAGATTGTGTTCTCTTTTGCTATGTAAAGTGATGAGGGTATTGCTAAATGAAAGCTCTAGAAACACATGTCTTGCCGTTGTATTGCACCTCTAGTGAGTAGGAATGAATAGGGCTAACTCTGCAAACATTAACCTAAAATACATAACTGAAGAAAAATTAGAACTCATAATATTGAAGATTTTTTTCCTACAAGATGACAACTTTAAGGTACTTGGAGGTAGTCACATATTTATGTAATATTTACATTTTTTACAAGAATACTTATCTGCCTATCTGACAAAAAAACCAAAACCTTAAAAGCTGTACCGTGTGTGTGAGTGTGTGTTGTTTCAAAAATCAAACTAAGTAAATGTGAACATAATTAGCTTTATTCAATAATTCATGAATGGGGCAGTATCCCATCCAGTTAAGAGAATGGAGCTCCAAAAAGCTGTAGAAAGGAAAGATTTTTAAAGACAGAAAAGGAATGGAAAAAGTTTATTAGTAAAAAAAAAAAAAGTGTTGTTTCAGGCAAGCTACCTTTTCTAAGCAGTAAGAGATCTGTTGGGCAGATTTCCTCACTAGTGCTGACCTGGTACTTTCAGTTAAATGTTACATTTTGAGAGAGGCAGAAACTGCAATTAGGTTCGGTAGTAAGTCTCGGTTTGCTGACTTGGGATCTAGTGTAGGCGATCCATTTTGGTCTATTGTCTCCTTTTTGACAGTATATAGATGAAAATTTCTTGAATATTGGAGAATACATAGAATCAGCCAATCATTCTCATCATTTCTAGTCATGACTAATGACTTGGTTAGTCACCACAATTATGCATTGCAGAGATTTTGATCTGTTCTGTTTTTAAAAATCTCTTCCACTGAAATCACTAGTTCGAATATTTTCTTGCCCTTGCCATATATTTGACCGATATTAGGATAAAATAATTGGTTGCTTTGGTTCACCTAGGAATCTAACATACACTAGAACTTAACAAAATAAGTTTTTGGCATCTCCAAGCATTTTTTGAAGTGGTATGAATTAGCCAACAACTAGAGTTTACTGGTGACAAGGAAGTGATAGTTTCCAAAACAATACAGGTTGAAAAAAATCAGCTTTTATGAATGGAAAGCAGTGTAGGTACAGAATCTTTTCATGAAGGCAAAAGATTTTGAAGTGGATATCGCAGGAATTCTGTTTAGTTTAGAATAGTAGAGCATATGGTAAGCAGAATCCTATTTGTAAGAGATAATAGTTATACACTTTAGAGGGATTTTAGGTTTCATTTGAATATGTTTTTATGCTAGAATTTTAGGTGTATCTACTAGATCACTGTGAGTAGGGCAGAGAATGCTTTCATATACTGTTTTGTGGCATGTCTGTATCTGCCCAACTCAACTTAATTGCCTGAGATGTTTTGCCATATAGATAAGCCAAGGTAAACCAGAGGGGTTGTAATTTTTGTAATACTAATTAAATTTATTTTTTCACTGCTTAAAGGCAGTCATAATAGTCATAAAATCTAACTTTTCCCTATTTTGGATAATGCCAAACTTTTGTGCCAAATAGCCCTGATAGTTTAACATCAGAGATTCCACAGGAATGATTTACAATAGCTCATATAGACTGAAGTGTTTTAAATGTTAAGCGGGGTTATGAAGACAATTGAGAATTCAAACAGGAGAAGACAATTTAAAGGGTAAGTTATCTATTTAACCCTCTATCTATCTATTTATCCATCTAGTAACCCTTATAGACACAAATACACACATATACACACATATACAAAGGAAAGTGAATTAAATTTTTTAAATCACAAAGACATATAAGAGCATAGTGTATTTTGGGTCTGTCATTGCTTCTCGTCACTTGATTGGCTTTAAATAAGGAAATACTCCAAAAGTACAATTAATGCTACATTATTTTATAAGGTTTTTTCATTCACTTGAATTTACTAAGGTTATTTTTTACCTAAGAATTAATGTACATGAACTAAAATTTTCCAAGAGAATTTTCTTCAAAACCCAAATTTTATTTTCATCTATCTCAGAAAATCAACCTCTATTATGAGTTAACATGCTCTATTACATTAACAATAATATGTAAATCCAAAATAGCATTAAAGAATTTGAGCCACTTAAAAATTGACAACTCTCCCAGTTGAATAACCAATATTATTACGAGAATTTGTACAGCTCTAATGCTCATTTAAATCTAAAGTTTCAAGAACTCTTTAGGGACGGCTTGTGATGAAAGCATATGGAAAGGAATAGGGAGAAAGGTGCTTCTTTTTGTCAGCTGACTCCATGAAAGGAAGTCTCCTTAGACCTATCCTGCAGGGAAATAAACAAGTCTTTTCACAGCTTGGCAACTGTCCTTGTGATTTCAGTTACCTCATTAATTAAGACCTCAGAAATGAGAAATAGAATTTAAATCAAAATAAAAATTTGGAGGAAAAAACAAAATTTATGCTTGAAAAGAATTTTAAATGGTGAAATATTGTGCAGAAATGCCAAGCTCTTCATTCTCTTTTAAGGATTTTTTTACTTTCTGTATTTTACAAGTGATTTCAAATTGGTATATCCTTTAACCTCTAAAAGAGTTATTTAAACAAATCATTGGTTTAGACATGAGAATTAAAAAAGCAATAATAAGATAATAATAACAAGTGATGATATAATCTAGAAAATTAAAACTGTAAATTTCACTTCTCTTCTGCATTATTTATCTAGTTGTCTTTGACCAACTTACTCATTTCTCAGGGGTCTGATATTTATAGCTTTTGAAGAAGAAAGTGCATTCTACAATTATAGTTAATAAATTTGATGTATATTAAACATTATAGCTAGTGAGCATCTATGCGTATCACTTACTAGATCTCAACATCGACTCAGTGACAATTGGTTATGCCAGAAAGTCATATCAAATGATTTTTGGAAAGAAGCACAAGTTATTGATTCAACATACATTCCAAAATAAAAAATAAGTATAGTGTGCTTATGACAACAGATGTATATATATAAAAAAAAAAAAGCAAGATGATTTGAGTTGACAATCTGTTCAATGATTCAGCAGTGTCATGCCGTTCCCCCCAAAATGTTTATATTATATAGTTTTGGTCTGCACTGAAAATATGAGTCTATAATGTTTAGCTGGTAGTCCCAAGCCATCCTTTATTTTCCTGTTTTTACTGTTTTCTTTTCTTTTCTTTTTTTTTTTTTTCTTTTCTTTTCTTTTTTTTTTTTTTTTTTTTTTTTTTTTTTTTTTTTTTTTGGTCAAATTGTACCTACAATATAGAGTTCTCTGCTAGATACAAATGGCAGATTAATGATAGCTGTAAAATTTTTGTCATTTCTTCCATTAAGAGGTAAAGTCTATTCCTCTTCCTTCTGAAACTAGATCCACGCTCTAACTTGCTTTGATCAAAAGAATGAAGCAGAAACGACATTGCCTATCTTTCAAGCTGAGTCTTAGACCTGCAGATTCTACTTTGGTGCTCATAAAACACTTCATCAAGAAACCAGCTGCCATGTTGTGAGAAGGCCTCACCCTGTGCAAAGGCCATGTGGAGGGGAAGTGAAACACTCTTGCTTATATACTCAACTGAGCTCCAGAGTCCTGGCATCAGCTATCAGTCACAAGATGGAGCCCTGTTGGATACACCAAACCAGTCTAGCCCCCAGCTGACTCCACAGGAACCAGGATAACCCTAGAGCCGGTTGATGTCAAACCATAGAATCATGAGGGGTATTTAAAAAAAAAAAGTTGTTTTGTTTTGTCACTAAAGTTTTAGTGATAACTAATTGATTTTCAATTTATCCAATACCAGTTTGTTACATGGTAATAGATAACTGAAGTGATCTTTAAGGGTTATAGGAAAAATGGAGTCTGTATAAGGAAAAGGTCTAAGTGTGTGATACCCACGTGACTCATAAATATTAGCATGGGCTCTGAGATTAGTTTTACTGCTCTCGGATTGGCGTCAAACATGGCAGGTATCCTGAGCTTCCCTTTGAGCTTTGTTGTTTCACCAGATCTTTGTGGCACAGTCTCTGAGTCAGTTTATGTTCAGCACTCTAAAGCTCTTGTGAGACTTCAGTTCTTTTCTAAATCCAGGAATGTGGTTGGGACCTGAACAACCTAATACTTTTCAGGCCTTGTTTGTGTGGGCTGACAAGGATTCATGCACTTGTTCAACTAAATGGTGGTGTAGTCCAAATGGAATAAATCAGCAGAATCCACAACCCTTTCATTCAATTGACTTTGAAGTTACATGGTTCTCCATCCCATAAAGAACTCTTGAAAATATCACCTCTGTAGAGGTCTCTTGTAGAATAACCAAATGGTTTTTGTTTCATTTCGTTTTGTTTTGTTTTAGAGAGAGAGAGCATGAGGTAGGGAAAGGGGAGAGGGAGAGAGAGAAAATCTTAAGCAGGCTCCATGCTTAGCACTGAGCCTGATGCAAGGCTTGATCCCGCGACCTCGGGATCATGAGCTGAGCCAAAATCAAGAAGCAGACACTCAACCAACTGAGTCACCCATGTGCTCCCCAAATGGTCTTATTATAAATAGTCAGAAAAGGCTGAAGTATTCCAAAGTGTGTTTTATAAATGTGAGGGCCTCATGGGAATTTCCTGATAATGTAATAGTGAATAGTGTAAATTGATGTTGTTAAGAAAGGAATAAGAAGCAAAAAGGAAAAGTACTAGTAATTCTAATCTAAATATCTTATGATTATTGGCTCATGTATTCATCAACTAGGTTCTGTGAAGCTTACACATGAACAGTGTTAATATCTAGTTGTGGTGACAGACATGTAAGCAGTTAACTCTAGTGTAACTCAAGATGAAATAAATGCTAACAAAAGGGCTTAATCAATATCCCTTGCCCATCCAGAGAAAAGAAAAATTAATTCTGGCTTCAGAAATTGACCGGGGAGGGTATAATAGGGTTTGAGCAAAGCTTTTTTTTTTTTTTTTTTTTTTTTAATTTATTTTTTGGGACAGAGAGAGACAGAGCATGAACGGGGGAGGGGCAGAGAGAGAGGGAGACACAGAATCGGAAACAGGCTCCAGGCTCCGAGCCATCAGCCCAGAGCCCGACGCGGGGCTCGAACTCCCGGACCGCGAGATCGTGACCTGGCTGAAGTCGGACGCTTAACCGACTGCGCCACCCAGGCGCCCCAAGCAAAGCTTCTTAAAAATGGAGGCATACGAGTTTGTTTGAGAGATTAGGTAAGGAGGTGTTGATAAGCAATGAAAAAGTTAACTAAATTCCAAATTCAGGAAATGCAATGAAAAGAATAGCAAATATAGGGAAATTGGGGGGCATCTGGGTGGCTCAGTTGGTTAAGTGACCCACTCTTGGTTTCAGCTCAGGTCAGGATCTCACAGTTCTTGAGATTGAGCCCCGCATGGGGCTCTCTGCTGACAGTGCAGAGCCTGTTTGGGATTTTCTCTCTCCTTCTCTCTCTGCTCCACCCCTCCTCTCACTCTCTTAAAATAAATAAATAAACTTAAAAAGTATATAGTGTATTTGGGAAATTTGATATGACTAAAGAAATAGGGAGATAAATATGAAATGGGAAGATGATTGCAGCCAGGTTTTATCAGCCCCTTCCATGCAGTGTGGACATTTGGCACGGGGGTAATATGGCATCAGGGGATACCTGGGGGGAGAGGGGCAGTTGGATGACATGACCAAACTGGTATTTTGGAAAGATAGCTGGTGACAGAATGGAAGATGCCCTGAGGAGTGAACACCTGTGTAGCCTGGTAGAATATTTAGGAGGCTCCTGCTATAGTTCAATAGACAAAAGATGAAAATATGTAAAAGTAAGTGGAATGCAGAAGGGCATGACCATCAAAGACTATTTGACCAAACTTAGGTTTGATTGTGAAAGTGAGGATGGGAGGAAACACCCTGGAAGCTTCTAACCTGGGTGGCTAGGGAGATAATTTTCTAATTATCCTGGTGAAGAAGATAGGAGACTTTTGGTACAAAAATGGAAGAGACACATAATAAGGACATGCTGGTTTTACATGGAGATTATAAGCAAGCATTTGCAATTTATTTGCAAAGCTCATAGGAAAAAAAATTGAGAAAGTGACATCAATAGAAGATATGTCTGTTGTTGAAAGAAGTTGAAGCCATGAGAAGAGAGGAAAGGTGAAGAAGAGGCTAGAATAAAACATCTGGGAATCCCAGTGATTCAGGAAAATGTGAATAAAGAGATGTCAGTAAGGCAGAATGAGAAACTCAAAACAGTAGTGTCATTGAATCAAGGGAGACGTTCATGGACATGGGTGGTGCATAAGGCCAAATATTCTGAAAGTTTACAGATGAAGAAGAACAAAACCCACAAAATTGGATCCCAAAGTGAGAAGAGACGACTAAGGAAAACTAGAAAGCAAGCAGAAACCAGTATTTCAAGATAATTAGCAGAGAAAGGAAGAGAGCATTATAAAAATGGTATCTAAGGTGCACAGATTATCAACATATACAACAGCTTCTCATAAGAGATCAGTTATAAATGATCCAAAAATGCATCTGAGTGTAGAAAAATGAATTTTAGATTAGTGACTTACAACATGAAGTATTACATTTAAGGAATATGCTATTATAAATTCCTAAATGATATTGGCACTGCTAAAACAGAGAACACATGGACTATTTAGAAGCCACATCTGGGTAGTTTTCATTTATTTTCATCTACAGTTATAGCCAAATTTATCTTAAACATTTTGTTGTATAATTTTATATGGTTTGAATATGTATTGGGTACATCCAAGGGAAATGTATAATTAAAACTTGATTATGATTTCACTTAAAACTATATTTCTTTAAAAAAAAAAACACTAGAAACGAATTCATTATTTCCATACCACGCACAATTGTTAGTGGTCTTAAAATACAATGTTCAAGTTTTTCATTCTACCTGAGTAGCATTAGGATGCAGACTAGATAGAATATGTTTTTTTGTTTTGTTTTGTTTTGATGCTTAACACTATTCATTAACCAAGAATTGTTTCCCTTCCATGAAAGGATCACAAAGTTCAGAGCTTGCAAACAATAGGGCAATGACACAGCATTCTGATTTTTGATTTTTGTGTTGAAAGAAAGGACTATAGAATCTCCATGTTTATAAAGAAGGGAAAACATGAAACAACAATACAAGCAAGTTGCTTTCAGAAATAGTTTATCAAACTCTCTGTGGATGGCTTTCCACGGAATTAGAAGTGCCTCTTCCACAGTTTCACTTCTGCTCATGGTATTTTGCTAAATGCAAGGTAGGTAGCAGTTTCATGTTATGCCATAAATGTTTTGAGGTAAAAAGCTCTATTTTTTATAGTGAAGTAGCTGTGGGTCAATCGGGACCAAATACCCCAGCAAATATTCCAAGAAGTAAAATATGTGAATTTGAGAGAGTGCTTCTACTACCTGTTCTATTTAAATATAGTTGGAAAACTTGGGAAGATACCTCAAGGGAACCTGGATATTTTTCACTTGTTTGTGATTAAAAACAAATTAAAAAAAGTCTCTTTAACCCAAGACACTTAATTCAAGCTAAAGGAGAAAGCTAACCACTTAACAGCAGGGGTACTCATGGATACAAATGCTTCATTAATTGGATAAAAGATGAGAAGAGAAACCTTTCCAAAAATATTGCTATGTATTTCAGAACACATTTCATTAAGTGCATTTTTAAATCAGTTGTCAGCATAGTCGGAAGGGAGGCCTCCCATAGTCATGACTCCAAAATATTTTGAGATAACACATCAAAATAAAGGGGATGGATAGAAATCAAAATAAGACATTATTTTTTTCTTGTTATAAAGATAGAGCAGAAGGACCATTATCTGCTCATACGTATAGCATACATTTCATGACAAAGCAAAAAACATTCATTTATTCATTCATTCATTCATTCATTCACTCAAACAATAATGATTTCCTATCTACAGTGCTAGGGCATATGCTAGGTGCCAAGTATGGAGAAGTGGACAGTAAGAACACTCGACAGGGAACTCCAATTTCATGTGATAAGTGCCATAAAGCAACCGAATACCAAGTACCCTGAGAACACCAAGAATGTATAATCAATTCCGTCTTGGAAGGAAACAGAACATTCTTCTTGAGGTAGTTATTTCTAAGCTTATACCTAAGAATGAAAAGGAATTAACCAGCCAAAGAAAAAGGGAAAAGAATGTCATAGGTAGTCTTAAATGGTATGCTGAAGCATATTAAATTAAAAAAAAATTAACTTTATTTATTTATTTTGAGAAAGACAGTGTGAGCAGGGGAGGGGCAGACAGAGGTGGAGAGAGAATCCCAAGCAAGCTCCATGCTGCCAGCGCAGAGCCCAATGGGGGCCTGAACTCACAAACTGTGAGATCATGACCCGAGCTGAAACCAAGAGTTGGATGCTTAACCAACTGAGCCGCCCAGGTGCCCCACATAGTAACAGTTTTGAGAGTTTATTTGAGCAAAAATCGATTCAAATCAGGCAGTACCAGACCCAGAAGTGGTTAGCAGAGTTCCATTGACAGGAACTAGGGGCAAGACTTTTAGAGAAAAGACATGGAAGCCAAGCAAGGAAATTATTTGATTGGCTGTAACTTAAGCACTCGCCCTTTGAGCAAGCTCAGTTGGCTATTTGTGACTGGTTGTCCCTAGGTTTTGGTATCTTCACCTTGAGGCATTTATGGGCTTTGTTGTTTAACTACTTTAACAGCAGAAAGAATGATGTGTATAGAAACCAGAAAGCAGTGAGACACGGGATTTCTGGAACTGCAAGTGGTTGCACGTGGATGGACAGCAGCAGAGTAAGGGATGTGGATGAAGGTAAGAGCAGAGATAATGTACAAGCAGGGGCCAGGTAACGATAGGCCTCATAAACTATGTTCATGAGGATGGATTCTACCTGAAAAATAGTAGTGGATGTAATCCTTGTGAACAACTGTAAATTTTTAGAAAACGGGTTATATTTTTAAAATATCATTACATACACTATATGAGAAACACAACTAAGTGTACAAAATCCATTTTTTACATCTACCCCCCAAAAAAATGGACTGAAAATATTAACAATACTATCCCCATGCAAGCTGAATTCACAACACCACAAATTTCATGCAATGGTTGTTTTGAGGATGATGGTAGTTATCACCCTGGGCACAGTCTGGCAATTTAACTCTAACGATACAATTTTTAAAGGCTAAAAATCATTATTAATAAAATCAGATACTTCAGAACAAAGTATTTCCAAGTGAGACAGAAGGTCAGTTTTGTGTAAAGAATACAATCTTACCATATATGTGAGGGCAATCTTGCTGATCTGAGCATAATGGCAGGGACAACCTTTTATATGAAAGTGGTACAACCACCTGTAGCCCCCCACCTCCACCCAAAAAAAAATGGATTTGGTAGAGGTGATAATGGAGGCATTAGCAGTATTATATGCATCGTATAATTTGTGTTATTGATGAAGCATGGCTTTGCCTACTTAGACAGGAAATAAACACAAGGTGCAAATTCCCCTCCACTTATTTTTAAGAAAAGAATAGTAAGTGAATGAAGAGAAACTTTCTTTTCCACTCACTTACCAAGCTGTTTTAGGAAAAAATTCTAATCTAAGCAATAATGGGGGAAAATTTAGCAATAGCAGCTAGTGCATTAACTTGATGAAATGAAGGCAGTCAGTGTACTGATAATACTAAAAGAAAAGAATGAAATAATAATAAGCTAATGGTAACAGAATGAATTCTTTAAGGCATAAAAGGTTTAGCTTCTGGTGCACTAATCACTAATGGAAGCAATGATAATTCTCCTCTAACAAGATATGCCATAAATATCACCTGATAAGCCTCAAACTACGTTTTAACTTTAAGAGCCGGATTTTTCCCAGAGATACTCAGCCACATAATGCTATGTATCTTTTAAGATCAGTTATTGCACATATGCCGTGAAAGATATTATAAGATTTGTAGCAAAGCAGTTATGCTTTGGAGATAAGAATCCTACTTTCAAAGGGAGCAGCCTTGCTTCAGTGTTCTTCGGTTTATTCTTTTTTAAAAAGTTGTAAATATTTCTCTCTTGTGGACGAGACTGATATTGATTCTGTATGTTTTATAAGCATGACTTATGACATAATCCAAATCCTAGAGATGTATTACAAACGTCTCCACTTTCCATTGCTGCTTATTTTGATTAGCTGGAAATTGAGAGTAATCTTTGAATGGTCTTTTTCTGTGGGTATTTCTATTATTGTGTAAGGCCAAGAGGCATTCCCTTTTGGGTTTTGCCACTTACAGTTCTCTTTTTTTTCTAATCTTTTTCTTCACTGCATCACCATCATGCAAAGACAAGGGAAATAACAGCTTTCTGTTGTGACAACAAGACAAACTACTCTGTGTTTAAATATACTCCTGGCTAGAAAAATGCAATAAACCACGGTACCTATGGAAATACATTAAGCATTTCTTGAAGTTAAATTGAGGAATTTTACATGGACATAAACAGAGAGCATTTGTGTGAGTGATTGGATTTCTTCCTTTGAGAACGATAAGAGTATATCAAAATTTTTCAGAGCAACTCCCTGAAGTTGGGAAACATACTTAATTTCAGCAAATCTATTAAAGCCTGGAGAAAAAGAGAATCAATAAAAAATGCAAATCAATCTGCATATGAAGCATGACCTGAGAATATATTTTAATAAGCAAAGTGATTTGCTCACAAGCTTTTATTAGAAAATGTCTGAAGCCCAAAATATGATTTAAAGGGAAGCAATTAATTGTTGGTATTATCTTAGGCATCAAAAACTATTGGGGCACTGGGTGGCTCATTCGGTTAAGCGTCCACCTTCAGCTCAGGTTATGAGCTCATGGTTCATGAGTTCAAGCCCCACGTGGGGACCTGTGCTGACAGCTCAGGGTTTGGAGACTGCTTTGAATTCTATGTTTTCCTCTCTCTCTGCTCCTTCCCTGCTTGTGCTGTGTCTCTCTATCAAAAGTAAATAAACATTAACAACATTAAAGAAAAAAAACTATTTTCATGTTCATAATACCAGAATATATTTTGTTTCTTATACAAATTATTCAATGAATGACTTTATCATTATGTCTATCCTTCATTATCATCAGTACTTCTCACAATGTTTAAAGATATAAAAAAGTTAAAAGAGTATTTTGTTTTTTCTTTATAATGATTATAATGATTGATATGACTACTTACAGTAGAAATATAAAGAAATATCATTCCTGAACATAGGAAGAAAAGAGGATGTAAAGAAAGACAAATAAGTATATCAGTGCTAATAAAAATTACCAAGATGAGAAAAGCAAAGATGCGAGGATCAAGATATAGAAAAATTAAAAAAAAATTGGGAAAAAATCCAAAACTAATCATTAAGTATATTAAGGAAAATAAAGGAAAAAAAAGAGAACGAAAGAAAGAAAGAAAGAAAGAAAGAAAGAAAGAAGAAAGACTTCTACTGGTTAGTTACATGTATGAACTTCGCTAGGCTATACTACCTAGTTATTCATAAAACACCAATCTATATTTTGCTGTAAGGCTTAATGAAGATTCGGTTAGGATCTACAGTCAGTTGACTTCAAGCAAAGGAGATTATTCTTGATAATGTGGGTGGGCTTCATTCAATCAGTTGGAGGTCTTAAGAACAAATAAGGAGGTTCCCTGGAGGAGAAGGAATTCTGGGTCAAGACAAGCATTAACTCCTGCCTACCAGCCTGCCCCACAAATTTGTGACTTTCAGTCCCCATGATCACAAGAGTCAATTCCTTAAAGTAAATCTCTTAATGTCTGTCTCTCTTTTTCTATCTCTGTCTTCTCTCTTTCTCTCTCTCTCATTCTCATTATGTGTATATATATATATATATGTATATATATATATATATATATATATATATATAGTACAGAAGTTAGCTCTCTTCCTAAATGTTCTCCTTCTGCTGTTGAGGCAACTTTTGCCTGGTATCATCTGATAAAGAGAATTCACTCACAAGTATTGCTAAAATGAGGAATTTCTGCTATCATATAATAACCAACAGTTTCCAAATGAAAATGTCCCATTTTTTACAGTTGCGTTCTCAGCAGTTTATTTGCTTTTTTTTATTTGCCAAAATATCGGAAAAATGCTTTTGTAACTAACTACCTGAGAACATCATTCAACATACATTCACACAAAACATATTGAAGTTCAAAGATAGGTACCTGGGCCTCCTGGTTTTCCAGATATCAAGAGTGGAGGCTTACATTGTGTATCACTCTGCATTCCTGTGAAAAATCCCACTGACGTGTATGATAAGCATAGAAATAATTGCCATTATTTTCTACTATCTCAGAGGACTGATAAAAACATACCTATTTAGTGTAACTGCAGACTGTTTAATAACAATTGGGGTGTAAGTATACCATGCTGTGTAAATATTCCCATTAGTGAAAATCTTTCTGTGTTATATATTTTACAAGTGCATATGAAAATGTGAGTGGCTATTAGCTTATCATATCTTAAATCTCAAATGATATATAAGTGTTCTGGCTCTTGTAAAATACTATACAGATGCAACATTTAGTTGAGTAGTTAGAGAAGGTATCATGTAGGTGATAGGACTTGAGACACGTTTTAAGAACAAGGAGGACTTGATGACCACGAAGGAGGCAGAGGAACACTGAATCTGGAGAGGGTTTTAAGCAGAGGTTCAAAATAGCCGAAAACCTTGGGATATTTGGAGCCACTACCACGGAGGGTAAGTGTCAAAGGAGGTTCCACATTTTGCCATTTTAGATGCAAGAAAACGAAACAAAACACAACCTCGTGCTCCCAATTCGGCCTCCTCGTGTGATTACACAGCTGCCAATAAAGAAACGTTTACAAAAAAAAAGAAGTTGGTATAAATTGCAATAAACAGTAACACTTTAAAATAATTGCCTAATCAATATTAATTCCTCTGGTATCTATTTAACAGCATTAATCACAGTGAACTCATTTAGTATTAATGTGAATGTCACAAGTAATTCAATTGGATTGCCACTGCAATTCAACATTAATTACCTCAACTGGGCCATTATTTTAAAGCGTTACCCAGTAAACATGAAAATAAAGCAATAAAGTAATGCATTAAAGAATTATAGTGGGATTCTATACATTTCATTTCTGTATAACAAAATATTTGATTCCTTTGAAACATTTTCATCAAAAGGTTTCATTTGTTAGTAGAATGTATACAGTCACATGTGCCCACAGAACTATGACACTTCACTCACCATATTTGTAAGAAAAAAGGTGGTCTTGTAGAGAAATTATCAAATACTGAGATTTCTCATTTAAGTTCCAACGCTTCAGTAACACATGTTATTTTAACTGTTGACTCCCTGTCTGCAAGGGGAGATAGGTATGCATATTGCCACATAAATGATTCATGGCACCTGAGTTTTATGGCATTTATGCTAGTTTGTCAAGGTTTTTTTTTTTTTTTTCTTTTCTTTTTCCCAATTATCTCACTCTCAGGTTATCGGCTCTCTTATGTCACTTGTATATAAGCACTTAATTTAGCCGCCTGTTTTTCACTTTTAATTTTCTTTCTAATAGACTGAAAGCTAGAAAAAAGAAGGAAGGTAGGAAGGAAGAAGAAGAAAGAAAGAAAGAAAGAAAGAAAGAAAGAAAGAAAGAAAGAAAGAAAGAAAGAAAAGAGAAAGAAAAAGAGAGGGAGGAAGAAAGGAAGAGAGAGTGAAAGAGAAAAAGGGAAAGAAAGGGAGAAAGGGAGAAAGAAAAGGAGGAAAGAAGGAAGGAAGGAAGGAAGGAAGGAAGGAAGGAAGGAAGGAAGGAAGGGAAGAAGGCTTGTTCCAAGTACATGTGAAGTATAAATTAGTTCCTTCTAAGTGGAAGAACATAGGTCTCCAAATATAAAAGCTGTCATACACTGATTATACATAAAATATTTCAGCTTTGAAGTCTCCAAATATTCTTTTGACTTTTAGGCTGTGTTCTAGGATGTTAAGATTTCTTGATTCAAGTTAAATTGTTCTGAAATGTATCACAAAATGTAAATACTACATCTAACATTTAATTTTTCATTTGTATTTCATATATCAGTGTGGGGAATAAGCTGAAGAAATCCCTGAGGTTGCACCTATGGGTTAACAAGGCAAAGAATTAGAAAGCTATAGGATGTACACACCCAAATTTGGGTAAACCAGATTAGGTAAATAAGATTAGGTAAATGGGGCAAAGCCCACCCCCCACCCCACCCCCCACCCCCAGTATAGGACAGAGGTATGGGAAATCTCAGGATGGAAACATCCAAGATGAGGTAAACAAGATTAGCTATTCAGGGCAGAAATGTCCCCCAATTTAGCACAATAGCAGAAAGCTGCTTTCACAGGAAGGAAGGACCAAAATAAGTAAACAGGTAAACAGGACTTTAGACCTCCTCAGGGCAAAGTTGCCAAGAGAGGAGCTAATTAGCAAAAGAAAGGTGCCTTGTTGACCCTGAGGTAGCATGCTCTGTCTTTTTTGTCCCCTAGGCCAGTTCAGGTAAAAAGAGATGGCCCTCATGTAAACAACTTTCTGCCCAGTGGCAGGATTTTGTTTTGTATTGACTCAAACACCTAACACCGCATATCTTCAAAAGACTCTTTCCTCCACGGTTAGTGGTTTCATTGTCTCTTTATAAATTTTTTCTAATGTTTATTTATTTTTGAGAGAGAGACAGAGACAGAGTACAAGCAGGGAAGGAACAGAAAGAGAGGAAGACACAGAATCTGAAGCAGGCTTCAGGCTCTGAGCTGTCGGCATGGAGCCTGATGTCGGGTTTGAACTCACGAACTGTGAGATCATGACCTGAGCCAAAGTCAGATGCTTAACTGACCGAGCCACCCAGGTGCCCCTTGGTTTAATTGTCTCTTTGTGCACACCCATCACATTTGTGAGCCTTCTGATCTTAATAAAAATGGAGCAAGGACCCTTACTCTGGGCTCTTGTCTCCTCCCATTTTGAATCCTGGGTCCTCACTCTCTTGCTGGACAAGAAAGAACTTCAGACCCAGAGTCTATGACATATAAGCACTCAAGAAAGTGTGTTTTGTTCAACTTTGCACATCTTACAGCACTGAGTATAGAGCTTTGCAAACCAAACACTCACTAAAAATAGATAAAAATTAAAAAAAAATGATTTACCTCATCATAAGTTTTTTAAGTTTTTGTTTTTGTTTTTGAGAGAGAGAGAGAGACGGTGAGCATGGGAGGAGAGGAGCAGAAAGAAAAAATCTTAAGCAGACTCCACACTCAGCATGGAGCCTGACACTGGAACCTCAACACAGGGCTCAATACCACAACCTTGGGATCATAACCTGAGCTAAAATCAAGAGTTAGATGCTCAAGTGACTGAGCCACCCAGGTACCCCTCCTCACCATAGGTTTTAAATAGAGACAACTGTTGGGACTCAGGAACACCAGGGCTTAAAGAACCAACCTGAAAACAGATGGCAGGGATTTTTGATTCAAATGTGAGTAAAAAATGAGCAAAAAAAAGAACAAAGGCAAAAAAAAAAAAAAAAAAAAAAAAAAAAAACAGAGCTCAGAGACACAAAGAACAGATAGTTCAGTCGTAGCCAGAGGTGGGGGTTGAGTGGTGAAGGAAATGGATGAAGGTGGTGGTAAAGAGTACAAACTTCCAGTTATAAAATAAAGAAATCAAGGAATTGTCACAGTATGGTAACTGCAGTGAATATTGTTTCGTATATTTTAATGTTGCTAAGAGTAGATCTTAAAAGTTCTCATCATAAGGGACACATGGGTGGCTCATTTGGTTGAGTTTCCAACTCTTGATTTTGGCTCAGGTCATGATCCCAGGGTAGTGAGATTGAGATCATCAGGCTCTGACTGCTTCATTCTCTCTCTCCCTCTTCCCCTCTCTCCCACCTGCACTCTCTCTCTCTCTCAAAAAGGAAAAAAAAAAAGTTCTCATCACAAGAAAATGACTTGAAACTGTGTATGGTAACATGTTGACTAGCTTTATTATAGTGATCATTTCACAACATGCACAAACATTGAATTATGTTGTTGTATACCTGAACTAATATAGTGTTATATGTAAATTACATCTCAATTAATAAAAATACTCATTGCATGCCTTCTTTATTCCAAGCATAATAGGTGTTGGGGATAAAAACAGATCAAGCCTTCCCTGCATAGAGCTTGTATTCTAGGTGGTGATTGATACTAACCAGATACATTATACATCGTTTCAGATCCTTATGGGTAATATAAATACAGACATAGTAGGGAAAGAGCTAGAGAGTTGTTTTTGTTGATCTAGTATTTAGGTAGGGTACTCAGGAAAGCATTTGGGACAAAGTTAGAGAGAAACCCAAGTGGATATGAGAAGGGAGAAAATTCTGGGTAGAAAGAACGGTCATTATAAAGGTCCTAAGGCTGAGTTCTGGATACATTGGCGGAACAGGGAGGAAACCAGCATTAGTGTGGCTGGGCAGGACGGATGACATCCAGTGATAGGAACTGAGGTCACAACATTATCAGGGACTCTGATCATATACGTCTTTAGACCATGAGAAGAACTTTGGATTTGATTCTGAGATAGGAAGGCATCTGATAATTTGAACGGAGATGCGATTTGACTCACAAGCTGAAGGAATGACTGCTATATGGGAGACGCTGACAGCAGAGGCAGTGTAAGGGAAAGGGCTCCAGGAGGCTCGTTCTCTCTCTCTCTCTCTCTCTCTCTCTCTCTCTATATATATATATATATATATATGTTCTTTTATTGCCTAATGGATTATATCTCATGATATAGGAAACACATACACACACTTCAAACTAAAACAAGATTCTATTTGTATTTCTATTTGTTTTGATGCAGAATTTAAGCTGTAGGAACATGCTTCTTCTTTCCATTTCCCTCCTATGGCTTTATATTCTCACTGGCATCGTTCCGCATACATGTGCACTCCTACTTCAGCATCAGAAGCATAATTTAACCTATCGAAGCCTTCCTTGCTTTGTAAAATGCTCAGCTCTGCTCTCTAGGTTGAGAGTGAATTGAATAAGAGAGGTGGGAATATGTTGAAAACTGTTAAACTGTCCACAGTTGTCACATGCTATCAATATATTATAACCTATTACATATTGTGTTTTATGGTTATGTAAACATACCTTATGATTCTTGTGGTCATTTATTATCTACACACATCTCCTTAGAAACGGGAATTTTCAATGTGTTATATTTTTCAGTATATAGCTTTATATGAAAGAGAATGTTGAGTTCTCTTCCACTTCTTCTACCTCAGGAGAATGTGTTGGGGGGGCAGGTTGCAGATGCATCTGCTGAGGGAGCCCTCTCCAAATCCAGAATAACGAGACATTGCAATATGACATAGCATACTGCAGACGGAATAGTGTTATTGTCTTGCATGCATATAAGTATCGTGGAAAATATGGTTCTTCATTGTATTTTATAGCTTGCCAATAGCAGCTAGACTCTTTTCTTCTTCTCCTTCCCCTTCCCTTTCCCCTTCCCCTTCCCCTTCCCCATCCCCTTCCCCTTCCCCTTCCCCTTCCCCATCCCCTTCCCCTTCCCCTCCTCCTCCTCCTCCTCCTCCTCCTTCTTCTTCTTCTTCTTCTTCTTCTTCTTCTTCTTCTTCTTCTTCTTCTTCTTCTGGGAGAGTCTGGGAGTGGTACTATACAACTAACTTTTATAATTATTGCTTTTGTATTTCCTAAAGCTTCATTCGGTTTATATCAGCTTATGTTGTTGGATGTACTCTTATAACTGGTTTTGCTCAATGACTCCTGAATTCCATCATATTTTCCAGAATTCTGTATATGGCATATTAATTTGATTCCTATGGTATAGCCAGAAGACCATGCCATTTGAATTGTTTTTTACAGGTGGTAATAAATATTTTTGAGTCTTCTGAATAATTTGGACAGCCCTATTGATGGTTAATGAGGAATTTGTGAAGCACTAGCTAAGGTTAATTAATGTCAGTACAAATTGTTTTCTTTTTTGTCCTGTTTTTGTTTTTGCTTTTTTTAAAATTATAAACCTGTCTAATGAGGAGGGAGTGATTAACATGTTAGAGTATGTGTTTTTTTTGATAAATGTGCAAACCTTTTCTAAGACAATTCAGTAGTAATGACATTTCTATTTCCAGAATAATACTTTTTGATAATCTTTTCATACTTTGCATCTGGTTTTGCTTTCCTCATACCAAAGAGACTATTTAAACTGTCAGTAAAATATCTTCAACACTTATTTATATTGTTTTATTTTGTAACAGTATAATTGAGATATAATTCATATACCATACATTAAAAGTGTGCAATTCAATGGCTTTCAGTATATTCACAGCTGGGCAACCATCGCCATACTCAATGTAGAATATTTTAATCACCCCAAAAGAAACTCCCATACCTTTTAGCAGCCACTCTCTACTTCTCCTCAGTTTCAGGCAAAAACCAATTTGCTTTCTGTTTCTCTAGATTTGCACATTCTGGACATTCCTTCTAAATAGAGCCATGCAAGATACAGCCTTTGTAGTGGCTTTCTCCACCTGCCATAAAGTTTTTAAGATTCATTCATGTTGCAACATGTAACAATGCTTCACTCCATTTTATTTCCAAATAATACTCCATTGTGTGAAGAGAGCACATTGTATACCTCCATTCATCAGTTGATGGACATTTCAGTTTCTACCACTTTTTTGGCTATTATGATACAGGTGCAATGAACATTCGTGTTCCTTTTTATGTGAATATATGTTTTCATTCTCATGTGTATATACCTGGGAGTGGAACTGCTGGGTTATATGGTAACTCTATCTTTAACTTTATGAGTTTCACAAGGCAGCTGCTCCATTTTACATTCCCACCAGCAGCATATGAGTACTAAAATTTCTCCACGTATTTCATAACACTAGTTATTATTTTTCTTTCATATTTTAGCCATCCTAATGATTATAAAGTGGCATCTTATTGTTATTTGGATTTGCATTTTCCTTATGGCTAATGATGAGCATCGTTATATATTTTTATTGGACGTTTACATACCTTCTTTGGAAAAAATGTCTATTCAGATGCTTTCTCACTTTAAAAAATTGTGATGTCTTTTTATTATTGAGTTGCAATTCTTCTTTATATATTCTAGACACTTTATCAGATATGATATTTATAAAATTTTTCTCTCATTCTGTAGATTGCCTTTTCAGTCTCTTGATGGTGCCTTTTGAAGGACATACAATTTTAATTTTGATGAAGTCCAATTTATCTATATCTTTTTTGTCTTACTTGTCCTTTTGGTGTCATACCTAGGTATTCATTGCCAAATCCAAGGTCAGTAAATAATTATACCTGTGTTTTATTTTAAGAGTTTTATAATTTTAGCTCTTACATACAGGCCTGTGATCTATTTGAGTTAATTTTGTATATAGTGTGAAGTAAGTATACCAGTTGTCCCAATACCATTTGTTGAAAATACGATTTTATCCCAAGAAATTTTTATCTTAAGGTAAAGATTACCAACTCTCAGGGATTCAAGCAGCAATTATTATCCCCATTTTGTTCAACAAGCATTGGCTAATCACCTACTTTATCTATTTGGTCTTGAACTTTACACTATGAAACACTGAGGTCACTCTTCTCAGGCAATTACAACCCAATCAGTTACTATATTAATCATTAGGCCTAAATACAATAACATTTCCTACACAACACATTATAAGTTTCAGCTGCCTTTTTCTTCCTATCCCATGTGTGTGTGTGTGTGAGAGACAGAGAGAGAGAGTGAGAGAGAGAGAGAGGGAGAGAGAGAGACATTGGAATTAAAGACATTGATGTATATAGATAGCATTTAATTATATAGCAATATCCTCAGTCCCAACACCTTGAATCCTCCACATTCATATAATTTTGGTTTTCTCTTCCTAATAACTTGAGAGATTTGTTTCACCCAAATGTGAATAACAAGCTATTTGGTATTCATTGGTTTTTTAATTCTATCTTTTCTCTTTCTATTCTGGTTTCTTAAGTTCCTCCTTTCTCATTTATTGTCAAGTTATTTTTACAAAGAAATAGGTAGAGAACATCCTCTATTTTCTATGCCCTGCTAAGAAAAAAAAAAACTTTCGCGTTCACAAAAGCTACTCAAACTGTCAAGTATAGTTATTTTTGTCAGATTAGGAATACTGGAACTGACCTTTGCAATATTTTATTCTATCTGGCTCCATATCAATGAGCTGATTAGGACAGGTGTGATACTTAAAATTATAAGTACAAGGTTGAGTTTGCTATAGGCATATTGTCTCATTGTTTTTCACATCATCTTCAAGATATTCTGCTTCTACAGAAATAGTAGCAATTATAAAACTAAGGATGGATAAGGACAGTCCCAGAACACTTGTGTAAACTGCCCCTTGTACTAATAACCTTGTATTTAAATTCCCATCTTCAGCTCTCGCATTTGGCTTGGTCAATGCCTAGAGTTGTTATGGAAGCATCTCTGTGATTTCCTGGAAACTATAAAAGTCTTTGCCTAGATCACCAGCTGCTGGTCATATGGCATATCTACCTCTAACAGCAGCTTTCATGAATAGAGGCAATCCCCACTGGAGATCTAAAATGTTAAATCAATTTCTGTTTTAAAATCTAAAGCAAAGTAACTGATGTTTGATGTTGTTAAGAATTTTTAATTTTTGCAAAGCTCCTGGGAATTCTTCGAGAAAGCCACTCAGAATATAAGTGCATTCTCTTGTCTGTGTTGCATTAAGTCAAACTCTCTACACTCATTTACCTTAAAGAGAAAGATATCCTCTTAATGATATATTAGTTCTTCATTCCTTAGCAAACTTGCGTTTTGAGATAAAATTCGCCCATATCACAGAACAGTTTCTGTTCTACCTCAAGGGAGGTAAAAACTGTATGAACACTACCAGTAATGCTACTATCCTACCTGGGAAGTCAACTCAGTTTTGCCTATTGAGAAGATAAGGAGTGGACTCTTGTCAAAATCAAAAAGAAATACCCCCTTGTTCTGTATTCCTTTTTCTGTAGCCTTTTGTGAAGGTTTGGGAGAAGCACACACATAAAGCACACAGAGAACGAGAGTTTCGAGCACAGCAGCAGGGTGCTTGCACACCCCTCACTACTGAAACCACGGACAGGGAAGGAAACGCAGTAGAAACATTCTGTGGGATACATGGAAAGAGTGATTCTCGCATTTAAAGAAAAGAAAGTCTGCTGGAAAATTGGCTAAGAATAGTTCTCCTGAATTGACTTTTAATGTGGTGTTAAGAGTCCCTCTTCTATCCTCTGCAGCTCCAATTGAAAATTAGGTTCCCTATCCATTTAACCATGCATTAGAAAAGACCCAAATATGGATTTATGGATACACAGCAAGCCCTGAGCTTGGTGATTCTGAGAGTGAGCTTTGAGGTCAGTAAAAGTTTTAGCTACAATGAAGAGTGATGTGTGAACATTCATGTCCAACTTTGAATTGTACAGCAACAATACAGTATATGAAAACTTGGGAAATTCTTTTGATAATTTCTGCATATCTGCAAAATAGCTACCATAATAATATATACTTCCTAGGATTGCTTTGAATATTAAATGAGATAGTGGATACATAATACATAATACATAATACAGCATCATACCTAGCATAATTTTACCTTTACAGTAAAATAACGTCTTTCACTGTAACTGTTATTCGTGGCAAAAGACAAAAAACAAAACAAAACAAAACCAAAAACAAAAACAAAAACAGTACTCATCACAGAGTTTTCAGATTTTTAAGGTAAAACAAAGAATCAAATACAGGTGTTTTGCACACTGAAGAGTAGGAAAAAACCACTAACTTTTCTCTCCCATCTTGCAGGAGTTTGTAAAATCTGTAAGATCATTATGTAACCACATAAAAAGAAAATGTCTGTCATACTACAATACTTTTGAAAAGTTCAAAAGAAAAAGGTCAAAGAGTGTGCCCGACGCAAATGAAATGTTTTCATTTCTAGTTAATTAGTTATACACTAAACTGTTGTACCCTTCAAAAGCCTTCAAATGCAAAAGGCAAGACTGCACGCTTCCAAAGATTCAGAAAATGGATGATTGGCTTCCTTTAACCAGATTTAAATTGTACCTAGCTTCTGCAAGTCAGGCACATGTATTGACTGAATAATTAAATGCCATATTCTCATTCCCTGTTCTACCCATGCGTTTGTCCTCGGGCAGTGAATATGAATGTTGAAGAATTTGGGAGTCTAGACTTCAGTGGGTAGTCAAAGTTGGTAAAAGAAATGTACTGTATGGCATGCCAAAACAAATTTAAAAGCTTTTGCGCTTCTTGTAATCGAAAATTTAGCAAGACATGCAATCCTCCCTGGATTCCTTAAATGTCACAGAGGTTTCTAAAGGACAAAGGTATGTTTTCTTATTTTCTCCCATTGTCTTAGCAGTTGTTGAGAGCTTTCTTATAGTGTAATAACATTTCAAAACTTGATACTTAGATCTTATGTTCCCACTCTCTCATTTTAAAGATGAGGAAGTTAAAAGGGAGGGTTTAAAGAAATCACTTGCATTACACATACATTTTATTCAAAGACTGCCTTTTAGAAATAAAGAAAACATGGTGTTAGTAGAAGATGAAAATCCATTCAATATATCGACACATCCCTTTCTACACATAACGCACGTACTCTTAAATGTTAATTTGATTAAAATTGTAAATATACATATGTATTTTTGAATCCCAAAGGAATATATATAATATACAATATTATGTTATATGTTGTACATTATACATTATGTATTTATGCAATATATGTATTCTTCCTATATATATAGGCATATATGGCTAAAACCTATTCTGACTCCAATCTTTTTTAGTAATGATAATGTATAACGTAGTCAATTTTACCAAAATATTTTCAGAACTTCATAATTGTATAACATTCTATGAGTATTACTGAATTCACACCTGAAAAAGAAACAAATATAATTGAATCTACACTTAAAAAAACAAACAACACTAACAACAAAGACACCACATTCCATTATCTATCCAATATAACTCAAACTGAGGTAAAGAGGCCAGATAAAGAATAAACATTATGACAGTCTCCCTTTCATCTTCATTTCTGTCATTCATCCTTATGCCCCCCACCTTCCCCAACAGCTAACAATCCTAACATTACCCAGTTACGGCCACGTATCACAGGTGAAAATACATATGTAGGGGAAGAAAGTGTCTGCTACCAGTGTTTGTGCCTCAGCAAACTGGTCAAAATGACCCACTATATGAATAAATAAAATGCATAAAATACCTATACACATACCTTGTAACCACAAATACATGGTATGAGTTATATTCGGGTACCTACCTCAGAAGAATGATTTAAGTGACTGTGACATCCTTACCTTTTCCAAAATATTGCTATTGCAATGAAGTCACTGAACACAGTTCGGATGAATCGGAAGCCAAATTTGTTTTGATGAAGGAGCAAGCACAGCCAGAGAACAAAATGCTGGGTAATTGCCAGTACAGCCAAAAAGGAAAAAGTAATCTTGAACAGGGGTGGCAACCCATTTTAAAGGGAATGGGTCTGGATATAGGATCAGAAGACCAGGGTTCAAATCCCAGCTTAGAAACTTATGCATGCAACTTCAGAGGAACCATTCGATGTTTAGCCATGGAGCGTGCAAAGCTGACTATAACGTGCCTTTCAAATAGGTTAGAGACAATTGTGAATGAATCATGGTACTGCTGTGAATAAAATGCTTCCAGGGAGAAAGTAATAGTAATGTAAGAATATGGAAAAGAACACCACAAACTCTCTTTGGGATTCAGCTAAGACTTCACTAAGTGGACAACTGAAAGGGTAAATGTTGGTTTACTAGATGGGAGACAGAAAGGGCATTTGGGACTAATAGACCTATATGTAAAAGCATGTAGCAGTGAATGAGTGATAAGAAATGGAGTGTAAGAAGGTCAGTGGGTGTGCAGGCTACTAGTTATGGGGAAGTGAAGGATATAGAGTCAGAGACCTTGGAAAAGCTGGATTTTAGAGGGTTTTGCTAGATATGCATTAGCCTTTTGATTCTATCTTATGGGCGTACCAAGTCAGTGATAGGTCTTTAGTAGAGAGATTACGTGGTTCAAATGTGTAAGTTTAGGAAGATAACCTTAGCCATAGTGTAGAAAGATACTTGTGTGAAATTATGTGGGAGGCCATTTGAGATGGTGTAGGTAAAACATTGAAGGCAGGTGAAAGATTTGCCTAAGGCAGGTACTGTGTAATTGGACGGTAGGAGACAAATTCCAGAAATATTTGTGGACTAGAATCAACAAGCTCTGATAACCGTTTAGAAGTTTGAAATGAGAGGTGAGGGGAACAGAAGTCTAGGCTTAAATGTTTTTCGTTGGTTTTGGTTGGTCAGTTGGTTGGATTTTTGCTGTTGTTGTTTTTGGGTTTTTTTTTGTCTGTTGTTTTTTTGTTTCTTCTTAGCTTGGAATACTGTGTGAATGGTGATAGCTTTTAAGAAAAATGTCATAAACTGCAAAAGTTATTAAATTTGTGTTCAATTTATTGATTTATGTTTTGATATATTGAATCTAGTCACCAGAGAGAGGTCTCACATAGATAGCTGCAAGTATAATTTTTGAATTTCCAAGAATGGCCAGGATTAGGCTATAAAGTTTTAGGGGTTCCCTGGATGACTCAGTCAGTTAAGTGTCTGACTCTTGGTTTCAGCTCAGGTCATGATCTTGCAGTTTGTGAGTTTGAGCCCCACATCGGGCTCTGCACTGACAGCACAACTGTTTAACCAAGAATTAAAGGATAGTTAGAGGAAGAGGATAATCAGTCAGGATTAATTAATAGGAATAATCAGAGAGGTATTAGATTTCAGGAGCTTGTTGTAGGCAAAAGGCCAAAAAGGAGAGATATTTCCGGTCATGTTTCCAGTGGTATAGGGCTGTCAGCAGAGCAAGTACAGCAGAGATCAAGTCAGTTGAAAATTCTGATTTAGAGATCAAGTCATTTGAAAGCTCCAAAGAAATCGTGTGGGAGAAAAATACCCAGAAAATAATGCTGGAGCCAGGCAAGAAGTGCATTATACTGGAAATGTGTGATTTTATCTGAATAAATAATTATATCTTCTATGTATGTTTTGCAAATCACATTAAACATACTCTCAATAATGACAGAAGTGTTTGAGGACTAAAATACTAAGCACCATGTCAGTGTTTTACTACTATCCTTGGTGCCTTCTTTTGTGGCAGAATTTTCATGTTCATGAGACAATAAGATTTTATTTTTTTAAAGTAATCTCTACTCCCAATATGGGCTCAAACCCACAACTCCAAGATCAAGATCAAAAGTTGATCCTCTATTGACTGAGCCAGCCAGGAACTCTGTTATTTTCAATATTAGTATTAGAATATTAAGCTGTCTTCCAATGTCCATGAAGGACTCAAACATTAGCATTTTGATTTTTCCCTGCAACAGTGTTTTCCATTGTGAAAGAGGTGAAATTTAAAAATTAAAAAAAATAATAATAAAATAACTAACCGCCCAAAAAGTATCTCCATAAAATAAATTAGAAATGTGCTCATGCATGAGAAAAGGAAGTCAGATTATAAATTCCACGGTGTAAGAACAAGTATGCATTTCTGTGCATTTAGTGTTAAATGGTTGAACATATGATCTCTCTATCCATATGTATACTCACTGCTACATATTTAGCGGAAGCATATTCAAAATAATTCTTTTCATCTGAAGTCTAAAATCCAGTTTGCTTAGATTTTATCACACGTGGAAGTTATTCTATTGTACGTACAAATTGAGCCAGCTATAGAAAATACACCTATCTATAGTAAATGCTGAAGCTACCCATGGCTTTGTTTCCCTCTTACTTTGGAAAACAATGTAAAAATTCAGGATAGTGGGGTTTTTTCTTCTTTTTTCTCTAATGGATATCTACGTAATACCCCCAACTTACTGTGTTGCCTCTGGAAATACACCACCAGGGTGCATTGGAACCCTACCTCTGCCAGTTTGTCTGTGGTTTTCTGGGAAGCTTTGAGGTTTTAACTTTGATCTCTCCCCTCAACACTGAGGTTTTCTCCTGACTCCACTAGCCCAGACAGAATCTCTACCCTTGATCTCTAGGGTAATCTTAAACATACTCTTGACACCAGCATCACTCAGTGGTAAAAGTTTCCCTCTTCACTGTGCTATGTTTACTCTTCAGTTTCTGTGTTGTCCTTTGCTCGTCTAGACTCACAAGCAGCTTCTTTAAACTCTCCCATCCTGGAAGAGTTTCCTAGCCATTTAGTTCACTTGTTTCCTGCCTTGACTAAAGTATTTCGAGGTTCCATTTTTGTTTCCTCAACTCTTTAAACTCCTCTAAACTGAGGAAACTAGACTTTCTCTTTGATCTGTCAAAGAGTTTTTAACAATGTTTGACCACGGGGTGAACTCTGCTTAAAGTGTCTTCATATTTTCCCGAGCTTTCATTCACCGTCTTTTCATACTGCTTCTCTTCCAACCCACCCTACACCTCAGATATTGAAGTTTTGTTTTGTTTCACTTTTTAACCCATTCCTGTCAAACCTGATCTCAGAAATTAACCTGCCTTCTGTCACTGCATTCGTGTAATGTGTTACCTCAGCTTAGGATATTTGCCATTGAGCTCTCTGTTTCACAAGTAGATAAAAAGGAGGGGTCTGTTTGACATAAAACACAACAAATAACAAGTAAGTATTGGCATTTTGGGCAGAAAATGTTTCTCTAAATCCTGTCAGCCTATAAAATCATTTTCATTTTGTCATCTAATAAAAAGAAGCAGGTCATGTACAAGGGAAGGAGATATTCATTAATCTACTTTGGTGTCAGTCTCTCATGATAAATATGTGGAACACATAACGAATACTTTCATGTACTTTAGCCACTACAAAGGACTTTCCTAGATATTATCAATTAGTTCCTCACATCAAAAAAGTATGACTTAGCTGTTATCATTTTTTCCTAATTTAATAAATGAACTCAAATTCAGAAAAGTTAAAGTTTCCAAAGGCCCCCAATTAGAGGCAGTTGGATCTGGAACTCTATCCCAGGTCTGTCTTCTCACGTCTTGTTTACTTTCCTCGACATCACAGCTGCCATAGTTATGATTTCATCATTTCTCAAAACCTACCATTTTCCCACTTACTTCTTAACCGATGCTTTGCTTTCACCATATGGATCTCAGACAGCATTAAATGTGTTTAATACCAATTGCAGATGGGATTCAGACTTAAATATTTTAAATGACTCTCTAAACTAAGTTGAACTACTTTAGTTGATATTTATCCCAACCAAGGTCTGGGCCTGAGAAGTAGGCCATAACCACACAAATGCCAACATTAATGTCCTTAACTTATTATTCCCCAAGCACTGCTATGTGACTGTTAATACTAGCTGTCTTGCCACATTTGCCTGCCTTCTGTAGCTTATTTTTTAAGCCATCCCTTTCATTAGCTACAGGATTTTCACTTAGATCATCTGAATATTCCTAGAGTTGATGGGGTTCCTCTGGCACCAACATCCATTTATAGAATCTCTCATTACTATAGCTTCAAACAGGAAGGTAAAGATTTCTGAACTGAATTAAATTCATTTTCAAAAAACCTGTAAAAGTTATCATGACCTCCAAGGGATTAAATACAGAACTTCGACTGCTAATTTGTAAGCTAGTTACATTCAATCATTCATGCATTCTGAAAACATTCATTGTATTAAGTTCTTCCAGTTTTCAAAGTCACCCTTGGAAAATACATTCTTGGATGTTTCATTTGTTTCTCTTAAGGATCCATTACAAAAACAAACAAGAAATATTACAGTGTGAAACTTTAAGCAATGCTTGCTTTTAGAGGGATAAAGAGGAACAAATATGAAGGTATGATCCCCTGGTGAAATTACACTCCTGAGATTGGTTTAATTTTGCACATTATTCTCTTAGTCTTTATATTTCACTTTGACTGAAGTTACCATGGACAGGATAAAAGATGCTGAGTTAAATCCAGTGCTGGAGTCCGAATATACTCCTTGCTCTAAAGAGTCTTGCTCTAAAGGTCTCCAACTTTCTCTGTTGCCCTGAGTGCTGAGCCGAGGCCTAGTTTTCACTGACAAAGAATAAATTTTAACAGATGAGTAGCAATTTATTTTTGGCTCTTTCTGGCAATCTGCCTGATATATATATTATTGCCTGGACCAAGGGAATCTTGAGGGTCCGCTGTCATTCTCTCACATCCAATCTACTCCCCCCACCCCACCCTCACACTCTTAACTAGTCCTTCAGTATTTCCTGTGTACACACCGGCCACTCTACACAGCCAAACTGATGCTGTCAGCTGTATTTAATGGTTGTATATACTCTGAGGTTCAGTATCAAGTCCACCTCTCTTTTTGCCCCTTAGGTAGAGGCACATATTTATGAGTACCTATATATCCTCACATAAAAGCAAAATTCTTACTATGTTGTGCATTTTAACAGAAGAGGACTTAATGAGGACTTAATTTACTGTTTCATCCCTATTTAGATATTTTAAAAAATCAGCCTCAAATAATACTTTAGGGGTTAAAAAAAAAACCCAGAGCTCTTGCATTTAAGAAGCATACATATAGAGAA
The DNA here is from genome assembly GCF_007474595.2 of Lynx canadensis. Taxonomy (NCBI): domain Eukaryota; kingdom Metazoa; phylum Chordata; class Mammalia; order Carnivora; family Felidae; genus Lynx; species Lynx canadensis. Next base: position 66,337,143 of record NC_044310.1, on the reverse strand, counting down.
GGAGGCAGTCACAGAATGAGGAAATATTACGTGATCACAATTGCCAGTTAGTTATACAGACCATTTTGTTTCAGAGTTTGGAAATGACACAAGGTTTAGTAGAAAAGGGTTTATAGAGGAGATGGAATTTAAGGTGGCTTGAAGGCAACTGTGAAATAAAAGTTAAAAATCTGAACTTAGGTTTTAAATCTAGTCTTCTGTCATTTCATGGCCCTGTGCCTTAGGAAATAAATTTAATATGCTCAATCTTTAGTTCTCTTACTCTTTAAAATAAACCATTGTTTCAGAGATTCATTTGGCAAATCCACGTAAAATCACCAACCATAGTGCCTTATAGGTATTAGACTCCCAATAATGCTACATGAGGATGGGTGGAGCTTACCTTCATAAAAGAGAAAGGAAAGTACAAGCAAGGGAAGTAAAATAAGCAAATTAACAGAGGGAAAAGATGACAAAATAAATTCAGTCTATTAAGTATGCCACTTTTGGGGCGCCTGGGTGGCGCAGTCGGTTAAGCGTCCGTCTTCAGCCAGGTCACGATCTCGCGGTCCGTGAGTTCGAGCCCCGCGTCAGGCTCTGGGCTGACGGCTCAGAGCCTGGAGCCTGTTTCCGATTCTGTGTCTCCCTCTCTCTGCCCCTCCCCCGTTCATGCTCTGTCTCTCTCTGTCCCAAAAATAAATAAACGTTGAAAAAAAAAAATTTAAGTATGCCACTTTTATTGACGTTGGGTGGGGGTCAATACAAAGGAGAAGTAAGGGGCCCAATTTTGACACCTTCCCCAGAAGAAGTCTGGATTTGACTTTTGAGAAATGGTGAGTGACAAAAGGTATTTAAACATGAATATACATTCCTAAAATTCCTAAAACAGCGTTTTGAAAGCTCATTCAGCAGAAGCAAACAATGTTTTCTAAATAATTATACATTTATAGCCCAAAATATTTTATGACATCTTTATTTAAACACAGTCTCCAATTATACTTCTCACAGTGATTTAATGATGCAATGTACAGAATTATTTAAATTAATATCAAATTATGGTTTAGCTAAGAGCATTAAGAACCCTAGGGTGAAACTTTATCTGAGTATTTAAGAAATTTATTTGGTTAAAATTTATACTCTGATGACAACATTATCACAATAGTCAATCCTCCCCCAAAACGTTTGAAAATCAAGCAAGACACTGTTTTCAAAAGCATCAGAAAGTTCCTGTCCAGACTGTGTGTTTTACTTGCCCAAGATGTCTAGGAGGAAAGTCAGGGTAACTTTGCAATTTCACTCAGAAGGGTGGTGCTTCCAAGTGTCCCAGAAGAAGTTTGAAAGCAACTATCACAGAGACTACCTTTGGACATTAGTCAACAACATACATCTCCTGTAACAAGTGTGTATTCTTAACAGCGACTGATGCTTTGATGAAGGAACGTGTTTGTGGGGGTTGTGGGTGTGTCTGTGTGTGTGCAACAGTGCAGGAGGTCTGGGGTGGAGGAGTTGCTAAAAGTCTGGAGAGCATGATGCTAGCGCCATTGCTGGTATTTCTGAAATGAAGCATCAGATATTATAATATCAGCTATGACTGCTGAGCCCGTCCTGCCCCTTGCAAGAGTCCAAGTCAAGTCTTTGGTGCAGTCACATTCTTAGTTACTTTGCAAAAACTCTGATGAAGAAAGTGAGAAAGATGTGTTAATGTTTAATAAGCCTACTGATCGATTGCTGTGCCTCCTAAAATGTTCATCTCTTTGACTGGTGGGAAATGAACTTCATTAGGATATCTCTGCTACCTTATAGCTCCTTGTTAACATTTCCCCTTTTGGGGACCTGAGAAAAAATGGATAGCTTCTTTCCATGAATCTCTGCCAACCACACTCTCCTGTACTATTTTCCATATCCATTTGCTCAGAAAAGTGGATGTAAATCTCATTTTGCAAGGAAAATATTATCAGTTCTTTGTGATCTAAAGTAAAATTCGTGAAATGGTATTTTTATGATTCATAGAAGAAACTAGTAGATTGATTTAATATATGGAAGCTAGTACTATATTTAGTTTCAAGCTATGAATATTAAAAATATTAAGCACACTTTTTCATATTTTAGCTTCATTTTTATTTGAAAAAGAAAAAGAAAAATGTAGAACTTTAAAAAAGAGAAACTACCAGGAAAAGATTTGTCTATATAAAATAATTATTATGAAATGTCATTTATTTAAAACACTTCAGATAGGAAAGAAAAAGGAAATAGAGTACAACATATATAAAGCTAGCTATAAATCGGAAATTAAAACGTTCATTAGTAAAATAATTATCGGTGTGACACTTCATACAGAAAATATTCACATTGAGGCTGGACTTAATGGTGGGACAAAAATTGTTAAATGTATTGATAACTAAATATGTGCCAAAAACTTGTGAAATGTCGGCATGCATTATCTCATCGAATCCTCAAACCCAAGAAGTGTGATCTATACTACAGCCTCCTATTGTCCTTATTTCATTAATAAGAAAGCTCAGGAAGAGATTACAAAAAAAAAAAAAACTTACCCAAGACCTCACTGTTTAAAATAATATTTCCAGGGGCACCTGGGTCACTGAGTCAGTTGAGCTTCTGACTTCGGCTCAGCTCACATCATGCATGTTATGGCTCATGACTTCCAGCCCCACGTCAGGCTCTGTGCTGACAGCTCAGAGCCCAGAGCCTGCTTTGGATTCTGTGTCTCCCTCTCCATCTACCCCTCCTCCAGTCATGCTCTGTCTCTCTTTCTTTTTCTCTCTCTCTCTCAAAAATAAGTAAACATTAAAACAATTTTTTAAATATATTTCCAAAGGAGATTTAAACCAAAGTATTCTGTTTTTGGAGCCCACGCTCCTAAAGAGTATACTATACATTCATAGTGTCAAGGCTGAAAAGGATCAGGTGCCCCTCTTCTGAAAATTCACTTATTTTTTTAAGTTTATTTATAGATTTTTGAAAGAGAGAGCGAGCAGGGAAGAGGCATAGAGAGAGGGAAAGAGAGAATCCCAAGCAGGCACTGCACCCTCAGTGTGGAGCAGGATACTGGGCTCACACAAACTCTGAGATCATGACGTGAGCCAAAGTCAGATGCTTAGCTGACTGAACCACCCAGGCACTCCTGAAAATGCACTGATTTTCAGAGAAAGTAGAAGAAAGCACTAAGGAGAAAAGCTGACCAGCAAGAGAAAGGTCATTTTAAAATCCACTAAAATGAAAAAACAGACTTCATTTTGATTATTTTAATAGCAATGAGAATGTAATTCGGGAAACAAGAGACAGAGAATGGGCAGGACTCCTTCTTTTGTCTTTATTCCCTTTCTGAAACAGTATCATTAGTATTCACTTATTAAAGCCACCATTTCTACTTTTGTCCTTTACTGGTGGTAGAATCATCTTGGTTTCTAAGCATTTAAGAACCCAAGCTGATGCAAATAAGTTTCCATCACAACCCACAGCCAGCTGGCTACAGAATTTGCTGGGCCCGGTACAAAATAAAAATGCAAGTTTACTTGTTCATAAATTATTAAGAATTTCAAAATGTTTACAGGAGAGCATTAAACTCAGAGCCATGTGGCTGCGTAGCCAGTATACCTATGAAGTTTCTTCTCCACCCATAGTCAATACTGAGGGCTTATTCTGTGAACTTTTGCAAGAGAGAAGATTTTTGACCATTTATATTATCTGCCTTTGGCTAAAAATTGTAGATGTTGGGAATATACAAACTTAGTTCTCTTCCCTCATTTGAGACAGAGTTAATTTTAACATTGAGTTATAACTTTCTTACTCCTTTCAGGACACTGAAGGAAAATTACTTAGTCTCTTCTGAGAGAAAAACAAACAAACAAACAAACCTGTGATGTCTGGATGACCTTCAAGAGAGAAGCTTTGAATAAGAAAACATGTTGATGTAATATTTTATCCATTTTAAATGTAATCTATCCCTGGGAAAAGAATATACATATCTTTACGTATCTACCTAAGAGCAAATAAAAAATAATCACGGGTTGTCATTTTTTAATAAAAAGAACAAAACTATTACATGGTTATTTCAGAGGGTATCGCACATCTGGAATATATTTCCTATGTTGAGGGGGGATGGTAGTGGAAGAACCAAGATGAAAGGAAATAACAGAAAATCTTTTTTTCCTATACCTCACTCACAGTATTCCCTGCCTCCAATTTTGCCATCTCACCATTTTCCAAGTAGAATTGGCAGGATTGAAACGAGGTAATCCTGAGGGGTAAACTATCGAATGTGAGAGAATGCAAGAGTTATTTGCTGACCATGTTAGCACCTAGAAGACCTCTCACCTAGAAGCTGGTCAAGAAATATGCATGGAGGTCATGAGTTTCTTAACAATGTGAGACTGATTCAACATGAAGTGAAAGGAAGATGTTATTTTAAGTTACAAGCTAGAGGAGGAATTCAAGAGAGGAAAAACTGGATTCCTCTCAAACAGTCACACTCATTAAATCAGGCTTTTTCTAGCAACAGTTAGGAACCAAGCAGTCATCTACTGCAGTCATCAGAGCTGCCGCGTGGGACTGTGAACACTCTGAAGGCATGCCTCGGAGGAACACCGCTGTCAGGCCTTCGGATGAACCTGGCTCCACCTAGAGTCGTGCTCCCAGCAATGCCTTGTAAACTATCAGCGACACAATACTGTTGAATATTGAATAACACTTCATTAGCATAAAAAACACTACAGAAAGTTGTGAAGACATGCTAAGAGGAACAGGTGAAAGAGAAAATGTTGGGTGAAAGGAGTGACTGATAAATTTACAAAGATGTACCAAAAAACATTAGGGCAATAAAACGGTTCCTTTCATTTTGGCCATTATTTGGAAATGAGATGTTGAGTGAAACACTGAAAGCATGTTTAAATTATGATATGCACTTAATGCAATATACATGGACACAGGTACCCAATTGTTCCAATCTCTTCTTGAATTGTGTTCCTGAGTTTAATTTGTAAGATTTACGCATTTCTCCTTTCCTAACCTTCCCATTCTTCATGAATAATTTTTTGGTAGAATCCCATGTTTTCTGATTATATAGAGACTTAACTTAGTCTTGTCTTTTGTTGAATGTTGAATATTTAAATACAGCTTTCATTTCAACTGCAAACTTTTTCTTGTAGGTAGAGTTTTTTATTCTGAGGAGAATAAATCTCTTCCCAAATGGCTTATATTTATATTTAAAAGCAATTTATAAGGCAAATAAATCTGACTTAATAAGGTCACCCAATATAATGCTAAAGCATTCTAATATCTGATAGTCTGTGAAATAAGAAACAATGCTGATTTTGCTCTTAAGATTCATCATGTCATATAATGGTTTTACATAAAGATGTTAACTTCAGTATTAGCAAATCCACACATCTTAGGGAAAGAATAACCTGGCCTGAGGTAGATTGAGCATACACATTGTTTCACAATATGTTTTTAACATTGTTTTCTCTGAACTTTAGTAATTTTCCTATTGATTAAACATGTCTACTTGATTTAAGCATATCTGATGTTGTGGCAACTATCTTAGAAGACTCTTTGGGGGCTCTAAGGTGTAACTGGGGCTTAGGATTTCATTATCAGGCTTATTTCATTCTAAAATAATAAAATTCAGCAAATGACAGGACTGACATGAGATTGAAATAATCAAACATCCAGTTATTTCTGAGGAATCAGTTAATTACATGCTAATGCTGACTGAGCTTAGATTTGTGTGTGTGTTTAATTTTTTTCAAGGGATTTATGCATTACACATAGTTGTTGCATATGTTCTTAAAAATACTTCAGTATGAAAAATAACAGCAACATTTTTTTCTACCACAATTTGCTTTATCTTCTGCAAGAATTGTTCAGTGCTACAAATACATTATATCCATTAAGTGAATTTGGTCAATTATTGTGGTAATAGTTGTGTGGCAATTAGTGTTTTCTTGCTGTAACATTAAGATTATCTAAATCATTTACAAATTTTATGTCATAAGTGGCTATTTGAAATACACATCATTTTACTATTAACTTTTTTATAAACTGAAAAGGAAGTTTTCATTACCTAAGGCAAAAATTATAAGCAATTTCAAGAGTCTTTTAAATTAAAGGATAATGGGAATCCTTTGAGATACTTCTGACAAGGAGCATGTTCTTCCAGTGAGGGTCAGAGTTCAATTCCTAAAGTCATCCATCACGTTCCGACTGGCAAGGGCTGAAGAGCTGCAAAAAAGAACAGGAGACAGGGCGCCCTTGCTGACCTCCTAAATCACTTTCACGCACACAGTTCAGTAAATACACGTCCCATTCACAAACACCATACACAAATAGCTACACATTTTTAAAAGGGCCTTTGTGACTATAAAAAGCAAGTTTTAATGCAACTGAAGCATCAAAGGATTTTATATATTTGAGATTTTATATATATATATATATATATATACATACACATATACATGTGTATGTATATATATTTGAGATTTTCTTTCAAATGCTTATTTTAACTATGACACAAAAATCACATTCCATACTATTATTTCACATACAAATAATTAGTTGAAAATATTTACTGATGCCTTTTTACATGCCAACAGTTTTGAGAGTCGTGAGCAGTGCCAAAAATGTTTAGGTAAAGGCCCTTATCTTTAGTTGGTCTGTCAAAACATACCTATTTAGCACTAAGAGTTCCTGAGGAACCAATAACCTAGTGGTACTTCTGAACTAAGTCAGGAATTGGGTGCTAACTTCAAGTGGTTCTGCCTTAACTACATTTTTTAAATCTCTTTTTTCTTGGGGCGCCTGGGTGGCTCGGTCGGTTAAGCGTCCGACTTCGACTCAGGTCATAATCTCACGGTCCATGAGTTCGAGCCCCGCGTCGGGCTCTGTGCTGACAGCTCAGAGCCTGGAGCCTGTTTCAGATTCTGTGTCTCCCTCTCTCTCTGCCCCTCCCCTGTTCATGCTCTGTCTCTCTCTGTCTCAAAAATAAATAAACGTTAAAAAAAAATTTAAAAAAAAATCTCTTTTTTCTTGTGGTATGGCCTTCACGTTAGTAATGGGTTAGGTAATTCTCCTTTGAAGTACCTTAACGCTATCTACTTAGACTACAGTTTTACTTACTAAAATACATCGCAAAGTTTTTCTGTAATTCTTAATTTCCTCAACTAAAATGTGAGCTCTATGATAATGGAGACCAGCCTATCTCCATAGATGATACCCAGTGACAGTCATAATTTGTCACTATTTGCTAAATTAATTAATTAATTAGCTACACTCCTTCCCCCCACCCCCACCAAATCCTGGGCCTGAAGGAAGCCTTCTCATAACTGAAAACAATTGATTAGGTACAAAACAACATTCCTCTCAGAAGTACTAAATATACTTTTCAAACAAGAGTCAATCCACATCTTTCTGACATATGAAATAGGTGTAGGATATTTAACTGATTTATAAAGCAAGTAAAGTAACTAAAAAGATGTTTTTCTCTAGGCTTATGAAATTAAGCCTATTTTTGGTTCCCATTCCGTCTTCAGTAGAGGGAAAGATTAGAGTCAGCACCTTATGGTTAAGAACTGACTCTCGCTCACTCCATATTCATATATCCATCAGGTCTGTCACAGCGCTGGGCATTGTAGTTTAACATGTTTTTGTAAAATTAAATCAACCAATTTCAAAAATCCTTTATTCTTCACCAATTTTTTGAGCCAGGATATTGTCTTTAAAAGTTAGAGAATGAGGGGGTGCATGGGTGGCTCAGTTGGTTAAGCATCCATCAGGTCATGATCTCACAACTCATGGGTTAGAGCCCTGGATGGGGCTCTGTGCAGGCAGCTCAGAGCCTGGAGCCTGCTCCGGATTCTATGTCCTTCTCTCGCTCTACCCCTCCCCCGCTCATGCTCTGTCTCTGTCTGTCTGTCTCTCTCTCTCTCAAGAATAAATAAACATTAAAAAAAATTTTAATTAAAGAATGAGGAAGATTCAAACAAGTGGATGATTGCATTTCTTAAAATTCCCTTAAAAATAACCTAACAAGAAATTTCAAATATACCCAAAAAAGAAAGCTTCATGACCCGAGTTTCTCAATGAGCTCTAAATCTAAGCCTTATGTCATATGTATAAAGAGATTTTGCTATATAGACTTGTATTGAACATCTTTTTTTAGTTACGAGACTAAGAAGAGTGCCATTTAAGTAAGTATTGTAATCAAAATATCAAAATATCTATACTGATAGCAATACTTCTGGAGAGGTAAAAACAAAAATGGTGATTTGGTATTAGTTACAGTGTTTTCTAACTTAACAACACCTCGATCTTTATGAAAAATAGTTTAATTTCCCAGCATGTGAGAAAATTAGAAAGTTAAAAAATGGAATTGGCTTCTGCCGTCTTTAAAATGCAACATTCTTAGGTTGACTTCACAAAATTATCTTAAATAATCATAGTAAAAACACTCATATCAGAAAATTTTTAATTGACATACTTACTTGTCCAGAATTTTAATAATTCTTTAGAACTCAGTTTTGAAATTTATTTAAAAAATATAAAGATTAATTGAAGATAACCTCAATAGTTTTCCTAAGATGTGAAATTCACGAATTGTAAAATTTAGAATGATTTGAAGCATCAACATATTACATGTAAAAATTAAGAATTGCAGGTATTCTTACTAAAATTTCTTCTTGGGGGAACCTTACGAAAGTGGACAGAAAACTATACATGCACACCTTTTCTCTCTCCTGACAAGAGGCTGATAAAACATCTTTTCAATTCTGGTAGCCAGATTTTATTCAGCTGTAAGGTTATGGCACCCCCTAGCCCAGCCTAGCAGAATAGCAGTCAATTCTGGCACAAATCGAAGTTTAAAGGGAGCTTTAAAGAATGTATGCAAAACCTGGGAGCTTTTTAAAAAATATTCTCAATTCAAGGAGGTATTTTATTTTCTTTGGCAGTAACTATTTTATTTATTATTGTTTAGAATTTCTGGTATATAATCTGTTCTAACTCTGAATGGCACCAATTGCTGGTGAAGTACAAGAAGCTGATTTATTCTAAAGATAACATGGAACATAAACATATCAAGCTGATTTTCACTGGTTCTCTAAATTATCCCCCCCCCGAAACCCTGGATAATCAAAGAGCCAGACACCTGGAGTGCAAGCATGAAATGCAGGACATGGCTGTGATAGTTATTGACAAATCTTTGGTACTAGGGCAACAGCTCCCTGGAGAGAAAAAAAAAAATGTATATATACATATACATTATTGAAAAATATATCTGAATATGACACATGTGGCCACCACTCAGAAAAGGTCTTTGCCATTATTATTTTATTTGTATACTGTACATTACAGGAAGAGTTGAGAAACGAAGAATTCTGACGCTCTTGTAATAAATTTAAACTGTTTTGGCTTGTCCTATCTTTGAATCTTCATTCCTTATTAAGCTACAAGGACTATTTCCAGCATATCTTAATAGTGTTGCTTGCATAGCACCTGTCAGTAGGAATTCAGCAATATAAACCTTAAAGGCTTTTATGGGCATTTCAATGGAATACCAATTTGCCAATGCAGCACTCAAGCCTGTACCATCCATGGAGTTCACAGGATTCCAATCAGTCTGACATTTTTTGCAGACCTCAGGAAAAGAGGTATTGTAAAAGTTGGAAGCAAACAAAAGGCGAGTTTTCTCACCTTACTTAGCCCATTTTGGATCTATTTGCTCCAGGAATACTTGAAAGGCATCTTTCTTTATTCCGAGATACTGTAAATCTAGATACTGTAAATCACTTGGTCAACGTACATTAAATTTAATTTAGTCTGACCACCACTACTATTCAAAGACCAGCAAATTGATTGTGTTACTAAAAGGTGATCGCATTGATACTGCCATTTAATGAACTCCATGCTTGTACATTGCTCCTAATGCACACTATTTTAGATCACTTAGTCAACTGCACTCTAATTGAATTTATCATTTGAAACCTTGACTTGATGCTAATGGTCCAAAATAGCTGAGTCTTTTCAGAGTAGTCCTGTCTATGAAATGCCATATATTGATGTTTTCCTGCAACAAACACTTGTCTTTCTTGTCTTTTTGGCAAGGCCAGTTGTCAGTTATTGAGGTGCAATTATAAGAAAACTTGCATTTAGAAAGAGATATTATTGACCTCTGCAAATTGACTGGCAACATCAAAATTTGAAAGTGGAGCTCAGGCAGACTTAATGGGATATATGCAAATTCTCCAAACACAAGCCTGAAACTGTCATATGGCTGTTGTTATTTTAAGATACGCATGATCTCCTTTTTCTGTTCTACCCCTTTTATTTTCAGTAAATGGAGGCAGCATCTTTGCAAGACTAGTCTGGATTAAAAGAAATGGCAATAGCATTTGCTGGGTTCCACCGTGAAGGATCCTCACTGGTGCCAGTTGGTTTTATAAGCCAGAGCTGTGGAAAAAAGTGAAACTGATGTAAGGTGACATTAAAACAGGAAAAGGGAGTATAAAAAAGACATGATTTCTGTAGGTTTACAAAATCAAGGCAGCATTGTAGAAATTAGAAACAAGCAGAGAATAGTAACTGATTATGCTTTAATTTTTTTTTTTTATGAAAGAAGAACCTAATTTAGTGTTGCATTGTAGTTCAAAAATAGCTCCGCATAATTCATAAGGTACTGTACTTGAGGAACACTGAACTTCCTTATTATGATAATGCTTTCTGATAACTTTTATTGAATGTAAGCATTCCCATGATTAAATCTCTTAATAGGCATCTCTCTTCAGTACTGGTTTGCCATAATTTCAAAGCTGTGCTATCCACATTTCTGTACCAAAACAAGATATCTGACATGGCTAGCCAAAAACCTAGTGGGAGAATAAATATATGGGAAAAAAATCTAATTTACAATAAGATTTCCAATGAAAAATTGCCATCTATACAAAGTTTCAAGCAAAGAAATAAGGATTATTCATCATGGGTTATACTCATATAACCCCAAGTGAAATAAAAATTTAAGCATATCTTTGAAACTACCCAAATTTTCCAATTCCCCTTTCTTTTACATATATGTGCCCTGTTAAGTTCAACCTCATAGGATAAATTAACTAATTACACCTATCCCCACGCCACCTCCCTCCTCATTTGTTATATGGGGTTTGGTAGAATCCTAATGGCCAGGTAATTAAAAGTTATCCATGACCAGGAATGGTCTTTTCAATTACCTTGTTGCTCAAATTGTACAAGAGGACTATAAGTGGCCCAGTTGGATGCATTGCATGCAGTAGGTTTGCCTCATAGCTGAGGGACCCTGAACTAAGGAACCCCCAACCTTCTGTAATAACATAAGCAAATCTGCCTAATTTAACCCAAAGGGGAACATAGCTATCATAGTGGGCAGCATACTAACCTGTTCTTTGCTCTGAGGGACACACTATTTCTGCTTTCTCGGCTGCTTGGTATACAAACATCCTTAAAATGATTATCCGGAATGAAAGAATCAGTGTCTCTGCTTGTACAGATATACAACAGATTCACAGAGAATCATCTCTTCAAACTCTCCCCCTGAACTCACATAGAATGCATTTTCTGTTCTCATATGCTATCTTATCTGTATTTATGCTTTCATCAGCACATCTGGCATCCCCAAGTCAACTGGAAGCTTGCAGAGAACAAAACTAGTTACCATACTAATATATATATATATATATATCCATATATATACTTGATGCCTAATACAGTGTCATAACCTGATTGTTGGTGCTCAGTGAGCATTTCGGTAAGATTATTGATGATGATGACTGATTAATTGATTGGTGGTGCAAATGATGCTAAAACTGAAAGTTGCAGTCCATTTTCCAGAGGTTTTGCCCTCATGATGCCAACCAACCAGAGTTTTACAAATCCAAAAATTTTTGGTGTAGAACGCAGAACTATACCAACCACGGAGTCCCACTCTTTAATTCATGCCTGTTGTTATGATGTGGAAATAGTCTTTGTCTAAGAACCTGAGATTGTGAAACATACGCACGTTTAGTTAGAAGAATTTGTGCAGAAAATGCCCTTACAACAAGAAGAAACAGAAATTTAGAATGAAGGGGGAGACAGAATTAAAATGAAATCTAAGCCAAATTCATGTTCACTTTTTGACAACTAATACCTAGACAGTTTGATTTGCACTGTGGAAATAGGGCTCTGATGCTCAAAGTACTTCACTGGTAGAACTACTTAGAGTACACTTTTCTGGTACACATATGCAGCTTGAAAGTTTCATTGCCTTTAAAATACTTCTACTAGGCACTCCTATAATATAAAATAAAAAGCTCTTTACAATCAAAAAAATTTTTAAAGCATAGGTATAAACAAAACAACTGGATAGAGAAAAAAAAAGCTTCTTCTTCAGAAATAATAAATTGCTTGTATCAATGAAATATGTATCAAGTGGAACATAAGAGGGAATTCTTTTTCGTGGACAGCTTTAAATGTATCTTCATATTTAAGGTAAATATGAAAAGAATATCAACACACGTTTCAAATATAATGGATCTTTTCTTGTATAATAAAATAAATGAAAGGTCTGTCAAAGTCTGAACCAAGAGAAGGTCAGTTCTTTTAGAGAGAAAAAAAAAGAATAATTTGAGATGTAAATATCTGACAAATAACATACAGCAGCAAAGGGAATTTAAAAGGGGTTTTCGAAAGAAATGAACAGTTTCTAGTTGTTAAGGTAATTAACCTTTTTTCAAGATCATTAAAAAATGTTTTTCCTGCACACTACTAATTTTCTTTCAGGTTATAGGGGTCATTGTTCATCAGAACAGAAGGGAAAAAAATTGAGAGCCGGTACTCATCTACCTAGTGCAAAGGGGACACAAACAACTTTAACAGTCAGTGTTAAGTTCTTTCTTTCCGGCCTGTGTCTTCCTACCCTGGAATCCTACTGCACAGCAGTGAGATACAACTGTAAAAATAGCACCTATTCAGGTATTAATTACCAGTGAAAATTATCAACCTAAAATAGTTCCTTCAGTATTTTGAATACGTCCCACTGTCTCCACACTACTTCATATAAGGAGTGATGTGCTTTTTAGCATCCAATTTCGCATGAAACAATTTGATTGCACTGCAGAGAAATTTCTTTTTGATTCCATGCCCTGTGGAGCTGATTTCTAAGGGATAGCCACGTTAAGGACAAAAACGCTGTTCTTGAAGTACTCTCACAAAACAGAAGTGCTAAAAGTCTAAGCTGAGGGAATAAATAGCTATAATGCCAGTTCTAGCTGAGCACATGGTCATGCCGACCTCCTTAATTTCATAATTGCTTTAGCTTTTCATGTGTAGAAGTTTTATTTTCATGGGTACTGGGCAACTTGAAATACTTCGGACTTTTGTGAGGACGCTTTGATAGAAGTTGAGCTCAAGAACACAACTTCATATGTATAGAAAAAGTATAAATAGGGGTGCCTGGGTGACGCAGTCGGTTAAGCGTCCGACTTCAGCCAGGTCACGATCTCTGGTCCGTGAGTTCGAGCCCGGCGTCAGGCTCTGGGCTGATGGCTCAGAGCCTGGAGCCTGTTTCCGATTCTGTGTCTCCCTCTCTCTCTGCCCCTCCCCCGTTCATGCTCGGTCTCTCTCTGTCCCAAAAATAAAATAAAACGTTGAAAAAAAAAGTATAAATAAATCTAACTGACCATGTGAGTTTCTGGGAGGCTAATCTAATTTACCTAGTTACCATATTGTTCAAACAGTTTCTTTAGTCCGTATAAAGACAAAGCAGACAGGCTCTTTGCGATGTGATTGTCAATAGTTTAACTATCCTAAAAATCAAACCAACAAATAATAAAGTTGATGAAATTAAATAGAACCATGGATATCATCTATAGATAGGAGAAAACATAGAAGCTTTGAAGTAAGATAAGCCTTGGTTTCAATTATTCCACACTAAAACTTATTCAATTGCCCTATTGTATAGACGTTTTATTTATTTATTTATGCACCTGTACTCGTGGAGATTTGAACAACCCCTCTTTGGTCTCAAGAACTGACACACAGCTGAGCTCTGAGATGAGAACCTGAAACAGAGTAGACTCAGGGCCTGAGGCCTGAATGTGAGTGCTCTGTTTATAAAGAAGATTTATTTAAAAAAAATAAATACACAAAATAAGACTTATTTGCATTTAGCTTATCTGCTTTTTTTTTTTTTTTGTTTTTTTTTTTTTTTTTTTTTTGATCTCTTGAAATATCTGCCTACTGGTAAATGACAAACTCACTTATATTTCTATTTTGAATTCTTGAGAGAGAAAATGAACATTCCCAATTATCTTTTCCTACGCGGTATACCATTGCTGGCATGCCATGCCTGGTATGCCATTGCTCTCAAAGAAGAAGGCACCTATTTAAGGGCCCAATGGAGTGTGTCCTGCAATGGAGGGAGCCCTCTGGTGGTAGCAAATGTGACAATATGAACCTGCTACCTAAGAACTGACAGGCAAATATAATGATTAACATCATGATTCGAAATTCTATCTTTGGAAGTGTGGTGAGGACTGGCATAACTTGACTGAATCAGTGTAGTGCTCCGCAATTGGTAGCTATGTTACAAACTCATGCTGAAAGAAGCAATCATGAATGGGTGTGGTTTAAGACGTTCCCCCAAATATTTATTTCCCCAACTTAACATACCATCTTTTAGAAGGGGCCTCTAGAACAGGGGGTCATTTTACCATGAAGTTAGTTGCTGATTCTATTTCCTACTCTATGCACGTGTTGATATATTTAAGGACAAACACAAGCATTCTCTAGTATAAAACCCTTCACTGGCTCCCTATATCCCTCCAGATAAAATTCCAACTTTTTAGAATGTACGTTCTTGTTAGTTCCAGTTTGATTTCATGTTTGGCTTCCACCTTACCTTTGATATTCCCTTTCCTTATCAACTTCAAACCATATGCTTCAATTATACAGTTTTTCCCTTTCTAGATGCTGTAATTACTGAGGTCCAAACTGAGGTCTAAAATTCAGTGAAACTCTTTCTGGCAGAGATTGTACCTGATTTTTATATTGTGTCTATAATTATTAAAACTCAACTATCTGTGAAATGTAACATATACCTCTTCTAATGTAACTTTTACAATATCCTCATGAAGGACATATTCTACTAATTTTGCAGCTAAGGACAGAGGTTCTACTAGGTTAATAAGCTTGCCCAATGGCTAGTCAAAAACTGACTCAGGCTGAAGTCAATCCTTGGTCCATTTGACTTTAATTATTTTTTATCTTATTTTATTTTCTTGTTTATTTATTTATTTATTTATTTATTTATTTATTTATTTATATTTGAGACAGAGAGAGAGTACAAGTGGGGGAGAGGGACAGAGGGCGAGAGAAAAAGAATCCCAAGCAGGGGTCCCTAGGATCATGACTTAAGCCGAAATCAAGAGTCAGATATTCAGCCGAGTGAGCCACTCAGTCACCCCAGGTCCAATCGAGTTTAAAATTCATTTACTGTCCCATTGTAAATGTCGGTAAGAATAGAGAATCTAAGGGCCACCCATAGTATAAAACATAGATTATTATAATCTTTGCTAAATAGCAAAGAAACATCAAATCTGGGACTAGATCGGATTAGACAATTTGCTCCTACCTCCCACTAAATCTTAATTCTCAAGGATGGGATGTGGATACAAGCTTCTACTGCTTATTATCTCTATTGAACTCACTCTTCCTGTAGTAGCTTAGTGTCCATTTTTTAAAAGGGGGCAAAAAACTTGTTTGCCTCCAGCTGTGACCATGATGTGAAGAGAATCTGACAATGGGGTAAGAGAGTCAGGATAAGGTGTAAAACCGGGTAAGATAATGGTTTGTGATTACATCCTATAGAGGAAAGAATGAGATCCTCTTTTATTTTATTTTATTGTATTGTATTTTATTTTTTATTTTATTTTGTTTTATTTTTGCACAAATATGTCAAAATTCTAAGATATCCTTAATCCTTAATTTTGTTTTATCATTATTGCTGCTTTTGAAAACAAATTAGTGAACGCTTTTTTGTTGTTGTTTGGCTTTATTATGAATTGGTTATTGAAGATAAAAACATAAGCATATTTTATAAAATGTAATTTCTTATCTCATAGAGATTTAGCAGTTTAAAAATTTCAAGTATTCCTCACAATAAAGAGGTTCAGAACAAATTCAACACAATGACATGTTCCAAAATTTCTTCATTATTAACTTTCCAAGAAGATATAGTGCCAGCTTATAAAAAGATGAATTTATCTCTCATATAGAAATATAACATGATACATGTTTTTAATATAGATTACAATAACACATTGTGAACTAATATTAAAATATAGTATTCAGGCATTTTATATGCTTGAGAAGCCAAAAATTCCGGTTTACCCCTAACAGCTACTTGCTAATTGCGCTGTCCTTAAACCTTTGTAGAACACTCGTCACATTGTTTCACAAATACTTGCTAACTTACTTTTTCCTCTTCAAACCTCCGGGCTCTTATTAGTGACAGATACTTTCTTCTTGGCCAAATTCTAGCCAGGCTTTTCTGCATGTTTCATATAGGCCCTGACTTTTGGGTATCCATGTTCATTTCTGTATTGTCCAATGTTAGCAAAAATCCTGCTAAGTCAATTAGGCATCTTCAACTTATATAACTTCTGATTAGTTATAATATCTGACTATCAGGTTCCTCATTCTCCACCATCCCCTAGGTGCTATCTAGTCACTCTGGCCTGCCTTCAGCAAGAATCCTGTTAGGTCAGTAGAGTTAGAATCACACCTTATCCCTGATGTTTCTTTTTAGCAATTTTCCATTCACTCACCCCTGCTCTGTTCCTTGGTTATAAATTCCCACTTTTCCATGGTGTGTTTGGGGTTGAGCCCAATCTCTCTTCCCACTGCAAAACACCATCACAAGGGTCCCTACATGTATTGTGATGGTCCTGGATGGTCTGCCTTACTGTTCTGTAACAAGTGTCACTGAATATATTTTCTTTAACATCAGTATACAAGGACTCAACAAGGAAGTCTTTCATCCTGTAGAGTTGTTTTGAGTATTCAGTGAGTTAGCAAAAATGGCAATACTGAGCTTAATCCCAGACACCTAAAACACGGTCAGTATTTACCTTCTGTGAAAGTATAATTTTCAAGATAATGATGAAATCGTGGCTCTCATCAAACATAAAATGAACACTTATCAAAGATTTTATTTAGTTCATTAATTAGTGAGGAAACAAAAAAATGTCAAAAGTCACTCAAATGAAAATGTCTTAAAAGTATTTTTATTCTCTGATGATCAATATCCATTCGTGTTTCTATGCACAAGTAACATTTACATTGTAATTAGGTTCCTAAAACATAACTTCCATCCTTAAAAATTTGTAAAAATAACCTAGTCAATATGAAAGACAATCAAAGGTGCTCAGCCCTATAGAATTAGGTAATCCATGGAAGGTCCTGTAAATAACCTTCAATACTCCACTGAAAGAATACCCACAGGAATCTCATATGCCATTTCCAAGTCAATTTCTTTTTGATAATTGCCAATTTCCAAGGCCATTTTTTTGACACTTACTTTTCTATACAATTTATTTATTTATTTATTTTCAATTTTTTTTTTTTCAACGTTTATTTATTTTTGGGACAGAGAGAGACAGAGCATGAACGGGGGAGGGGCAGAGAGAGAGGGAGACACAGAATCGGAAACAGGCTCCAGGCTCTGAGCCATCAGCCCAGAGCCTGACGCGGGGCTCGAACTCACAGACCGCGAGATCGTGACCTGGCTGAAGTCGGACGCTTAACCGACTGCGCCACCCAGGCGCCCCATATACAATTTATTTTTTTAGGACTAAGACTTTATTAATCTTTATATCTCCAGTACTTGATATATGCTTCATAGTCTAAAAATGATTTAATTAATTTGTTAATAGCCACTCCCACTTATGTAGCACTTTCTTATATGCAAAAGAGCTTTCTTGTGCTTCGTATCATCCATTCAATTATCTCACACAGAGCCCTGAAAAAAAAAAAAAACAATGACAGTTACCTAATTTCAAATTCAATTTAATAAATATTTAATGAGCATCTACCACATAATCCCTAAAAAGAGGGGAAAAAGCTAACAAAACAAGCTTGATTTATATCTCTTCACTTTTCCTCCTTGAAGGTACACTGGGCTCTTCTCTCCTATCCTCTCTTTAACATTATTACCATGGAAACACTTCTGGAGTTATAATTCTGCTTTTTATAAGGTGTTTCTAGTCTGAGAGCCAAAAAAACAATATAAAAATCATAACTACCTCCCACTGGTTTATGCCACCATCCTCCCAATAGCCCTTTCAACAAGCTTATGGGATGTTGTAGACTGCTCCAAGAAGTGATACAAAGCAATGACAGGGACAGTCTTGAAATTACACACATTTTAGAGGCCGCCTTCCACTGTTTGCTGCTTAGTCTCAGAGACACTTTTCAAGCCCATGCTCTTTATCAGCTGACTTTCCCTCCTAATGAGCCAACACATTTTCTATCCCTTGAAAATTTCACCCTTAAACCTGGCTTCAAAGAAAAGGGAAACTCTGTCTAACTCACCTCTCCTTTGCTTGTCCCAGTGACTGGCTTTTTAGAGAGAAAAGGAAACTAATACTGCTTGATGCCCAGGACAGATTCAGGTGCTTTGAATAAATGAGGCCTCAACAGGGCACATTACATGAAAGAAAACATAGCTCAGAGAGGGTAAATACTTTATTCATCATTACCAAACTAAAGAGTGCCAGAGGTGGGATCCAAGCTCAGGATTCCAGGTTTGTACAGACAGAGGCATGATGCTAACAACTTAGACTTTGGAGCGAAAAAGAAGACCTCTCCTTGCAATGTCAACTACACTCTGTAACTTTCAGCAAATTACTTACCCACATGGGAGTCTTCTAGAAATAGTAATAGTATATATCTAATAATGTGGTTGTTAGGATTAGCAATGTGGATTAATAATGTGGTTGTTAGATTTGCCTGAAGGGTAAGTATTCAGTAATATTTTAACTTTCAAATATTATTATCTCTAGTTAATGCTGTCTGCCAAAATTTTTACTGCTAATCAATACCAAGAACCAAACAGATAATAACAAAAATCATAAACATGAAGATGTTACAAAGGTTGACATTTTATAAAGTCCTTAAAGTCTATACAGTTGTAACTAGAAACATATATGAGTGTCTGCTTTCAACTTAGTTTTAAACAGGAAATGGGATTTGCTGACCATTTCCATTACAGCTCTCCACCCCAATTCTCTCCTAATTCCCTAATATTCATCCTTCCATTAAGTCACACTTAATTCCATATTTTCAGAAATCCCCCATCCTAGCCCTGAATGATTCATATGACCATGTGACTTATCAGTGTAATTTTAATTTTTAAAGAAGCAGGGGCGCCTGGCTGGCGCAGTCGGTTAAGCGTCCGACTTCAGCCAGGTCACGATCTCGCGGTCCGTGAGTTCGAGCCCCGCGTCGGGCTCTGGGCTGATGGCTCGGAGCCTGGAGCCTGTTTCCGATTCTGTGTCTCCCTCTCTCTCTGCCCCTCGCCCATTCATGCTCTGTCTCTCTCTGTCCCAAAAATAAATAAACGTTGAAAAAAAAAAAATTTAAAAAAAAAAAAAAAAAAAAGAAGTAGTCTCCATCACAGAGGTCCATAGCTCAAAGGAAAGAAGAGAAGGAAGGAAGGAAGGAAGGAAGGAAGGAAGGAAGGAAGGAAGGAAGGAAATATTTCTTCATGCACACATCTCACTTTAGAGTTAAAAAAACAATGCATATTTTTAACACTTCTTCTTTGCATACACTCATAAAGTCCTATACTTTGTACAAGTCCTTAACTGTCTTAAAACAAGAATAGTGCATCTGTGTCTAAATGGGCTCAATCCTTACAGTGCCCCTCATCAGAGTTGGATTTCTATAGGATTCTCTGTCAATTTTCAGCATCTTATTCCATAGAGCTCAGTCATGCCAGAACTTTTAAATTGATTTTATCAGTAAACTACTGAACCCATTCATTTGTTTTAGTTTATCTAGGATTCCAATTATGGCAGATATTCCTTTTCCACTGCTGATATATATATATATATATATATATATATATATATATATATTTTAATCTCAGTAGTAATTTTTGACTGCAATTTATTGACCCTCTTCTCTTCCCTTACAATAGGCAATTAGTAATCCCTTATTCAGACCTTCTATTCTACTTGTCACAAAATTACATAAGAGAAAAATTCATCCAAATTTGAACTAGAAAAGAAACTTTGTTCACATTGTAATTTACAAATCCTTTTTGGGAAAAACAATCATCCCTGATAAAAGGCTTAATTAATTTTTGGTTCTGAGGACATAGACCACGCCCAGAAAGTCATTAGATTGAATGTTGTCAGTTTACATTTTTAGTTTTAATGTGGTGAAATATTTACAACTTAAACTGACCCTTTCTGTGTGTACAATTCAGTGGTATTAAGTACATTCACAATGTTGTCCAACCATCACTACCACCCATTTCCAGAACTTGCTCACCATCCCAAATGGAAACTCTGTATAATAACTTCCCATTCCCTGCTCCCCATGGCCCCAATAACCTCTATTCTACTTTCCATCTTAATGAATTTGCCTATTCTAGTTGCTTCATATGAATTAAACCATACACTATTTATTCCTGTGTCTAGCCTATTACATTTATCATCTTTTCAAGGTTCATCCATGTTGTAGCATGTATCAGAATTTCCTTCCTTTATTAAGATGATATTCCATTGCATATATAGACCAATTTGTTTGCCTATTCATCTAAATTGTCTAGGCAAAATTTTACCATGTTATGTTTTTAATTACTTAGTTTTGTATTGATCTCCTCTCCCACCTGACAAGCCTCTGTTGATGGCAGAGGATATCTATCTATCTATCTATCTATCTATATGTATGTATATATACATACCCACACACATACACACACACACATATATATAATATCTATCTATATCTATATCATCTATATCTATATCTATCTATATCTATCATTTTCCTTGTGTCCAGCACAATACCTAACACATAGTAAGCTGGCTAAGCGAAGATCAAAAAAAAGAGAGAGAAACAGAGAGGTAGGGCATAAAGAAATATTAAGGAGACTGAGGAAGGAAATGAAGTTGGTACTCCAACCTGTCTGAGTATCTGGAATGCTGTTCCAGTACAACAGAATAAGAGGGTAATGGAATATTAAGGAGCAAGTCATTAAGCTCTAAAGTACATGCCCAAGAAGAAAGAAAACATTTTGTTGGATTACAGACTTGAGAACACATGAAGGATGGCTAATAAACCATTTGGTTGCATTACAAACTTAGAAGCCCATTAAGGATGACTAATAAAACAGTGAAAATAACAAAAATAATGCTCATGGTTTAGATAAGAATAAGGAGACAATAATATCCTCCCCACCCCAATTTCTCTGACGTACAGAAGGTAACCTACTATTCAGGTTTACCATAGAAGCAGCACACTGTAGGCCAAAATGTGTTTGGAAAATCTGACGTATACAGGATGTGAATATGACAATAACCTGAAAATTTGATTTTAATGTAATTTTAACCACTATTGTCATCCTGACAACTAGATTCTTCGAGCCATCAGATATATACAGGTATCTAAAGTCAGACTAGTGGCAGAAATTGAAATGTGTGTCGCAAGACTTCATTAGGCTGGAAATGTATACGAAATATGATAACAGGATGCCCAAGACCTGTTTGATGGTCAGCGGGGTAGCCATAGGTGGAGGAAGGGGTAAGATAAATGTTGTAAGGTACCACTGGGATATGTTCTTATGTAATCTGTCCTTTTCAAGGCAAATGACATGTGGCAGCAACAAACATTAGTCAGAGTAGCAATTGGAAGAAATGGTTATTTTTTTCTTTAAATAAACTTCACTCCAAGAGGATATAATTAACTATAGGTAATTTAGATAAAAGCCAGAGGACTCAGACAATGTTCAAATTTCATTTATGCTCAGTTTGGAAGAGCAAAAGTTTATGTGCTTTTTTTTTTTTTTTTTTTTTTTTTTAGCAGCACCATAGTAGAGAACAAAAAACAAGAACAACAGCAAAAACAAACAAGTCACTTGATTATGTAGATCTCTTTATCAGGTTCATCCACCTGACCTTTAGCCCATAAAGCCTCACACTAGTTTTTTGTTGTCGTTGTTCTATTGCATAATATTCTTTCTAATGAATTTGACACCTACAGAAGATGGAGTCCTTCTCCAAACTTGCATTTTCTTGCATAAACATCTTTTGCATTAGCTAATCATTCAAAGTGATTTTCTGAGTTTAGGGCAACCTGAGACAGTATTCGCTGTTCATGTTTATTAAGTTGCTATTTTTCAACAAGTTAAAATATTTATAACCAAGAAACATAAGTGTGGTCTCCGGTGGGCTCCAGTATTCCTAGTGGGCTTTTTCTCTCATTTATGTTCAACCACTTACACAAGTGGAACCAAATGCTCTCTCGCTCAACCTTTATAAGCGTGCATTCGCGGAGCTTCTCTCAAACTTTATTTAATCTCATTTTATGTAAAATTGGTTCATATGTCTGAAACACATATTGTGCTGACCTTAAATATGTTGCAGCATATTAAAAATTAATTTTTTAAGTTAAAAAAAGAAACCTAGAGCTACAGCAAAACTAAGATTTGTTTTTCCCAGGACAGAGACTAATTCAGCTGCAGCAAGATTGGGTGAATGTTTTCTAAAAACATGAACTTCCACAAGGTACAAAAAAGCTTCTGTGAGCCTGGGTGAACTCTATTTGTTGACTAAAAAAAAATCCTTCGCATTTCAAGGAGCATTGAGCTACAATCCTGAATCATGAATACAGAAATTTCCCAAGTTGCCCGCGATAAGCTCATTTCTGGCATCATACACACTATTTGATACCAAATAAAACTTCTCTTTCATATCAGAGCTAAACTGTAGTTGATTTCTTGCTTGGTCTTCCGCATAACAGGCTCGGAAGTCCAGTGGAGTCAATGAGATATCTTATAACACCTGGGTTCGGCTATGGCCACAACCTACTATGCTCTAGGGGTTTGTGCTGTCAGCACAAAACAAAACAAAGCAAATGAAAACAAACAAACAAAAAAGAAACAAACAAAACAGAAAAACAACTTCATTTGAATTACATTTCTGGATTCGATATGGGGACTATATTTTGCGCAGAAACTGACACCTGTTGAAAGGGCACGATTTACATACATAGAACTAGCAAACTATACATTTTTTCTATGGCTGTCAGTGTAAGTCTGAATACTGAAAGTAATGTCTATGCAAGACAATAGATCAAAATATGTAAAGTTTCAAGCAGTGATCTGTATTTCCAGAAGCGTTGACTGCTAAACTGATTTGTTAACTCTTTACTCTCTTGCTTTAAGAATTTCCCATATTAGGTGTGCCTGGGTAGCTCAGTCAGTTAAGCAATGGACTCTGGATTTTGACTCAGGTCATGATCTCATGGTTCAGGTTATGATCTCACAGTTCGTGAGTTCGAGCCCCGCAGTGGGATTGGGCACTGATGGTGCACAGCCTGTTTGAGTTTCTTTCCTTCCTTCCTTCCTTCCTTCCTTCTTTTCTTTCTTTCTTTCTTTCTTTCTTTCTTTCTTTCTTTCTTTCTCTTTCTTTCTTAGTCTTTCTTACTCTTTCTTTCTTTCTTCCTTTCTTCTCTCTTACTCTCTCACTCAAAATAAATAAACTTTAAAAAATATTATAAAAAGTATTTTCCATATTAAACATTAAAATTTTTTTCAACCTATAGTTTCTGGTATACATACTAAGGAGAAGATACATGAAATGCATATTTCTTGTCATTTCTTATTTCTTACTCCTCATACAGTATTCAATGTCTGATAATTCTAATTCCCAGAAAATACTGCTGGATATTTCTGGAACCTATGTATGTATAATATAATAAGCAAACAATTAGTAGCATTGTCCGTTAGGGGCCTTGGAATTTGAAATGAGAAAATTTAATTCTGGTTCCACCATTTATGAGCTAACGGATCTTGGAAGAATCAGGTTGTCAGAGTCTAAGTTTCCTGAACTGTCGTATAGAGCAAATGAAACACTATTGAGGAAGGTATTTGAGAAATTATACTATGATACAAGAGTTTGTAATTGTTGTTATCACTATATCATATGGGCAAATACTTAGGAAACTTGATTTCTAACTCTTCTTCGGATTGTAAGAAAAAAAAAGAAGGATTTGTCCATCTGGCTTTCATATCTTGAGTGTTTTTCTGTCAAATTAAGCACTCTCATTATGTATGTTTTTCAAGACATTTAAATGATAACATAAGAGCAAATGTGTGAAACCCTGAAGATTTTGCTATTCAAAGTGTCAGCTAGTTCATAGGCACAATAACAGCCCAATCACAGGGCCAAGGAAGTGTTTTATTCTTCATTTAAATATTTGACTTCATTCCGATCTGACCCAATTCACTTGACACTATCTGAACTGCAGGTGGCTAGTTAGTTGTGTAATTACAGTTCCACAGTTTCAGTTTAATACTTTGGACTCAATTTAGTTGTACAAAGAGAATGCAAGATCACCACAGAGATTAGTTCTTTAAAGACTTTTGCTCCTTTTGTATTTTAATAAAATTTCCAAATGCCATTATTGCTTCTCTTAAAGACTTGATTCCTGAAAGCATTTTCTCTTTACAAGCTTAATATCTGCTGAAGAAAGCTGCAGAAAAGTGTTCACTAATGGAAATTCTAAGCCTTCGTTCTCATAATCAACATGAGCTTTGAATCTTTATCAAACCTTTATCAACTGTTCATTACATTCTATCCTTTAAGCTCATGCTGACTTCACTATTGAACTCTTCATTGTAAAGTTTCTATTTCCTTGTTTCTCTTTGGCAAACAGTTTTTAGGTGTGTTTCGACTTTTGGAAAGACTACTATTTTGTACTTTTATATTTTATATGGATTTTGTCAGTGTACGATATTAACAATAGTTTTCTACTCAGCAGCATCCACATCTAACTAGGAAAGTTTATCACATAGGATGAAGCTCACAATTCATAGTCCAGTTAAGTGCCAATTTGCCTGTAGTTAAATTTACCTCAAAAAGAATTTAGTAGGAGTCGTTTCACAGATGACTTTTAAGCATTTATCCTTAATAATCTCCACCTTCGTGTACCTAAACAAACATCATCATCTTGTGACTTATTATTTTTTATACTTCCAAGGTTAAGTTATTGGTAGCAAAAATGGTAAAGTTCTTTAACTCAAATGCCTTTGTATTTATATATTTATTCATCTCTTTAATTGTTCAACAATGATTAATTTGGGGTTTATTCTGCACTAGAAACAATTGTGTACAGCGCACAAGAAGAATAGAACTAAGGGGCGCCTGGGGGGCTCAGTCAGTTAAGCATCCGACTTCAACTCAGGTCGTGATCTCCTAGTTCATGAGTTTGAGCCCTGCCTCAGGCTCTGTGACAGCGCAGAGCCTGGAGCCTGCTTTGGATTCTCCCTCTCTCTCTGTCCCTCCCCTGCTCACACTCTGTCTCTCTCTCTTTCTCTGAAAAATAAATATTAAAAAAATGTTTAAAGAAGAAGAAGAAAACTAAGGTATACCTCCTGCCTTTAGAAGACCCATGGTCTTGTGAGTAATATACCAAGATTAGTGCTTTAAGGAATATGATGTAAGAAGTGACCGGTATATGACCTTCTCTGCCTTAGAGATTAGAGAGAGATTTCATAAGAGTGATATTTGAGCTGAAGTATGAAGACTACACAAGACGAAGATGAAAAATGTTTAAAAATGTAAAGAAGAAAATAAATAATAGGTGGAGAAGTTATTACAAGAAGGAATATGTTGTTGTCCTTTGAATATTACTGGCCCTGGTCTTTCTCTAGTATAAATGAGTTAGAGCTTTTCTCCCTGTTTTGCTGTGTAACTTGTTGGAAAGCGCATTTGTAGATCTGGTGTCTCACAGGAGATTGTGCCCAGGGCAAAATCCAGTCCTGGCTTATATTCAGAGTGTTCCAGATTCAGAGATGCATAGCTTGAAAGATTATTTAAGCTGCTTAAGGTAGTTGAGAAATTCAGAAGAATAAGAATGATCATTGATATTTTTAAAATGTAAAGTGTATTTACTGCTTATAGTGTTTTGTTATAGATTCACCCTATATACCTTTCCAGTTAATTTGCTTTTTTATTTTGTTGTGCCATAGAATTTTAAAGAGCAGTGTTATATACTATTCTTTTTTGTGTGTTTGTGGGGAAGCAAAATTCAATTTAGTGAATTGAACTAAATGATGAACTGCTATTTCCTAATATTTAATATGTGTAGGAAATACGGAGTGATATGGACCGGATGTTTGCAGCCACCCAAATTCATATGTTGAAGTCTTAACCCTCAATATGATGACGTTAGGAGGTAGGCCCTTTGGCAAGTAATGAGATTTAGATGAGGTCATGAGGGTGGGGTTCTCATGTTGGCATTAGTGCCCTTATAAGAGGAAACCAGAGAGATTTTTCTCTTTCCATCATGTGAGGATACAGCAAGAAGGCAGCTGTTTGCAGGACAAGAAGAGAGTTCTCACCAGGATCCAAATCAACAGACACCATGATCTTGGACTTCTCAGCCTCCAGAATTGTGAGAAGTAAGTGTCTGTTGTTTAAGCCACCTGGTTCATGATAGTTTCTTACAGTAGCCTGAGCAGACTGAGACACCAAGTTTTAATGTTAAATTTCCGAATATGCAAAACCTACTTTTAGGCAAGCTTGTAAGTATTCAAATATTAAGTGTCTACTTTGAACTTAGAAAAAATTGCCACAGGTTTTATACCAGTCACTGCTCTAGTCTCGAACTCTAACTTCAGGGCTTTTTACCTAGAGATTCTAACAATTCGAGCTTCACTTCCAGTTTTTCAAAAGTGTCAGGAAATCTTGTCTGGGTAAATGAAATAAAATTTGAATGATACTGGTAAACCAATATTAGCATATTGGTTGTGAGTTGTTTCTTAGTTTTTTCCATGCCTGTGCCACCTTTAAACTCTGCCCTTGTGTGGCTCAGTGTGACCACTAGTGATACCTGTCAGGGTTGTATTTTAGTGATACTCTGGCTGCTAACCTGAGCACACCCTGTCAGGATGTGCAAGGTCCCAAGGACACATGCCTTAAACACTTGTGATAGACGCACGTGGTGCTTGTTTGCAGATTCTGTCACTAGTGTGTGATGAAACCATTTCTCTCTCCAACTTCTCTATCTTTTTATGTATTCTTTTGAAGGATAGGCCTGAAAATAGACCTATTAATGATGAAGCTGTTTATATATAAAAATGCACAAGATTGTTCTCCGGCAGCAGATTGTTCTGCCTCCTTTTAACAAAATCAGCACCTGAACAAAAGTTGAACTCAGAGCCCTTAATCTTCCCTTCTCAAAAAAAAAAAAAAAAGTCCAACTAGTGATTTTTAGATATTCTGTATAAAAGGGAATTTCTGTAATTTGAAATTACAGCTTCTTTTGGAATACGTCCTAATATGCAACAGCCCATACTTGGAGATTCTTTAGAAAATGACGAGAGGAGCAAGATGCTGACCTCCTCTCTTTTTCTTGACCTTCTGCTTCCCACTATGGGATTTTCTTAAAAAAATTTTTTTTCAACGTTTATTTATTTTTGGGACAGAGAGAGACAGAGCATGAACGGGAGAGGGGCAGAGAGAGAGGGAGACACAGAATCAGAAACAGGCTCCAGGCTCTGAGCCATCAGCCCAGAGCCCGACGCGGGGCTCGAACTCACGGACCGCGAGATGGTGACCTGGCTGAAGTCAGACGCTTAACCGACTGCGCCACCCAGGCGCCCCGGGATTTTCTAAAATAAACACTATTCAATGTGACCACAGAGCTACAACATTAATACACAAGTTAGGCAACTCTCATTTACGTTTCCCTCTTCTGGGGTAGACACTTTTATGGCGTTATTCTAATACCAGAACCCTATAAATAAGTCTTCCTGCCCCTTCTATATTTGTGGAAGAATCAGTGCTAAGTCAGGTTCAGCTACTTGCCCATGGTCTTACTGTGGCAGAACAAGGATTCCCACAGTATGTGCTGTCTCCCAAAATCACAACTTTCTCAACCGGGAAGTCAGGTAACTAAACTATTATAATGATAGACTACAAAAGGATTTGGTGTTAAAATCAGTGAGGACACTGTATAGTGAAGAACATTAGACCAAAAACACCAAATAAATAAAAAAAGACTAGAGGAAGAGAAATTTCAATAAAACTTATGATTCAAGGATATTTTTCCACCGAATTATATTTTTCTGACGTCAGAATTCTTAGAAGAGCAGAACATTTGTTTCAATATAACCAAAATTTAATGAGTACTGATGATGTGTCTCTAACATTGTGATAGATAAGTCCCACTGAATGGAAAGTGAAATTATGTAGGTCATGGAGCACTTTTCTCAAGACCCAAGGTCCTGCGAAGAGGAAATAGCACCTCAGGTATGTGAAGCTGAAAAACAAACTCACAGGCACCCTTGAATTCTGTTAATATGGTCCAAGATGCTGTTATTTTCCTGGAGTTTTTCTTTCAAATATCCACAGACACAAGCCTTGTATCCATAAGTATAACAAGGGCTATTCAAATATGATTCTCCTCATCAAAGCTTCGTAAACTTTAGTGCTATTTGCTGAAGAGATAAATGCACAGGATCACACAATTTTAGTAATAAATTAGCACTGTCAGTAATTCTCCTAAATCTTCCTTCTTGACAAAAGATATAAGTTGTTTGATGTGACTGCCCCTTCCAACTTATGCAGTCTGTATGCCGTATTTTCGAAACCATTCTTTGCCACCCAGACGAGTGTATGTTTTCACTCATTTATTCCACAGCATATTGAGGGCTGAACAAGTGAATTTTATGCCTTGAAATCATCTTTGACTCCTTTGCTTGCCACTTGACATCCACATGATCAGAAGTTATTTTGATACTACTTTCAAAATCTACATAGAAACTAATCAGTATCCCCCAACCCACTCTGGTGTAAGTCATCATGGTGTCTTTCCTGAGAAGTTTCCAGTAACTTTCTAATCAACTTCCTTCATCTTCTGTACAGTCTCTTCTCAACAAAATTGATTGCCAGCAATCCTCAGACTGCTTCTGATTTACTTTCCTTGATTTCTTGTTTCACCTAGAGTCAAATCCAAATTCTTTTCTATGGCCTACAAGCTGTAGATTATTCTGATATTTTATCCTGCTATCTTTGCTGACGGCATGGTATCTACCATCGCTCTTTCCTTTCTGACTTTCTTCCAGCCACTGTAACCTCTTTACCGTTTCTCTAGCGCAAGTAACATCTCCCCACCTCAAAATCTGTACACTTGTCCTTTCCTCTACTAGAAGACTCTGCTCTCAAGTATTCAGATGGCTCATTACAGCAATTTATTTACATGTGTTCACATGCGAATCACCTTATCTGAGAGCCCTCCCTGACTGTCCTATATAAAATGTTCCCTCTTATCCTCCCTTTAATTCCCTCACGCCACTTTATTTTTTTCTTCATAATGTTTAACCCTACCTGGAATATTACATAATTATCATTTATTTATTGTCTATCTTCTCCCATTATAAGAGAAGCTTATTTAGGATAGATATATCTATTTTGTTTACTGCTTTTTGTAAAGCACTAATAGGCCCTAGAATAGTGCATGGTATATATTAATGGTATATTTAGCGCTAAATGAAGGTCAGAAGAGGCACTGTATCGTTTTTCCAAATAGAGATTTTTTTTTTCTTTAAATGAGAGTTTTTATCTAAAAGTGCTACAGCTTTCCTTATAAAGCACTGTTTCTGAATGGAAGTCCAAAGTTGGATGCATAAAAAACCTTTAAAGTTAAAAAGTTCTCTGAAATGCGTTCTTAAGAGGTTTCTCTGAAATACGTTCTTGACCACCCCACAACACAACTGCACTTTGCTTCTCAACCTCAAGGACAAATCCAAAGTATGTTGGGAAATGCTGTTTGTTCACTGAAAAGTATTAGGTATTACAGGTGTGATCGATCCAAATCATAATCGTTTATTTAAAATAATTACCCAAATGAATTTTCTTCATAAACTATCTGTCTAGCAACTTTTAAAAGAGAACATCGTGTACATGTTTTCTGGGTAGCTCCTGTAGAGCCATTTTTATAGATGTTTACTTGACCATCTCACATGGATAAATATTAACATATAAATTAAAAGGAACTCAACCCATGAGTTGGTATGTCCAGGTTATTATTCTCCTAATTTAGTACTGACAGAATCTAAATTTGAGTCAATTTTTTTAGAAACTCTCTAGAAGCTTAGAAATAAGTAGAGTGTAACCTTCTCTCATTTCCCAAATATTAATGAAAACATTCTGTTGCCCATAAAGCTAGAGGTGTATTTCCAACTGATTTTATATCAATCTTTTATTTTGAATGCTCATAGCTTTGACTTTGGCACAGGCTACAAGAAATACACTTTATAAGTCTCTTGCTCCCAAGCCTCTAAATTGCACATTCTGAAAAACTGGCTATTTCTGCGCACAACATCGAGATTGAATGCAAGGCTATAATTCACTTTCAGGTTTTCTGCTGATGACATAAACCACCAGAGCTTGTTGGTTTATGAACAGCAACAGGACCCAAAGATTGAATTATGGCACGTGTCAGTGATGAGAGATAAAGAATTGGTGCCCACAACCCAAAGATAATAGTTTCATTCCATTTAAATTTGAGACTTGGAAAAATATTTTTAAACATTTAAGAACAGGTTCATCTCTATAGAAGCTTATATTTATAAAAGATAAGTACCAAGTGCAATTTAAGAAAATATCAAATCTATGCTCAATAGAACATAAAATACAGAGATGATGTAAGAACATCTCTAGGCTGCTCTGGCATTTTATATAACTGAGATGTTTCTAAATTTGCCGGGAAAATTACTGTTTCTCCCTTCTGGAAGTAGCACCTTACAAAGCTTTATATTAGCTTATTCATGGCCTTAGCTTGTGAAAGTGCTATACTTATTAACAGTGTGGAAAGAGATTTCCTTTTCATTTCTTGATATCTTTTGAGAGGAAGAGGAGAAGAGAAGTACAGGCAGAATAAGAAAAAAGCCAGAATATAGTATTTTATAAGGGAAGCCATTAAAGTGCATTCTGGCAGCATCCTTTATTCTTCAGGTTCCCACAGAGGGTCAGGTTCCATGTTTAAAACAGTCAGCTGAGGTATTAATCTATGTAGAAGCAGTCAAAAATAAAGAGAATGTCTTCATTTGGCTCTCCTAGAGTCAATGCCTAAGGTAAGGTTCTAGAACAAGTATTTTATTTGGGAGGGACTGGGGGCATGAATAGAGAAACAGTTACCAGAAAACAAAAAGCAGCTACTAAGGAGTGCAAAACCAACTATCTCAGTGGGTACTGGATCATTTTACCAAAGGGAAACCCTGGGCAAGGTATAAAATCATGCCTTCGCATTATCCTGTGGGAGGCATGATGGACGTGGGTTGGTTACACTCTACAGTCATTGGTTCAATGACCAGGGTGGAGGAAGCCTATGTTAATTCATAGAACGCCCCCAGTCCTAGTAGAAAACATATTGGCAGAAGTCAAGGTCAGAAGATTGCTGATCAGACACTACCACGGTCTGCTATAAAGGGAATGCTTGGGAACACTGCGACCAAGACAGGTCCAGGGTGGCTTGATTTTTATGCTCAGCTCCTTCACTCATCATAAATGCAATTGTGAACAAGTCCCAATTTCCTTGAAAAAAATCAAAAATGGTTACAGCATATAATTTCTAAGGACTCACCCTTTCCAATATTTTAAAAACTAGGAATTTTGCATAGTATTAGGTTATTACATTTTTTAGGACCAAGATTGTTTCTTGAAGCTTCAAGGCCTGGCTTAACATATACTACCTGATACTCTCCCCACACTCCACATGCCATCCTCACATCTGCTGCTTCCTACGGACAAGTGGCATCAATATTCACCCACCTCTTAAGTTTCTGATTTCTTCTCAGCTCCATGTTAAAAGTCAGCCTAATTCCACCACTGAAAATACATGTCAAATCGGACCATTCTGAACATCTTCACTGTCACCAAGTAAACCCAAGCCACCATGCCCCTTGCCTGGCCTGAAGAAGAAACTTCCATTGTTTGCCCTGATGATCCTTTCTTCACAAAGCAGCCAGTGTGCCATTTTCAAACATAAATCCTCTTTGATGCTTTGGGCGATTTGTATTGAAATGAGTTTAAAATCCCTAATCTTTCCCATGATCTAGAAAGCAGACCTTCCATGATCTTTCTCCTTTGCTTAATTCATCAGTATTGTTTCTCACCACTCTTCCTCTTATTCCTTCCACTTCAGGTATTCCAGCCATCTTGCTGCCTCTATTACTAAATTCTGTATCCCTCTTACTGCCCCTCTTGGCTGAATGCTTTTCTTCTATCTTGGCAAGTTACATCCTTTCAAGTTTCACCTTAAATTCTCTCTCTTCAGGGAGTATGTTGAGATTTCCAGCTATCGCTGTTTAGCCCATTACTTTATTTTCTTCAGAACATTTACATTATCAGGCATTATCTCTTTTACTATTTCTCTATCTATTCATATTCTGTGTTCTTTAAATGGAATTTAAGTTCTGTAAAAGCAGAAGTTTATGTTGATGTATTAATTTCTATTTCTGCAACATCTAAAACAATGCAGGAAACTTGATCATGAGTAGACAGTCAATAAAAATTTGCCTCATGGATGAATCATTGCTCTTCAGTAAATGATGGCTGATTTGAAATAAACATAACTCTTCATTTTCAGATGCATTCATTGATAACTTGGGCTATAAGGAAATGACATACAGTATAATTGGGGCAAATTCACTATGTGGAAGATAGTAAGGGGACACTCTATAAAATTAACTTCAGTGGGTGCTGTGGTAAGTAGAATAATGCCCCACAAAATGTCCATACCCTAATCCTGTGAATACATTAGATTATGTGGCAAGGAGGAATTTGGATGCAAATGGATTTACGGTTGCAAATCAACTAACCTTAAATAGAGAAAGTATCCTGAATAATCTAGGTTGGCCAAATGTAATCACAAGTGTCCTCAACTGTGGAAAAAATGGAGAGAAGAGAGTCAGAAGAAGACGTGACTATGGAAGAAATGTCAAAATATACAATGTTGCTGGCTTTGAAAATTTAAAGCTGGTTTTAAAGCCCAAGGAATGGGCTGGTCTTGAAACATTAGAAAAGACCCCCCCTGCTCCCTCCCCCCAAAAAAGAAAAAAACACAAAAACTTATTTTAGCACAGTAAGATCAATTTTGGACTTCTGGCTTCCAGAACCATACAGTAAGAAATTTGTGTTGTTTAAGCTGCTAAATTTGTGATGATTTGTTATAGTAGCTCTAGTAATCTGACACAAGTAAGTAGCACATTGACATAACATCTGAGACTGGAGAGTGCAAAGAGAAAATAACCCAAAGAGATAAGGAATATTATTTCAGTCTCAAATATAAATATTTGCTTTAAGTAGTTCTAATCTGTGGTAGTTCTGTATAATTATTTTATATTTAAATCTATTCTTTCCTATGAATAGATCATCATCATAGCCCAATGAATTTTCAATATATCCATTTTACAAATGGAGGAGCTAAGGTAGTAAGAACTCTAAGTGCTTTGTCAGAAACTGCACAACAAATAAGCAGGAGATTCAACACAGGAAACCCTGGGTGGTATATAGGAATGACAATGTTGGCAAGGATGCAGAGAAAGAGGAATGTTTTTTCAATGTTGGGGGAAATGCAAACTGGTGCAGCCATTCTGGAAAACAGTATGGAGGTTCCTCAAAAATTAAAAATAGAACTACCCAATGACACAGCAATTGCACTCTTAGGAATTTATCCAAAGGGCACAAAAACACTGTTTTGAAAGGGCACATGTACAATGGAATACTACTAAATGATGAAAAAATGAAATCTTGCCATTTGCACAACGTGGATGGAACTAGACTGTATTATGCTAAGTGCAATAAGTCAGTCAGAGAAAGACAGATAACATATGATTTCACTCTTATGTGGAATCTAAGAAACTTAACAGATGAACGTAGGGGAAAGGAAGTAAAAATAAGATAAAAATAGATAAAGAGGCAAACCATAAGAGACTCTTAAATACAAAGAGCAAACTGAGGGTTGCTGGAGGGCAGGTGGGTGGGGTTATGGGTTAAATGGGTGATGGACATTAAGGAGGGCACTTTTCAGGATGAGTGCTGAGTGTCATATGTAAAAGATGAATCACTAGGTTCTACTTCTGAAGCCAAGACTGCACTATACGTTAACTAATTTGAATTTAAATAAACACATTTTAATAAAGATTCTAGAAATCATAAAACAGAATCATCATGAAACTGATAGTCAATAAATCAATGAAACTACATGGAAAGTCAACTTAGAAAGAAAGAATGGCTTCCCGTCTTATCCATTTATAGGTATAATCAATAGATCCAGAGGTGATTTAATGTGTTTATGCCTTTAAAGAAATGTTTAGCTTTTACCCAAAGAGATTTTGGCAAGCCAAGAAGCACAGAAAAGAGGAGTTAAAAGAAAGCAAACACTGGCAAGGCTTCTTCAAGTATCCAATATGTAAGAAGGAACTGTAACTCAGAAACAAGAATGCTCTGTATATCAAGCTAATATGATCTTTTATGTGGAATACGATTACCACTTTTAGCAAAATGAGATTATCCAATTCTTGGCACTAAGATTCTATGTTCACCAAACTTCTAAATTTCTTCTAAATTATAGTTATTGTTCAACTAATGTTAATATATAATCCTCGTAGCTATGCCATCAGGCTGGTACTTATTACACCCATTTTGCAGATTAGAAACAGATGCTCAAAAGCGGCACTTTCTTCACTTCATCACATTCCTTTAATCCATATGCATTTTACTAGAGAAAATGGGTCTCCTGGTGAGATTGGAGAGCCAGGCATTTCTTAATAAAAATTAATAACTGTTCATTTTATTTTTAGAACTTAGTTTTTTTTGTGTGTTTTTGTTTGTTTGTTTGTTTGTTTGTTTGTTTTGGCGTTTTGTTGAACGGTTGTCCAGACACTTTGAGTCAAGACCTGGGCTTGTGCAAATTGGGGAGTAAGACCTAGAATGCCACAATGACATCAGTTACAGTCAGCAACAGCTCATCACTAAATGACATCCCCTCCAACGTACACGTCTGTTCCAATTGTGACAGAACCAGGCCTTCCAATGGCAGGTTTTCCCAGAATGGAAGTAATGTAGCCCTGGAAAAAAGAAGGTGAAGTTGAGATCATACAAGGCATGAGGGTTAAAGTAACTTCCATGGGAAAGGGAATCTCTGGCTTATGTGTTAAACAGCAAAGCACAGAGGCAAAAAAAAAACTGGAATAGGACCGTTGCCAGACAAAATACAGGACATTCAGTTAAATTTTAGTATCAGATAAACAATGAATACTTTTTAGTATAGATGTGTCCCAAATATCACATGGTAACCATCCTGTGAATGTCCGTATTATCATTTTGTAAGGGCCATACTTACATTTAAAAAGTATTCATTGTTTATTTGCAACTTAAGTTTACTGTGCATCCTGCCTTTTGTTTGTTAAACCTGGAGTGGATAATGGGCCAAAAGCACATTTGTATGGAAATGTGTAGGTAAACAGTTCAGTTGATGGATGTGAATCTGGTATTTTGGTGGAAATCCAAGAGTCACTATAATTTGAATTTGTAAGGCCGCATAAAGGTGACACTATATAGTGTAGTATTTCTGAACATCTTTGGGCCTTGGTGTCAGACAGACCTAGATTTGAGTCCTAGCTCCTCCAGCTCACATCTTACTTGTGTGAACTTGGGCAAAATTACTTCTCTGAGCTGCAATCTCTTCCTATCTAAAAGTGGAGATGGAAATAATAATCTCTTGTTGTCCTTACCAGGCTTCAATGAAATAACACACACAAAACAAAGTTTAAAATACCACCAGGTAAAACATCTATAGGAATCCCCTAACACTGTTACTCAAAGGCTCCCCCCCCCCCGTTTTTTTTAAACCACATTTGAGAATAAATATCAATAAAACACATGCCAGTAAAGCACGTTGTTGAAACTGCAGGTAGCACCCCGGGTTGAATTCGGGCTCCATGCTGACAAAAAGGGGCCTGCTTGGGATTTTCTCTTTCCCTCTCTCTCTCTCTACTCCTTCCCCATTTGTGCACACACACACACACTCTCAAAAGTAAATAAACAAGAAAGAAAGAAAGAAAGAAAGAAAGAAAGAAAGAAAGAAAGAAAGAAAATTGCAGGTAGGATACACCCTCAACCTTAAATACTTGATATAGTTAATACAAAAACTGCCTAAAAGACTGAGAGTTGAGAGATGGTGACTTTTATCTGTCATTTTATACCTTAATACAGTGGTACAGTAGGAAAAATTTTTGTTTCATTTTTCTCTTTTACTCTGCTATGGATTGCTTATTGAAAATGCTGAACAAGAAAACATCTAGTGGTCTCTGTTGAACTTCAACACCAGGCTTCCTTATAATCAGTACTGAAATTAGCTTTATTTTAGAGACCTCTGAGGGGCAGAACAGAGCATGTGAGAGCTTCAGGAGGAAGCCCAGGTTGCAACTTCTCAGACACTTCAGTGCCTGAAATAGAAACAGGCAAGCCGGAAGAGCTGTAAGTTGAGCTGTCTGTCCCATCACTATATTTGCCACAAGGGAGTTGGTAAAATTTTGGTAACTCCTTCCTAAGGATACTGCTCCCTCCTCAGTGACATATCAGTGCCCCAGAGTTTTATTAGCAGTAAAATATCCAGAGTTTATCATATAAATTTCTGCCGGGAGCCGATCCATCCAGCCTTCCTGATGGCACAGTCCGGATGGTTGGCAGAAGGGCAACGCACAGTGACCCTCCGAATGGGAAGCTACTGGTATCCTTCCTGTTACTCATCATGGCCATCCCCATGGTCCAACTGGCATTGATGATTCAAAATAAACCCATGGGGGCAAACTTGGGGATATTTTCTGGGGATGACCCCCAGGACAAAAAAGAAACCTTATATCCAGCCGGTGCCACCCTTGCCTGCCCGTCCTCTACCTAAAGGAAGGATAGCCCCATATATTTCCCAGCCAGGGAGGGGGGCAAATGGGTTCAAAATCCCCACTCCAGCAACAAAGGAATGTATCCATGGGTACAAGTTACTCCAACCCCTAGGCCCACTTGGCCCCCAGGAGGCATTCCAGAGCATAACTGGACCTCATGGGTTAAGGCACAGAATGGTTCATTAGTTCCTAGGTATACATTGTCTCTGGGAATGCATAAGGCGTGGGTTCCCAGGGCCCTCTTGCCTCCCTCCTGGCACCCCAGACCCTGAATACTTTTGTTCCTTATACTGCAAATGGTTCAAAGAAACAATTAAGAAGTTATATCCCTGTAAACGTTCCACTTGAGGTGTTGAGAGCTAGATGACCTTTCATGAAAATAGCAAAGCAAACGCTTTATAAACTATAAATAAACGTAGATACATAATGAAAGTAGTATGAAGAAATTAATCAATACGTAAAAAGGCAGGAGGGAACATTACCAAGAAATAACCATGATATTCCTTAATGGGTGATTACATAAAGGAACATTTTTAGAATTAGGTAATGCTAAGAAACACAGATGACGCACACTACAAGGAAATTGTTAACAAATATAATGCCACGTTTGCCACAATAAAGCGGCCAGTCTAACACACTGCTGTTTGTGTCCATTTGCTCTCTCGCCGACGCCGTTCATCCTTCGGGAACCCCTGGACCTGCTGGGGCTGGACCTCGGCAAATTTCTTTCCCAAAGAAGAATCATTCAATGTTATTGACAGCATCAGCAGGTTAATTAAGAATTCTGCACACGGTGATGTTAAGAAAACTAACATATTTTTAACATCAACTGTCACTACTGAAGCCAAAAGCATAACAGATGTTTATTCAATGATGCTAGATACGTTGTGGATTGATGCAGCACAATTAATATCTACTATAAACATAAAATCTAGTCTTGGAAAAATATGCTTTCTAGACCATTGTGATTGTTCTTAGACACAATTGTCAGGTGAAAAAAAATTGTAAGCTATTTACAAATGGATGTTGCATTAAATCATGCAGAACAACGCTTACATTTGATTGTAGTTGAAAAATGAGAAATATAAAATGCAGTCTGTGGGGTACCTGAGTGGCTGGGTTAGTTCAGCATCCGACCCTTGATTTCGGCTCAGGTTATGATCTCACTGTTGGTGAGATGGAGCCCTGCGTAGGGCTCAGGCTAGCAGCATGGAACGTGCTTGGGTTCTTTCTCTCCCCCTTTCTCTGCCCCTCCCTTGCTCATGCTCTCTCGCTCAAAATAAATAAATAGATAAACATTAAAAAAAATAAAATGCAATCTGTACCCTGCAGTGGAATGCACTTAATATTGAAATGTTGGAGACTCAGCTTCAAGTC
The DNA here is from genome assembly GCF_007474595.2 of Lynx canadensis. Classification (NCBI taxonomy): domain Eukaryota; kingdom Metazoa; phylum Chordata; class Mammalia; order Carnivora; family Felidae; genus Lynx; species Lynx canadensis. The sequence goes on along the minus strand of NC_044310.1, from coordinate 66,298,565 downwards.
CATATTCTACCACTGATAATGTTATGACATTAATATATCTGAACTTTTGTTTAAGGGGTAACTAAGAAATCTGGATAAGGTTTTCAGTGTTTTGGGCTAGTGAATACATTTTGAAGGTAGATAGAAAGTATCCCAATTCTTGACTATGGTAACTACCTGCTGTGTGTCACATAGCCACTTGAAGTCTTATTTACTTTGCTCTGTTGGGAAGTGAGGATCATAAGAGCACCTACTTGAGTGAGTTTTTCTGAGAACTGCAGGAGAAAGCATTGATCATGGTGGGTAGCACAGAGTAAGAGCTTGAGAAAAAAGGTTCTAATTCTTCTCTACCTTCTTATTATTCCTTTTTCCCACTGCTTCTTTGACCAGAATTTGTGATTTTTCATTCTCATACAGGGTTATTACTTTGTTTAGATTTAATAATATAAGGGCATTCATATACTCTCATATCCCTCTACAATTTATTCTGTATAATGAAATACCAACTGAATACTTATAAGGAAAATAAGAAGTTTATTATAAGAAAGTAGAAGTTACATTCAATACAATAATGAACCTAGATAAAATAGAAAACTTAAGAATGGTTCCCCGAAATTACAGTATGAGTTAGAAACAATCACTTGCCCATTTAGTAGAGTTAAGTGAAAAGAGAGCTATTTCTGTCTGGGTAGTTCAGAACTAACATTTTGATGTTGGCATGTGAAACTTGGAAGTTGTGTAGATTTCAGATATGGTAGAAAGAGCATTGTACACAGGAAAAAAAAAAGCATAGCAGAGACACTAAGTTTGAAAGAAGCTAGGAATGCACAGGGATATGCAAATACTCAGTTTTGGCTGTAGCATACAGTACAAGAAAAGGAAGAGTGGGAGGTAAGCCTGGGAAAACAGCTTGGCAAGAGCTTCTGGAGAGCCTTCAATGGATTAAGGAGTTGGAAATGTTTTCAGTTAGTGCTGGGGAATCATCGAAGGTTTTTCAGCTGAGGGAGGGAAAGTACATGATCAGAATTTCACTGTAGGATTGTTAGTCTTGTGGTATCAAGTTATATAGATTAACACAGGAAGATACTAGAGGCCAGGAAAGATTTTAAAGGGGAATTTTGGAGTTAGGGTACACAATAATGATTTCATATACTTGACCCATGAAACTAACAAAGAGGTGGGTAAAAGAACTATCAGGTATTTGCTACAATTCTCAAATGCTTTAATTATCCCCAACAGTTTTATTCTTTCATATCTTCAGGGTATGTTTGTTTTTTTCTATTTCCTCTTCCTGGAATGTCTTTTTTTCATTTCCTCTTCTGATGAAATCCTACACCCTCTTAGAAACAGCTAGCATGTTTCTCTTTTGGAAGCCTTCTTTGACTCTATAGAGTCAAAGAAATGAAGAACTAAATAACAAAATGGAACAAGCCATAACTAGAGACAATGGAAAAGGTGTACAGGAGAATACCATATCCTGAGCAAAGGCCTGGAGGGGGACTATTCTGGGTGTGTTTGAAGGAAAAGGATCTCATTACTTTAGTGAGTGAAGGCTAGTGAGTTTTGGTATGAGATCAGAGAAATGGGCTGGCTCTCGTAAGACCTCATAGGCTTTAGCAGAAAGTTTGGATTGTTTTCCTAAGTGTAAATGAAAATCATTGGGGAGCATAAGTAACAAAGTGATATGATTATGTTCTTTAATGATTACTCTGGATGCTGTATGGAGGGCCAACTTTCGAGGGAAAGAGTAAAAACATGGAGATTACTTAGAAAGCAATTGCTGTAGTCCAAGCAAGACATGATAATGTGACTTGGGCTTGGGTGTAAGCAGTGGGGATAGAGAGAAGTGGAAAATTTGGAGGAACATTTCTGAGTTTGAATTTGAGGAATATGGAGAGGGGAGAATCAAAGATTTTGCTTAAACAAACTGGGTGGAAAATGGTTACCAAGAAGAGACAGATTGGTGATGGGACACACTTGAGGAATCCTTGGGAATTATTCTGGGGCGTGCATAATTTTGAGACTTATCTCAGAAATGTAAAAGGTGATATCAAGTTAGTAGTGAAAGATATGACTGGGGTTCCAGGGAGCAATGGGAACTAGAGAGATGTAAGTTTGATAGATATCAGTTTATTTTTATTTTTTTAGTTTATTTGTTTATTTTGAGAGAGACAGAGAGAGTATGAGCCAGGGAGAGTGGCAGAGAGAGGGAGAGGAAGAATCCCAAAAGGGCTCCACACTGTCAATGCAAGGCCAGACACTGACCTTGATCTCATGAACCGTGAGATCATGACCTGAGCTAAAATCAAGAGTTGGACACTTAACCAATTGAGCCACCCAGGTGCTGCCCCCCAATTTTTGTAAGTTTTTATGTTTTTGTTTGATAGATATTTGTAAATGCATTCAGAGCCAGGGGACTAGCTAAAACTGGCAATGTCAATGTCTCTTCTAGAGAAGAGAAGGCAGTCTGTGACCAAAACCTTGCAAAAAACCAAATATTTAAAAGCATTATCAAGGAGAATAAGATAGTCATAGGGAGATGAAGAGAAAACCCAGTAAGTTTGGCAACATGGAAGTTATTGGTTGACCTTGACAACAATTGCTTCAGTGGAGTTGTGGGGGGGGGGGAGGTTTGGGAAAGACTATTTAGCTTGAATTGAATATTTGAATTTGAGATAACAGAAAGTATGAGAAAGGAGCAAAAAACATTATGCACTGTGATGAGGAACATACACATGCCTTCTTGAGGAACCTATACTTACTCCTCCTAGTGGCACTTGACTATGTTATAACAACGTTATTTTTGGTAAACACACACACACACACACACACAAAACCAAGGCTACAGAATCTTACTAAAAAGTGAGTAATATGGAACAGGAGGTAGAAAATGAATATAAAGTACTTTTTAAAAGAGATTTGATGACAAAAGGGAACTGGCTATTCTAGTTTGAGAGATAAAGAATAAAGGAAAGATACTAATAAGATTGTGAAAAATTCAGCACACTGGTGTGTAAAGTGACAGACTGACAGCCCCCATTGTCAGACATCATCATTTCTTGCCTAATCAGTGATAAAACCTTCTTGACTAGTCACTCTGAATCCATTCCTGCTACTTCCCAAAAAATTGTCTAAAGTGTAGCTATAATTATCTTTGAAGTGTTCAAATTTGATAAGGCCATTCATCTGATCAACCTTATATAACAATTAAGTCCACAGACATTAACATGGCTGATGGGACCTTGCTAATCTTTTATATTCTTTTTTTGTTGTTTTCTAATTTTATTTTATTTATTTATTTTTTTAAACATGAACTTTATTGTCAAATTGGTTTCCATACAACACCCAGTGCTCATCTCAACAGGTGCCCTCCTCAATACCCATCACCCATCCCCCCCACCCCCACCCCCCATCAACCCTCAGTTTGTTCTCAGTTTTTAACAGTCTCTTATGTTTTGGCTTCCTCCCTCTCTAACCTCTTTTTTTTTTCCTTCCCCTCCTCCATCCCCATGGTCTTCTGTTAAGTTTCTCAGGATCCACATAAGAGTGAAAACATATGGTATCTGTCTTTCTCTGTATGACTTATTTCACTTAGCATAACACTCTCAAGTTCCATTCACATTGCTACAAATGGCCAGATTCTATTCTTTCTCACTGCCAAGTAGTATTCCATTATGTATATAAACCACATCTTCTTTATCCATTCGTCAGTTGACGGACATTTAGGCTCTTTACATAATTTGGCTATTGTTGAAAGTGTTGCTGTAAACATTGGGGTACAAGTGCCCCTATGCATCAGCACTCCTGTATCCCTTGGGTAAATTCCTAGCAGTGCTATTGCTGGGTCATAGGGTAGATCTATTTTTAATTTTTTTGAGGAACCTCTACACTGTTTTCCAGAGTGGCTGCATCAGTTTGCATTCCCACCAACAGTGCAAGAGGGTTCCCATTTCTCCACATCCTCTCCAGCATCTAGAGTCTCCTGATTTGTTCATTTTTGCCACTCTGAATGGCATGAGGTGGTATATGAGTGTGATTTTGATTTGTATTTCCCTGATGACAAGCCATGTTGAGCATCTTTTCATGTGCCTGTTGGCCATCTGGATGTCTTCTTTAGAGAAGTGTCTGTTCACGTTTTCTGCCCATTTCTTCACTGGATTATTTGTTTTTCAGGTGTGGAGTTTGGTGAGCTCTTTATAGATTTTGGACTAGCCTTTTGAACTGGTATGTTATTTGCAATTATCTTTTCCCATTCCATTGGTTTCCTTTTAGTTTTGTTGATTGTTTCCTTTGCAGTTTTTACCTTCATGAGGTCCCAATAGTTCATTTTTGCTTTTAATTCCCTTGCCTTTGGGGATGTGTCAAGAAATTGCTGCGGCTGAGGTCAGAGAGGATTTTTCCTGCTTTCTCCTCTAGGGTTTTGATGGTTTCCTGTCTCACATTCAGGTACTTTATTCATTTTTAGTTTATTTTTGTGAATGGTGTAAGAAAGTGGTCTAGTTTCATTCTTCTGCATGTTGCTGTCCAGTTATCCAGCACCATTTTTTAAAGACTGTCTTTTTTCCATTGGATATTCGTTCCTGCTTTGTCAAAGATTAGTTAGCCATACTTTTGTAAGTTCAATTCTGGAGTCTCTATTCTATTCAATTGGTCTATGTGTCTGTTTTTGTGCCAATACCATGCTGTCTTGATGATTACAGCTTTGTAGTAGAGGCTAATGTCTGGAATTGTGATGCCTCCCACTTTGGTCTTCTTCAAAATTACTTTGGCTATTTGGTACCTTTTGTGGTTCCATACAAATTTTGGGATTGCTTGTTCTAGCTCCAGGAAGATTGCTGGTGCAATTTTGATTGGGATTGCATTGAATGTGTTGATAGCTTTGGGTAGTATTGACATTTTAACAAAATTTATTCTTCCAATTCATGAGCTTGGAATGTTTTTCCACTTCTTTATACCTTCTTCAATTTCCCTCATAAATTTCTATAGTTTTTAGCATACAGATCTTTTACCTCTTTGGTTAGGTTTATCTCTAGGTATTTTATGCTTCTTGGTGCAATTGTGAATGGGATCAGTTTCTTTATTTGTCTTTTGGTTGCTTAATTATTAGTGTATAAGAATCCAACTGATTTCTGTACATTGATTTTGTATCCTGCGACTTTGCTGAATTCATGTATCAGTTCTAGCAGACTTTTAGTGGAGTCTGTCGGGTTTTCCATGTATAATACCATGTAATCTGCAAAAAGTGAAAGCTTGACTTCATCTTTGCCAATTTTGATGCCTTTGATTTCCTTTTGTTGTCTGATTGCTGATGCTAGCACTTCCAACACTATGTTAAACAACAGCGGTGAGAGTGGACAACCCTGTCGTGTTCCCGATCTCAGGGAGAAAGCCCTCAGTTTTCCCCATTGAGGATGATATTAGCTGTGGGCTTTTCATAAATGACTTTTATGATGTTTATGTATGTTCCTTCTATCCCGACTTTCTCGAGGGTTTTGATTAAGAAAGAATGCTGAATTTTCTCAAATGCTTTTTCTGCATCAATTGACAGGATCATATGGTTCTTATGTTTTCTTTTATTAATGTGATGTATCACATTGATTGATTTGTGAATGTTGAACCAGCCCTGCAGCCTAAGAATGAATCCCACTTGATCATGGTGAATAATTCTTTTTATATACTGTTGAATTCGATTTGCTAGTATCATATTGAGAATTTTTGCATCCATATTCATCAGGAATATTGGCCTAGAGTTCTCTTTTTTTGCTGGGTCTCTGTCTGGTTTAGGAATCAAAGTAATGCTGGCTTCATAGAATGAGTCTGGAAGTTTTCCTTCTCTTTCTATTTTTTGGAACAGCTTGAGAAGGATAGGTATTATCTCTGCTTTAAACGTCTGGTAGAACTCCCCTGGGAAGCCATCTGGTCCTGGACTCTTATTTGTTGGGAGATTTTTGATGACTGATTCAATTTCTTTGCTGGTTATGGGTCTGTTCAAGTTTTCTATTTCTTCCTGTTTGACTTTTGGAAGTGTGTGGGTGCTTAAGAATTTGTCCATTTCTTCCAGGTTGTCCAGTTTGTTGGCACATAATTTTTCATAGTATTCTCTGATAATTCCTTGTATTTCTGAGGGATTGATTGTAATAATTCCATTTTCATTCATGATTTTATCTATTTGGGTCATCTCCCTTTTCTTTTTGAGAAGCCTGGCTAGAGGTTTATCAATTTTATTTTTTCAAAAAACCAACTCTTGGTTTCATTGGTCTGCTCTACAGTTTTTTTAGATTCTATATTGTTTATTTCTGCTCTGATCTTTATTATTTCTCTTCTTCTTCTGGGTTTGGGATGTCTTTGCTGTTCTGCTTCTATTTCCTTTAGGTGTGCTGTTAGATTTTGTATTTGGGATTTTTCTTGTTTCTTGAGATAGGCCTGGATTGCAATGTATTTTCCTCTCAGGACTGCCTTCACTGATCCCAAAGTGTTTGGATTGTTGTATTTTCATTTTCATTTGTTTCCATATATGTTTTAATTTCTTCTCTAATTGCCTGGTTGACCCATTCATTCTTTAGTAGGGTGTTCTTTAACCTTCATGCTTTTGGAGGTTTTCCAGACTTTTTCCTGCGGTTGATTTCAAGCTTCATAGCATTGTGGTTTGAAAGTATGCATGGTATGATCTCAATTCTTGTATACTTATGAAGGGCTGTTTTGTGACCCAGTATGTGATCTATCTTGGAGAATGTTCCATGTGCACTCGAGAAGAAAGTATATTCTGTTGCTTTGGGGTGTAGAGTTCTAAATATATCTGTCAAGTCCATCTGATCCAATGTATCATTCAGGGCCCTTGTTTCTTTATTGACTGTGTGTCTAGATGATCTATCCATTTCTGTAAGTGGAGTATTAAAGTCCCCTGCAATTACCACATTCTTATCAATAAGGTTGCTTATGTTTGTGAGTAATTGTTTTATATATTTGGGGGCTCCGGTGTTCGGCGCATAGACATTTATAATTGTGAGCTCTTCCTGTTGGATAGACCCTGTGATTATTATATAATGCCCTTCTTCATCTCTTGTTACAGCCTTTAATTTAAAGTCTAGTTTGTCTGATATAAGTATGGCTACTCCAGCTTTCTTTTGACTTCCAGTAGCATGATAGATAGTTCTCCATCCCCTCACTTTCAATCTGAAGGTGTCCTCAGGTCTAAAATGAGTCTCTTGTAGACAGCAAATAGGTGAGTCTTGTTTTTTTATCCATTCTGATTCCCTATGTCTTTTGGTTGGAGCATTTAGTCCATTTACATTCAGTGTTATTATAGAAAGATACGGGTTTAGAGTCATTGTAATGTCTGTATGTTTTATGCTTGTAGTGATGTCTCTGGTACTTTGTCTCACAGGGTTCCCCCTTAGGATCTCTTGTAGGGCTGGTTTAGTGGTGACAAATTCCTTCAGTTTTTGTTTGTTTGGGAAGACCTTTATCTCTCCTTCTATTCTAAATGACAGACTTGCTGGATAAAGGATTCTCAGCTGCATATTTTTTTCTGTTAATCACATCAAAGATTTCCTGCCATTTCTTTCTGGCTTGCCAAGTTTCAGTAGGTAGATCCGTCACTAGTCTTATTGGTCTCTCTTTATATGTTAGAGCATGTTTATTCCTAGCTGCTTTCAGAATTTTCTCTTTATCCTTGTATTTTTCCAGTTTCACTATGATATGTCATGCAGAAGATCGATTCAAGTTACGTCTGAAGGGAGTTCTCTGTGCCTCTTGGATTACAATGCCTTTTTCCTTCCCCAGATCAGGGAAGTTCTCAGTTATGATTTCTTCAAGTATACCTTCAGCACCTTTCCCTCTCTCTTCCTCCTCTGGAATCCCAATTATGCATGTTATTGTGTTTTATCGCATCACTTAGTTCTCTAATTCTCCCCTCATACTCTTGGATTATTTTATCTCTCTTTTTCTCAGCTTCGTCTTTTTCCATAATTTTGTCTTCTAATTCACCTATTCTCTCCTCTGCCTCTTCAATCCGAGCTGTGGTCGCCTCCATTTTATTTTGCACCTCATTTATAGCATTTTTTAGCTCCTCATGACTATTTCTTAGTCCCTTGATCTCTGTAGCCATAGATTCTCTGCTGTCCTCTACTTTTTTCAAGCCCAGCGATTAATTTTATGAGTATTATTTTAAATTAACTTTCTGTTATATTGTTTAAATAATTTTTGATCAGTTCATTAGTTGTCACTACTTCCTGGAGTTTCTTTTGAGGAGAATTCTCCCATTTTGTCATCTTGGATAATCCCTGTAGTGGTGCAACTGCAGGGCTCTTCCTCTGTGCTGTCTGGAACAACTTGTGTTGGTGGGCGGGGCCGCAGTCAGACCTGATGTCTCTCCCCAGCCCACCGCTGGGGCCACAGTCAGACTGGTGTGTACCTTCTCTTCCCCTCTCCCAGTGGCAGGACTCACTGTGGAGTGATGTCGCCCCTGTCTGGGCTACTTGCACACTGCCAGGCTTGTGGTGCTGCTTCAATGGGATCTGGCATATTAGCCGGGTTGGATCTGCATAGTTCACAGGGGTGGGAGGGGCAGGCTCAGCTCGCTTTGCCTTGGTGGTTCGCTGTGGGAGCACCAGGAGGGAGGCAGACCCATCTGTGGGATGGATTCACAGAAGCACAGCGTTGGGTGTTTGCGTGGTGCAAGAAAGTTCGGTGCTGGGAACTGGTTCCTTTTGGGATTTCGGCTGGAGGATGGGCGAGGGAGATGGTACTTCCCAGAGCCTTTGTTCCCCACCGAGATGGGCTCTGTCCTCCGAGGCTCAACAACTCTCCCTCCTGTTGTCCTTGTGCCTTCCTGCTCTCCGAGCAGAGCTGTTGACTTACAACGTTCCAGATGTTAAGTTCTGCTGGCTGTCAGAACTCATGCAGTCCAGCCCCTCTGCTTTTGCAAGCCAGACTCGGGGGCTCTGCCTTGCCGGGTGGGCTGGCTGCCCCTCCACCGCCCCAGCTCTCTCCCACCAGTCCGTGTAGCATACTGCCTCTCCGCCCTTCCTACCCTCTTCTGTGGGCCTCTCATCTACACTTGGCTCTGGAGAGTCCGTTCTGCTAGTCTTCTGGCAGTTTTCTGGGTTATTTAGGTGGATGTGGGTGGAATCTAAGTGGTCAGCAGGACGTGGTGACCCCAGTGTCCTCCTATGCTGCCATCTTCTGCCTCTCTCTCTCTCTTTTATATCCTTTAGATCTTAGTATCGCCATCTTCTCCTTGATAGTAATAATTTTTCTGACTCATGAACTAAGTTATGACTTTCACCTTTATGTGCCTCAAAATGCTGTGTATTTCTCTTAAAATGATCTCTACATTTTCCCCCTCTTAATTGCTCATTCTCACTACCAGGTGGAAAGTTCTATCAGGGCAGGGACCATGTCTGCCTTATACAGGAAGCTAGCATAGAACCAGGTACCTAGGTACCTCACTAAATATTTGTTGAATGAATGAATGAATAAATGAATGAACCAGATCCCATGCCCAATGATGGTTTTATGATACAAGAAGGAGGGGTATAAAAGTCCAGGCAGAGTTGAGATGCTGTAAGATCCCAATCAAAAGGCAATAAAGTAGGCAAAGATGAGTAAATATGAGGTTCAGAGTGCAGAAATACAATTATTTTATCTGCAGGGTAATTCTCCCCCATTCCAACATATGGAGAACTCCTATTTATCTTTTAAAACCCAAGCTGAGAGGCTTTTCACAACCACTCACTTCTTATCCCCACCCAGATGTAAGTAATCGCCATACCTCTATATCTTTATATAGTTTAAGAATGCATTGACGAACTCACTGCATTATATTATACTTTATCCATAAATTACTTATGAATGCACATGGTAAAAACCATAACTTATTCATTTCTGTAGCTCCATATCTCACACAGACCTCTCCCATAGTAAAAGTTCAATTACATGCGAATTGAACAGTCTGTTGAGTATTATTATTAAGAAGAAAAAAATCAAAATGTGATTATATGTCAGCAATGGAAGGGCAGGGCAAAGGTGGGGTACTTGAAGAGAACAGAAGCAGTTTATAACCATTGTGCTTTGGAGTATGCTAAGTATTCAACTAGAGATTAATAAGAGATTTGATGAACAATATCAAATGATGTTGGGGTTCATGTAACTGTGCAGGAGAATAAATTGGTCTGGTTTTATTCACTAATATTTTGTTGAGTGCATACAATTCGTGACATCATTTGAGGTACCAAAGATGAAAAGATGAATAACACAGTCTCCGATGTTCAGAGATTCAGTTTCATGATGTCCACAAGCAGAGCAGACAAAAGAAAAACAGTAGTTAGTAGGGCTTTACAAATATATATCATATGAAGGTTAATAAGAATTGATTAGGATGGGCAAGGCTTTGGTGCTAAAGAAACATGATTGGGGGCGCCTGGGTGGCTCAGTTGGTTAAGCGTCCGACTTCAGCTCAGGTCACGATCTTGCGGTCCGTGAGTTCAAGCCCCGCGTCGGGCTCTGGGCTGATGGCTCAGAGCCTGGAGCCTGTTTCCGATTCTGTGTCTCCCTCTCTCTCTGCCCCTCCCCTGTTCATGCTCTGTCTCTCTCTGTCTCAAAGATAAATAAAAAAAGTTAAAAAAAAATTTTAAAGAAACATGATTGGCCATGGATTTTGGGCTTGAAAAGAAGGCACAGGTGGTGAGACAGAAAGTGATAGACCAGATGAGTAGAGACAGACAGAGGGCATACTGAGCAGGATCAATAGAAGTAAGATAGTGACACAGGAGATTATGTATGGCTCAAGAGGAAATTTTGTAAAAAGTTTTAATGTTTATTTATCTTTGAGAGAGAGAGGGAGAGAGAGAGCATGAGCAGGGGAGGGACAGAAAGAGAGGGAGACACAGAATCCGAAACAGGCTCCAGGCTCTGAGCTGTCAGAACAGAGCCTGATGTGGGGCTCGAACTCATGAACCAGGAGATCATGATCTGAGCTGAAGTCAGATGCTCAACGAACTGAGCCACCCAGGCACCTGTCAAGATGAAATTTTTAATCAGACTTTTAAACTCTTAGGTTTAATGTTTAAAGCTAGTTAAAAAAAATCGTCATTAAACACTTCAGGATCTCCAATATGTTATCTTATTAAGTAAAACCAGGGATAGTCCAAAATAATGGCTTTGAGGAAAGCTTTTGGGCAATCATTATGTGTGACAATAATGGAAGCAAAATAGAATATATTCACAGATTTCTGCTTTGATGTGAAATGACAAGCGCATATGGACACAAAAATAGATGCTCTGCAGCTTTGAATCTAAACTTACTGTTCGCTTGTTTTGAAAGTGTTCTGATCAAGTATACCATTTTAAAAAATCTACAGAGCAGTGGCAGGGATGTATTATAAAGCTAGAAAATGGTTTCAGAAACAATCAAGATATTATTACTAGAGTCAAAGATTTTTGGAGATGTTTGGGGAAAAGTGCAAGCTTTTATTATGTTTCCTATCTAAAGTATATATACCATTTTTGTTAAATGGGTGAAGCGAATACGTGAGCAATTCGTGCTACAAACTTTCACTGAAAGTAAGTTAAAGAGAGGCAAATAAGTGAGTACAATTTAGCTTGTGGACATGTGGAATGTTTGCCACTAACGTATCTAATTTTAGGGTAATGATACAAAAATCCATGTACCAGAAGGGCAGACTGTGGTCTCACTTCTGTGCTTTGCTTTTCTTTGTAACTTTCAGGAGTCTGCATGATGGAATTGACAACATTTGAACATGAATGCAATGTTGTAAACAGTGATTTAGTGGTCGCTTGGAGTTCTAAAAATCTTACTATTGGGAAAAAAAATACAGAAGAAAGGAAGGATTCAACCACGTTTGTCAGACATGGGATAACACCACACTTAAGTCATGCTGAGTGTTCTGAACAAGGAGGCAAGAAGACGGGGTATGATTTTAGCCAGGAGCTCAAATCTCTATTTTCAATAAGGTATGGAAAAATTGATTTCAACATTGATACTCAAGAAGTGCCATTTTAGGGGGCTGGAATGTCAGGCTGGGAATGATAGTAAATCTACCGATTTTAGCTCAGACAGTTCCATAGATCCGGACCTCAGATGAATTTGGTGTCATGGGATTTAGGTGTAAGATCTGGCCTCCAGTGACAGAATGGGCAGGAAGGAGGCAGCAATATAAGGATCAACTTCTAAAAGAACAGAAGGAGGAATGAGGGAAAACAGTCATTTAATCTACCTAAATACCCAGAGTGGACACTAGATAGAAAGTTTACAGGGTGATGTTTATGTAGATATTCCATGAGTTATACCCATGAAAGGCACACAAAGCATTGATGGTAAAAGAAACATATGGTTTTATATTCTAAAGAGTTTTAGAGGGAGGATAGGTAAGAATTGGATTTGCATGTAGTAGAGATCGGGATTCGACCAGGTGACAATCATTGTGGTAGGATCCCACTTCATATTATTTTTTGTAATACCCATTAACACCGGAAGAAAGAAAAGCATAATTCTCATTTATCAAAGGAGACCTGTGAGATGCAGAGAAGTTATTTTGGCAGAAGTCATAGATGACTGATGTAAAGAGAACTCTAGTTTGAATCTACAACTATTGACTCTAGATCCACTGATGTTCCACACTAGGAAAGCTTTCTGCCATGCTGGTCCACCATGCCCAGCTTTTCTCCACTTCAATAATTAGTAGAATTGAGCCTAAAAACTGCAAGTCCTAATTGCCGATGTTCATGCAGGGCCAAATATGTCAGTTTTAACAGAAGGAAAGTTCAATACAATAAGAATTCAAGCCACCATTTTACTATTTCCCCTGAATCCCTGTGAAATAGGGTAATATGTGAGCTATTTCACTATTGTCTTAAAATGATTACATTATAGAAGATATTGGCAGTTATTCAATGACTTCAGTTAATAAAAACTTGAGCATTTCAAGATGTGACTTCCCATGAGATCTCAACATATACTAATATTTTAAAATACAGGTAGATTAATTTTTTTAAGCTCAGGGCATAAACAAAGAGCTAGTCATGAATTCAAAATGAAGAACCAAATGTTAGAGAAAGGGCAAAAGTCTGAAAAGGGAAAATGGAGCATAACATAGATTTGAACTGTGAGGGCCCACTTGCAGCGGGATTTTTTATATAGTACAGTACTGTAAATATATTTTCTCTTCCTTAGGATTTTCTGAATAACATTTTCTTTTCTCTAGCTTACTTTATTGTAAGAATATGGTATATAATACATATAACATACAGAGTATGCATTAATCGACTATTTATGTTATCAGTAAGGGCTCCACTCAAGAGTAAGTTATTAGCAGTTATGTTTTTGAGGAGCTAAAAGGTATATGCAGATTTTTGACTCTGTGAAGGTGTTGTTCAAGGGTCAACTATATTACAAGAGTTATCAACAGAGGTGACTTTGTACCCCGGGAAATACTTGGTTATATCTAGAGAAAGATTTGGTTGTCACACTTGGGGTATAATACTGTAATCTAGTAGGCAGAAGCCAGGGATGTTACCACACATGCACAGTATGTGCCTTTCCACAACGAAGAGTTATCTGGTTCAAAATCAACAGTGCTGAGATTTAAAAGCCTTGGCTTATTACATTACTCTAAAAGTATGAAATGACTTCGTGATTCTTCTGTGAAAATAGCAGTAAAAGTGCCTAACATCACTCTCACATGGATTTAGAATTTCTTAGGAGGAAAACAAGGCAGCATACCCAGCAAAGAAAAACTCTAAAAATATTTTATTTCTCCATACATACACACCATATTTATCAGCATAATTTGTAAGAGGAACATATTTCATTGCAAAGTGTGTACCTTTTGTTAAAATGATTACCCAGTAATTATGTTCAATTAAGACATTCCGAGGCAGGGTTAAGACTTCTGAGATGTCAATGGAAAGTTAGAGCTTTGCAAATTTTGTAGACTTTGGCCTGAGTGAACTGCTGTAGAAAGGCATTTCTGTTAAGATACAGTTGTCTTTTAAATTGCTAAAAATCGTTGAAGAGATAACTACAAATCTGCTCTTGCATCAAGTGCCAGTTACAGAACCCTTTTTAGACATAAACACGGATAACATAAAGAATAATAATATATCTCAAGGGATATTATAAGTCTATAATTCCTTCGAGGGTGCATGTAATGTCATAAATTGTGGAGCAAACTCAAGCAGTTTAGTCATAGTAAGCTTGAGATGAAATTACAGCTTTTATAATCCCCTGAGAGGATATTCTTTTGGTATAATGGAAATTGTAGTCGTTTAGAAATACTCCGCACCCTTGGCCCCAAAAAGTACAATGGTCATTCAAAGATTGGAAAACACTAAGCAGGTGCCTGAAAAGTGAGTTGAACTCATCATAAGAATAATAGAAAAATTATATTGAAGCCATTATGGTATCTACTAAGTACAGTATGGTACGCTTTCTAAAATAAGAGTTGCAAGACACACGTCCATAATTACAGCTATAAGAAGAGATTTTCCAGGTGTAACATAAAGATACTAAAACACAGATTGCTAAAGCTTAGCCAGCTTTGCATTAAATATATAAAAAGACCTTTATAGCCACATGAGAAGGCATATTCTTTATATTAAATGTCAGTAGCTAAATAAGCAAATGTACCAGATTAAAAAGAATAAAATTAAATATCATGGAGTGTTGAAACAGCATAAAGTTCACAACATATCATAATTGTAGATATACTTACGTTTTGAGTTATAAGAACCCCAAGGCATATTGTTCAATTTCAAAACATGAATTGCATAATGCACCTATTAACAGAACCAAGTTTCCCTTCAATGAGACTAATCCAACAGCAAGTTAAGTTTGGTAAACATTTCAAGTATATAATGAATGAATATAAGAAGATAAATGAATTATTTTAAGCAGATAAGTATTACCTGTTATGTGTAATATTCTCATAATTGTTATCACAAATCCTGAGGATTAAAAAAAAAGTTGTATCATATATTTACAGAACTTATGCCCAACATTTATGGAACACTTTTATGGTTCTCATACTAAAATCAAAGGAGAAATAAGATGCTGTTAGAAGATTCTGTCTAAAAGGGGTCAGAATCTCAGGATTCTGAATTTATTTTAGTCAGTTTCCTCATTTTTCTTCAGATGGAATCTAAACACAAATTCCATTAAAAGATATATTGTCCAAGTAGATCGGTGCACAGACGTGTTTAACATCATGTTCCTTTAAATTTGCAACTATGACTGTTTTTCCAGCCAAAATTGTATAATAAATGAAGATAAAGCAATTTGACCATGGAAATTAATTTTTTAACTTGCATTTTTATAATATACACTTGCTTGCTTTAGCAACTAATATAAATATATAGGAATATACTTAATGGCCAGTGAAGAATAAAGAAAAGAGGTTCCAGAATGTTATGTTCATCAATGGGGAATAAAACTCTATTTGGTTCAAATCTTCTCAGAGCTTACAATTTTACATTGGCAGTTAAATTGGCTCCAAATGCAAATTGAAGGCTTTTTTTTTTTTTAGCTCATTGTCACTTGATTTATTTACGATTACATTTGAAATTGCCACTACTTAATAAGCCTTTGACCTGTAATTCACGAAGTGACTTTTAAACATAACCAATATCATCAAAATCAATAATAATAAGAGGTCAGACAATTAGGTCTTGCATAAAATAAAATAATTTTTTCTGCATTATTGGAGAGATCATGTTAATAGCAAAGATATGCAAAAATGCATAAACATAAAGCCATTGTGTCAAATGATTGAGTTTTCTTTTTAGAATTTCAGTGAATTCTATTGTGTATTCCAGATTTCTCTTTGCTCTTACAAAGTTGACAAATGAAGAATAACCTAAATAAGTTGTCTCTGGACATTTTCATTTTACAAAATGTAAAAATACAAATTTTCAGAATTTCATTTGTTTGACAACTTTATATTTTTCAAAAAAAAAAAAAAGAAAAATCCAATACCTATTATCTAAAATTATTTTATAAAATTGGGGCACCTGGGTGGCTCAGTTGATTAAGCTACAGACTCTTGATTTCGGCTGAGGTCATGATCTAGTGATTTGCGAGTTTAAGCCCCACGTTGGACTCTGCTGACAGCGCAGAACCTGCTCAGGATTCTCTGTCTTCTTTCTCTGCTCCTCACCCTCTTGCTCTCTATCTCTTTCAAAAATAAATAAATAAACGTTTAAAAAACTATTTTATAAAGTAAAAGAGATATTTTAACGTCTAACATGTAAAAAGAATAAAGATTATATAATCCCATAGTAGACACTGAGCCTTTGAATTGAATACATAGAGTTTTAAGAGAAAAACATTGCTGAATGAGTGAATATTAGATGTGGCTACATATAAAAGACGCCATTGACTCTGACACACACCCACACACAGTACTGGTTTAACCTGATGGGAATACATTTTGGGGGGGGTAAAAAATGTCTGGAGGTAGGTAGCCCAGGTTTGGTGTAGAGAACCTATAGTCAGCGCTTACTCAGATTTCTCTTACATTGCTGTTCTCTCATTAGAGCATCTTGAGACCACTATTTGAACGTCAAACATCACATTTGTATTTAACACTATAGAAAGATTAAGAAAAGAGTGTAGCCTCTCTCACCAAAGGAGACTTTTTGGATATCTCAAGTAATATTTTCATTATCCCATCATTACCTAGAATTTAGTCAAATGGTCACATCCAGCTGCAGGGAAGATTAAGAAATGTAAACTTCTTGGGGCTCCTGGGTAGCTCAGTTGGTTAAGCACCTGACTCTTGATTTCGGCTCAGGTCATGATCTAATGGTTCACGAAGTTGAGCCCTGCATGGGGCTCTGTGCTGACAGTGCAGAGCCTGCTTGGGATTCTCTCCCAATCTCTTTCAAATAAATAAATACAGATTTTAAAAAAATGTAATCTTCTTGATGGAAATAATACACACAAGTAAAATCAGGGATTCTGTTATTAAGGAATATTGATATTAGGAGTTGTTTTTGTTTTTTTTTTACCCCCATTTTGGTACTGGGCAAACTTATCATTCCACAAATACTGCACCAACGGGCTTTGGAAACTCTGACCTAAAGACTGTCCATTGAGTCTAATCTATTCCCAAGAAATAATGTGTAGTGGGAGGAAAGCTGGGGTAGAAGTAAGGAGATCCAAGGGACTTTGAACATTTTACATAAAATTTTCTAGATCTCAGATTCCTTACCTCTGACATGAGATCAATATTCCATTCAACAAGCGCCTGGGTGGCTCAGTGAGTTAAGTGTCCAACTTTGGTTCACGTCATGATCTTGCAGTCCATGTATTTGAGCTCCACATTGGGCTCTGTGCTGACAGCTCAGAGTCTGGATCCTGCTAAGGATTCTGTCTCCCTCTCTCTCTCTGCCCCTCCCACACTTGCACACTGTCTCTGTCTCAAAAATACATACTAAAAAAAAATTAAAAATATATTCCATTCAACAAGTTTTGCATGCAATAAATACCTATTGAATGTTTAACATATGCTATCTGCCTCCTAATAATTCTATACTGCAGGAATTTCTGTGTCCCCAAAGCAGAGATTACATATTGTAGAAGAGAGAAAGAACTTGTAGGTCAATAATTGTTTTGTCATTGGTCAGAAATTAAACAAAACATTCAGTTTAATGCAGCTTCAGAAGAGTGATAGAAATCATCATGAGCGGTTACGGTGTTATAATGGAGAACATGGGCCATGTCGTAAAAAGGCACAATCCCTCCCATTTATCTATTAAGTATACGAGTAGCTCACAGTTGCTTGGCTGACTTCAAACCTGAGTTGAGCTCATTTTGAGAAGGACTCAGGTTCACTTTATTTTAATTCAATTGTTTGTGCTTCTCACTGAAAGTGCCGTTACCTCTGTAGTTTTTCTATGTTGGATTGCCAGCACAAGCTGTATAAATTTCGCCCAACGGGTATCACTTTTAAAAAGGAAGCTTGGAAGCCTTTCGGTTTAAGAATAAAAACTGAAGAAGGAAATGCGAGGCTCAGTATTAACATAAACCCTTTGATCATAGGAAACATTGGTCATTTAAAACAAAATCAATAGAGCATAACATTTCTCAGCATTGTTTTCCCTTGACTATAATGATACTCTTTTAAATAATGTCATTTTGTAAAATAACACTGTGGTACTTGCAGATTTTAATTTCATGTATGTACTTAACAGTCATCTAGCCTAATGCACTGGATTACTATTAATTCTCTGATTATTAATATCATCTTAAGTTGTTCCATATTTAGGGAAGCAATAAAATAATTGTTCTTGTTCTGTGCTAGATGTTATTTTAACTCTTAAAATAATGCATAGCACTATGGGTTTTTTTTCATAATTATTTTATATTTATTTATCCAGATTCTTCAAACATGAAAAATGATTCAAAGCATTAAGTGTTGGAAACACTATATAGTGGTATTGAATAAATGACTACTTTATAAAATTTAAGTAATTCCACAGTTGCATATTTTGTTCACAGAATACCTGGGATTCATTCCATATATTCCTTTTTATTGTATATTATATTGTTTATTCTATGGTTGTTTGAAACAAGAATGAAGACTTTAATCTGTGGATGTGTAGTTAAGTTTTTTATCCCAAACATATGTGAGATATAGTTTTATAAAGGATATAGTACAACTTAAATAATTCATTCTAAAGTAAATGAGGTTTTGTTACTGTTGTTTGTTTATTCTTCTCTAAGTCCTTGAAATTGCAATGCTGCAGGAAAAACCATAGTATCCAATCCTAGGTATGGTTCTAACTATGAGAAGTTGGACCACCTATATCCCTGTTGTACCCCTAAATTGTTCATTTACAAGGGAATGAGGAATTTCTGAGGTCAGGGTATAATCACATACAGGATTCTCCACACATACCATATTATGGCCTTAGGGCTGCTGTTACAAATTACCACACACTGGGTGCTGAAAACAACAAAAATGTATTCCCTCGCAGCCCTGGAGATTCAGAGTCTGAAACCAAGGTGTTTGGGCCATGCTGCCTCCAAAGTCTCTAGGAGAGGATCCTCTGACTCTTCTAGCTTCTGGTAGCCGCAGGCATTTTGTGGCTGTAGCCACAGAACTCCAATCTCTTCTTCCGTTCTTATGTGGCCATCTTCCCCCTGTGTCTTGTCATTCTCCTCTCTGTGTCTGAATGTCTCCCTCTTACAAGGACACTAGTCATACTGGAGTAACAGCTTACTCTAATGACCTCATTTTAACTTGATTTTGTCTTCGAACACCTTATTTTCAAATGAAGTCACATTTACAGGTGCTGGGATTAGAACTCCAATATACATTTGTGGGGGAGGGGGCACAATTCAACCCATTATACATTTTAAACCATAAAGTACTGTTTATTTCCAAAGACAATACTGATACTATATTCCATGAATTGCACTTTCAAAAGTGCAGGACTAGTTAGATCACTGCTTCTCAAAATGTGGTCCACAGACAGGTGCCTGTATTGGAAGTGTCTTTGCGATCCACATTGAGATAAATTCAGAAGTCGAGAGTATGTATTTGCAAACTTTTATAAAAATATTAAAGCAAGTTAATTTAACACTCCCAATTAGTACATAGCTTTCCAAGACAGTCTTATCATGTTAGGTTAAAAAAAGATAATATTCCTTTAGTTAAATAGCAGCCAGCCAGCAGCTTACAACAAAAAGCACTGAACAAATTTAAACACGTGTGCAAACATTCTGTACACAAAAGGGTTTTGACTGGGAACTTTGCATATAAAGGCTTTGCAGGATTCATTTCCAGTTTCCCTCCCCTGCTAGAGAGAGAAAATATGAACTCTCAACTCCTGTTTGCATAATAAGAAAAAAAGGCCTGTGGAGTTGCTTGTGGTAGTCCAGATTCAGATAAGGCATTGAAAATCTTGATGCCTAGTAACACTAAAGTCAGAGGACAATAGCAACAGCAGCATGTGAGGCACTTCTATTCTAACATCTGCAATGGAGAGGCTTTCATAAAAGACAGTCTGTAAAGAGTGACAGAAAGTGAAGACTGCTTGACACAGAGAAAAATAGAAAAACTTCTCTGTTAGCTTTCTATTTTTGTGGTTTCAGATTCTTCTCAAGGCTTGTCCAAATTCCTTCTCTTGAGGTCCACGAGACATTCCTCTGTAATGAAACTTTTTTGCTCAAGGTGGTTTTCTTATGGGCAATCAAGGAACCTTAACTAAATAATACTTTCCATATGTCAGCTCATTCTTCAAACCTCCAATAAGCGACCATTGCTTACAGCAGGGTTTCTCAACCTCAGCACTATTGACACTTTGGACTGGATGATTGGTGTGGGAGCTGCTCAGCGTATTGTGGGTTGCTTAGCGGTCTTTACCTTCCAGGTGCTTGAAGTGTCCTGAGTTCTGACAATGAAAAGTCTCCAGAAATTGTCAGCCTCCCTATACCCATAGTGGGAGGGGGTATGGGGCAGTGGGAAGGGTGCGGCAAAATTGTCCCTGGTTGAGAACCACTGGCCTACAGTAAAAGCCTAGCGCCAACTAATGATAACTATAGAAGATTCCACCTGGATCTCCTCCTGGCATTTTTGCCACAGAGTTGAAAAATGTTCATTCCAAATCTTGGAAGTCAGGAATACTGCCAGTCGCAAGCCATGTATCCATCTGGTTGTGCTAGTGGCCTTCTCTCTAGACAGGTTGGTAGGCCCTTCAAAACAATGAGTCCCCAGATCCTTCTTTGAGGCTTCTTATACATGGATTCCCTACCTTTTTCCTCAGCTTTATATGTTTCTCTGCTTTTGATTTTCCATCTTGTTCAAAAGGAGGCTGGGAGAACTTCCATTTAATCATCACTTCCATGGAGATCCACAGGCCCATGGGCAAATAGTTGAAATAGTCTATATTGAATCTGCAGTTCAAATCCCCCAAGTCTATTGCTAAAGTCTCTAGGTCTCTGACAGGTACAGTTGTATAATTTTGTGAAAGGACATTTGCATATTGCCTGACCTTTGGCTCTGTCAGGATGACTGCAAAGCTCTTAGATTAATCTCTTGGGGTAGAAGATTTCCTCAAATTCTCTGGCTTAGGTGATGGGATATATGCAAAAGTTAAGATCTCTGGTAACCATAGGTTGTGAGTAGAGCCATTTAGATGGCATAGTCATCCTTCCTGACCTCAATAGGCTTTACACTGAAAAGATGCCAAGACTACCGCAGATACTGGCTTTGGGCCATCCACTACCTTTTATCCCACAAATATTTATTGGTCATCTGTTGTGCAATAGATAACATCCTAGGAATTGGGAATCCATAACTGAAAAAAAAAGAAAAAGAAAGAAAAGAAAATAAAGTTTCTGAATGAACTTGTTTTCTTTAATGGGAGACATACATAAAGCATACCAGCATACAAACAAGGTAGACCAGCCAAAACCCACCAATGGAGCTCAGAGGGTAGAGTAGATATTTTGTATAGCATGACCTTACAGGGAGTTTTTGAAGAGGAGTCAAGGAATTGAAACTTGGTGCTGAGAGGGACACAGCCACATGAAGATCTGGAGAAAGAACATTCCAGGAAGACAAAACCACAAGGGCAAAGTCCCTGACTTGTCCTCAGTGTGGCTGGAGACTGGTAAACAAGGGACTGGATGACAGTAAGTGAGCCTGAAGTGACAAGAACAGTAGAGATCAGGGATTTACTATAATTTGGGAAATTCAGGATTTATTAGAATTCAAAGAGAAGACATTGGACAATTTACAATATATAATTAGTAGGGTTGGAATTTGAAAGAGTTAATTTTGTTTCCCAGAGGTAGAATCAGATAGAGCAAGACTGCGTGTTTCATGCGCTTTCCTGGCACAATGATCCCCAATGAAATAGTTGAGCAGCTGGTGTCCTCCAAAATCTCCTAGGGGTAGATCTTTGATTCAGCATCAGGAGTTCATAGTTACTTTGACTTTTCTGGATAAAACATTAGTAAAGTTACATTTGGAATCTTGTATGTATCTGAATTTGTAGGAAAAATATGAGAAATTGGTTAGTTTCCTACCACAAAATTTGAGGAGAAATAGATCAGAACAATAACTAGGACAACTGATCCTCAGCCGGTAAGATTTTACAGTCTACTGTTAGCAGTTTTGTGCTTCTCTTCTGTCAATAAAATAATATTGACACTCTGTCAGTATAAATTAGACTTTCATTCCATAACCCTGTATTTTATAAGTAAGGGGAATGGGGCTAGCTACACACTCTTTATGTCTATTTTTGAAAATTTATAATTTATGGAAAGTACCCAACATTTCAATTCTGACAAGTATTGTCAGACTCAATATCCTAAAAACCCTCCTGATGCAAAATACCTAGAAACACCAGATAGAATATGATATTCTTTTCAGTCTGCAGAGTTTCAAAACCAACCAATGCTTATCAGTAATGGTGCAAGTGGACTAATCTTAGCAATCAAGAAGCTAGGGCGCTGTATTAGGCGTGAGGAAAAGAGACAAGTTTTGGCAACTTCAATTTGGTGAGTTGGAAAGACTCCAGCACAAATTTCAGGTACAACTCCACCATCAGTGTTCAGAAAAATTAAGCATCCCAGCAAAAGGAGAGAATGGAACTCATCTGTTGCAACATTTGCTCTGAGTAAGGAATAAAAGTTTCCTTTGCAAATCCATGATATCAAGCCTGACTTCCCATGGGTTTGAGATTCAAATTTTCCAGAAAACACACATAGAAAGATATGAACATGAGTCCATGGGAAAGAATAACCACACAGCGGTCACTAGGTAGTTCTCAGGGTCTTTTGGTAGGACCAAAACCTATCTCTTTTCTGGCCTCACTGGATGCCCACAGAGAAAGCCTGATGGACATGGATTTGCAATCCAAATCCATATTGAGTATATCTCATTGATTTTTCAGAAGAAAACAATACTTATAATGAAAAAGAGGGACTATTATGGGAAAGCAAGGATGGATAGATGTATGGAGGAATGGAAGGAGGGAAGGAAGGATGGAAGGAAGGAAGGAAGGAAGGAAGGAAGGAAGGAAGGAAGGATTGGAGGAAGGAAGGAAGGGAGAAAAGAAGGAAGGAAGGAATTTACATTGAGACACCTCATAGTAATATTGACTAAAGATAATAAGGCATTCAAGTAGAGTCTTATTAAGAAAAAATTAATAGCATCTATCAAAATTTAAATTGCATGTAGCCATAAATATGATCACATTATAAATAGCTCCCCCTTCAATTTTCCCTTTCCCTTCCTGCCCTTTTTTCTTTATAGCACTTAATCACCACCAGGCATATAATTTAAACATGAATTTATTGATTGATTTTTGAAACCGCTAAAAAATCAACCACAAGGTGTCAGTTTATCAATTCACTCTTATTTCCAAAACACATAATATACTCTTGATAAATATCTGTTGGAGATCTCGATAAAGATATATATATATATATATATATACATATGTGCACACATATTTGCATCCATGTATATACAATGTATAATAATCTAATATATATTAACAAATACAGTTTATATAATGATATCTAACACAATATCTATAATACATGTGTAGTGTATTTTGTATACCATAAGTAATATAAATATTTTTAATCTAGCATTTTATGCTACAGTAAAATTTAGAGATAATGTTACTGCCTGAAGATAGGAACTAAAGCACTGTGGCCATGCTACTCTACTGCATACCATGAATCCATATGTGTTGACTTGCAGAGACATAGAGGGCAGATTAAGTGAAAACCAGCCATAGAGAAACATAACTGTGGTAGGTGATGTCATTAATGTAAGATATTATCCCACTCAAATTTTTTTTCCAGAAAAAAACTACAGGTTTGTAAACATAGAGGAAAAATTTTCAAAGGATTAAACCAAAATGCTAGCATAATAACTTCTGGGGAAGGTAGTAAAAAAGAGAAGGGGAGGGGCGCCTGGGTGGTGCAGTCGGTTAAGCGTCCGACTTCAGCTCAGGTCACGATCTCGCGGTCCGTGAGTTCGAGCCCCGCATCGGGCTCTGGGCTGATGGCTCAGAGCCTGGAGCCTGTTTCCGATTCTGTGTCTCCCTCTCTCTCTGCCCCTCCCCCATTCATGCTCTGTCTCTCTCTGTCCCAGAAATAAATAAACGTTGAAAAAAAAAATTAAAAAAAAAAAAAAAAAGAGAAGGGGAAGCTGTGTGTGTGTGTGTGTGTGTGTGTGTGTGTGTGTGTGATGGTGGGTGAGGGAGGGTGGAGTCTCACTTATATTCTACATGCTTCTGAGTTCTTCGACATTAAAATAAAGATACAGGGATTATAACTATAGAAAAGATTATTTCTAAAAATGTTTATAGAGTTTTTAAAAATAATTTTAATACCTCTGATATTTTAGCCTATATATAGTAAAACATTTTGGTTCATTTAACTCCAATCCAAGTTAACTGCCACCGAATTGCTTAGCTAAAAAACCAATTTTCCTCCTAAGCAAGTAGTTGCTATTCATTTCAATGATAGTTATGCCACATGTAATTTTGCTTCTTGTCAGAGCAAAATAGATCGTTAAAAACTCAATATTATCTATCTGTGTATCTAGGTGTCTGTGTGTCTATTTATTGACAAATTGATGAATCTATCATCTATCTATCAAAATATCTACCCAACAAACTCCATTTGTTTGCAGTACTTTTCAAATCATGGAACCACCTGCTTTCAATTCCCTTAGAGTTCTTTCAAACATTGATTGAGAGGCTATGACACCTACAGCACAAGCAACAAAACAAAAAATAAACAAGTGGGACTCCATCGAACTAAAAAGTGTCTGCACAGCAAAAGAAACCAACAAAATGAAAAGACAACCTATGGAGTGGGAAAAAAATATTAGCAGATCATATATCTACTAAGAAGTTAATACCCCAAATATATAGAAAATCTTGTATAATTCAATAGCAAAAAAATAAATAAGACAATTTAGAATTAGCAAAGGACCTGGAACATTTTTCCAAATAAGATGTAGTAATAGATAACAGGTACATGGAAGGGGCTCAGCATCAGCAATCAGCAGGAAAATGCAAATCAAAACCACAATGAGATATCATATAGTATCTGTTAGAATGGCCATCATCAAAAAGGCAAGAGATAACAAAAGCTGAGAAGAAAAGGGAAACTTTGTGGTGGGATTGTAAATTAGTGAGGCCACTATGGAAACAGCAAGGAGTTTCTTCCAAAACTTAAAAATAGAATTACCATATGAATCAGCAATCCCACTTTGGAGTATATCTGAGGGAAAACAAAATACTATGTCAAAGACATATTGGCACCCCCATGTTCCCTAGCAGTATTATTTACCATAGCCAAGAAACGGACACCATTTATTCCATATAGTCACTATCATTCAGCTATAAGAAGGAAATCCTACCATTTGTAACAACATGGAAGCAACTGGAGGACATTATACTAAGTGGAAATAAGTCAGACAAAGACAAATACTATATGATCTCATTCATACCCACACATAATCTTAAATACTAGGAAAAAATATCCTAAGAAAAAGAAAC
Organism: Lynx canadensis; assembly: GCF_007474595.2. Classification (NCBI taxonomy): domain Eukaryota; kingdom Metazoa; phylum Chordata; class Mammalia; order Carnivora; family Felidae; genus Lynx; species Lynx canadensis. Next base: position 66,273,032 of record NC_044310.1, on the reverse strand, counting down.
TCATAGAAACAGAGATCAGATTTGTGGTTACCAGAAGTGAAGGATGGAGAGAGCGGGAAATGGAGGAAGGTGGCCAAATGGTACACACTTCCGGTTAGAAGGTAAGTACAAGAGATGTAATGTACAACATGATGACAATAGCTGACACGGCTGTATGGTATAGTTGAAAGTTGTTAAGAGAGTAAATCCTAAGAGTTCTCATTATAAGGAAAAACAACCTTTTATTTTTATTTTTGTGGTATCCGTGTAAAATGATGGATGTTAAATAAACTTATTGTGGCAACCATCTCATAATACATGTAAGGCAAACCCTTATGCTGCACTCCTTAAACTTCTACAGTGTTGTGTGCCAACTATGTCACGATAAAACTGAAAAAAATAAAAATAAAAAATTAGACTCAAAAACAACAATAAAAAAGTAAGCCTAATGGACTACAAACAGAAGAAAAAAAAAAAGATTCAAGTTAAGACTGTCTGAGGAAGGGACCTGAGATCTGCATTTTGTAGGTGTTCCCTAGATGTCTCTCTTCCCAAACTTTGAGAACCACTATTTTATTGACAAAATATAAAAACTTGAACTAAGATTAGAGAACTGTGAAATGCGTACACAAAATTGACCCTTTCTTCTTGTATATCAATGAATCAGATATCTATAACTAGATATGTGCTACTACCAGAATATTCCGATTTTCAAAAAGTTCTCGAGCTTAACACCCTGCTATTCTCCTACCCACCACCCTCTTCACATCGGTGCTGACAGTCTAGAATTCCAACCCTAAAGCCCTTCCTACTAGCTCTGACCGTGGTCCATGGGCTCAACTCTGAGCCCTCAGGTAAGAAGTCCTCTTCAAGTCTGAATCCCAGCAGAAAAGTACCCAAATTACTCTTCATTTCTTTCTCTAGACATCACCTTCACATATGTGATTAGCACTTTTGCTTGCTATTTTTTTTGAAACACACTTTTGAAACACACTTTGATCTAACTTATAATATCTTCCATCTAAGCCTCAAAGAATCACTTCTCCTCCCTCCTTGTAGAAAGATAAGATTAAGAAATCAAAGAAAAAAGGAGTCTTCATCCCTTTGATCTGTGTGTGTTTTGTATATAACCCTGTGCTATATTGCTCACGATGGAAAGAAAATTAATGAGTGACTCACTATTTTAGCCTACCCTAATACTTCCTCTTCATTAACAGATTGATTAAATAAGCAAATATGTATTGAAAGTCTATGATATGCCAGGCTCTGTGCTAGATGCTGGGGTTAAAACAATGAATAAAATAGACCCAAGGCTCTGCTCTCCAGGGGCTGACATTCTTGGAAAAGAGAAATGACACATGGACTCTGAAGACAGTCTCTCTCTCCATCTCACCATGAGATAGTTTCTCAGACATGTATACCTTTCCATTGCTTGTGATGCCTGTGGTGGAGTCTGTCTCTGAATTAAAAACAAACAAAAACATTAAATATATGGTCCTCTATTAAAAATAGGTATTATTTTTTCTCTTATACATCATTTTGTATTTCTGAGATAAAATGCACATCAAGTTTGCCATTTTTAACCTTTTTTAAGTGTACAGTTCAATAATGTTAATTGCATTCACATTTTTGAGTGACTGATCTCCAGAAATCTTTTCACCTTTCAAAACTGAGGGCCACATGCTTTGAATAACTCATTGTCTCCTTCTTTCAGCCCCTGGCAACTACTTTCCATCTCTGTGCATTTTACTACCCTAGGCGGCTCATATGAGTGGACTCACTATCTTTCTGTGACTGGCTTTTTTCACTTGACAAGATTTCTGCTAGGTTCATCCATGTTGTAGCATCCATCAGAATAACATTATATTACATGCATACAACATATTTTGTTTATTCATTAATCTGCATGTGAACATTTGAGTTGCTTCTACCCTTTAGCTCTTCTACCTTTTAACTATTGTGTAAATAAGAGCGCTCAAATATCACTTTGAGATCCGTAGTTCAATTTGCTTGGGCATATACCCAAAAATGGAACTGCTAGATCGTAGTGTAATATGATTCCAATATCTTTCCAGGATTGTATTCTTTTGCCATTTCCATCAACAGCTTAAATGAAAAACCTTCCTGAAAAAGGCCTTTCCCCCTTGGTCTAGTAGAAGATAGTGACCCATTCATTCTTTATAATGGTAACCTCATTTAATTATCTACATAGCACTGACCGCTGTCAGAATTTTATTTGTGTGTGCGTGTGTGTATGTGTGTGTATGTAAGAATTTCGTTCATTTATACTAAATTTATTTTTAACTCATAAATTGGAATTAAATTTTCAATTCAAATTGAAGATCCTTGCTCTCTTTTTTATTCACTGCTAGGGGAATATATCCTTTAATATCAGGGGAAATATATCCTTTAATAAATACTTACTGAATTTGACCAATTACAGAGTAAGAAGGAGCGAAAAAAGGGGAAAAGAGAAAATAGATAATTGTACCAACTCTTCTCTCTTCACTTTATGTACACACAGCTTTGGTTTTTCTGATTTTATAAGTGTAATGACAGAATAATGACTTTACAATTCTCATAAAATTAACCCAAAGATGAGGAAAAATAAAGGCCATGGCCCAAGTAATGGGTCATGTCCAGCTTTAATAGAAATGATTGAATGAGTCTATTCTGTGACAGTTTTTATCTCTCTTTATAGTTAGAAAATACATGGAGTATTACAATGGAGTAGGGAATGGTTTCAATTGTTGAACTAAAAGCTAGTTTTTTACTCTGTGATTCCTCATTTCATCACAATGACACAACATAAAGTTCAGAGCATATAATGGGATGAGAAGAAGAAAGTCTTCCAAATAACCTGGCAGGCATATCTTTCAATTTAATTCACCTGTCAGCCCAGCGGTGGTGACTGAACCCATTACTAGCAGTCGTGTACCATAGCTTCTTTCAGACTCTTCCTTCCTTCCTGTCTGCATAGAACAGGTCACCGAATCACTCCCCTGTCTCTGGGCATTCTTTTGAGATTTTCAGAGTAAAAATCTCGATCGGAACAAAGTGGTATGTCACATTTCTCCCCTTTTGATAAGGAGAGGTATTTAATCTTTGTAGCATTGAAAAATAATCTTTGTAATTCAAATACTTTATCAATGCTATTATAAATGAGAGGCAATCTACCTATGCTTGTATCATTCATCATAATGAAAAAATCATCTCATTTATTTTACTTCACAAGGCAGAAATAAAGCAGAGAAGAGAGAAAAAAAGAGGATGGGAAGGTTACAGGGAAAGGAAATGGTATTTCCAAATCAGCCAGTCTCTTTTCTTTAGGTCTGACATTGGGTTTTCTGTTTCTGGTTGGCTACTGTGGCTCTTGCCAAGGCGCTACACTTATTAGTATGTGTGCAATAAACATGCCCAAGGATAGAAGAAAGCCAAAACTGAGGCTTGAATGTTAAAAGATGATTTCTTTAAAGGGGGGAAATTCACGACTCTCACACAGTTATAAAACTGATCACATATTAAAGATTTCATATCACTTATTAATGAAGAAACTGGTGAGGTGTTACCACTAATTCAAAGGGGAATCCAAGGACAGATACCTTTATAGATAGAAATATTGAAATGAGGGTAGGAATGGAGGCAAAAATGTTACTTCCTGGGAAGTAGGGGTTCTCCCTCCACCAGTGGGTTTTGCATGTCTGTAGACATGAATTATTTTGCAGGGCTACCAACTTTCAGAGCTGTGAAAGAGCTACCATGTAATTAGGATTAGATAATCCAGAGGGGCTGCAGACAACGCACACATTTGTCCCTGCATGGATAAAACGTATATGTGGCTTCTCCACTACTTGCCTCTTTCTTGGTTCTTCGAATGCTTCACTAATACAGTCACCACTAGGAAACTGCTCATGGACAACTATTAAACAACGTCTCAAGATTATTTGGGGCCAATCAACATAGGAATATGCATTTTGATATAAAATTTTAGACATAAAATATTTATAAACAAATAACATACATTTATTATGGTCTCATTTTAGGCAATAGAAGAGACATTTGGGACCAAAGGCCCTAACCTGCATTCTTTAATTCCTAACACATTCAGCTTCAGGTGTATGGGATTTGGAGAGTATCTCCTTTGAGAGGTCAGAAAACAGGAGCTTGGAAAGGTTAAGGAAGATACCTAAGTCACATGTTATTTGGTAGAAAACCCAGTTCTCTTGACTCCAGAAATTATTTTTCCATTTCTCTGAATGAGAGGCACGCATGAGCACTGTTTGACATTCCACACGAGAGCTCAGCCATGGCAGTTATCACCATGAACGTGATCCAGGAGTGAACAAATATTCATCTTGTGCCTCCCTTTGACTGTAAGTTTTCCTCAAGGAGGATGAAGTCAGGCACAGACCAGGGGAGAGAAATGATTACTTCAGTTTTCATGAAATGCTGATTCAGGACTCTTGCCAGGATTACTTAAAATATGTCGTGCAAAGTGCTTAGAGGGATTGACACGTAGCGAACATAATGTTAGTGTAGTGAAAACAACAAGTATTACTAGTATTAAAAAATATAATAGGAAAGAACCTGATGTTGAATTTTTTTTTTCTTAATGCTCTCAATTTTTGTGACTGGTGTGTGCCACCTTCAGGATACAAGCCGGCCTTTAGGCTACACAAGTTCTTAGCTTTTTTTCTAATTCAGTAGTGTTTATATCTTTTACTTTATGGTTTACTTACACATTTCTTACAGATGGAAGTTTGTAGGTTGGTTGGTTGCATGCAAAGAAGGCGTGTGGATATCCCTGGAAATATGTCAGTGTTCCACAGAGAGGTTATGAAAGTCAGCCAGAAGTCAGATGTTCCCAATGACATCCTGCTCTCCTACCTGGTGGATAGGCTCCTCTTTTTTTAGTCACCTTATCAGGACATGGAACAGGAACAATTAACTGGGAGGCACACACTGCAGTGGCCTTTGTATGATTCAAATAAATTCGGATCATCCATTCTGCCAAAGAATGTCTATTCCGATTGCTATAAATGAAATTGAACATCCCTTTCTTAAAAGAGAACTATGAGCTGCCAGAGGCACAATCCATCTGTAGCATCCAGCAGGAAAAAAAGTAAGCTATATATGCCTATTTTTAACTTGTTTTAATTAGTACCCCAATGACCACAGCTATTGAAGTCACTTGGTCCAGATTTTTCTACGGAGCCTACAAAATGGGCTTTTATTTATTTATTTTTTTTAATTTTTTTTTTTCTTCAACGTTTTTATTTATTTTTGGGACAGACAGAGACAGAGCATGAACGGGGGAGGGGCAGAGAGAGAGGGAGACACAGAATCGGAAACAGGCTCCAGGCTCCGAGCCATCAGCCCAGAGCCTGACGCGGGGCTCGAACTCCCGGACCGTGAGATCGTGACCTGGCTGAAGTCGGACGCTTAACAGACTGCGCCACCCAGGCGCCCCCAAAATGGGCTTTTATCCAAAAAGATGACTTCTATATTACTATGAAAATGAAGGGGAAGAAAATAAAAGTAACCTTTAGAATATAGGTTTTGTTGGTCAAATACAAAAGAACAAAGTAACCTGTTTAGTTGTTAATTTCTCCCGTTTCCTTTCTTCTTCTTCTTCTTTTTTCAAAAATTTTTAAATGTTTATTTATTTTTGAGAGACAGAGCATGAGTGGGGGAGGGGCACAGAGAGAGAGGGAAACACAGAAGCTGAGGCAGGCTCCAGACTGAGCTGTCAGCACAGAGCCCGATGCTTGAACTAACAAGCCATGAGATCATGACCTGAGCTGAAGTCGGATGTTTAACTGACTGAACCACCCAGGTGCCCTCTTCTTCTTCTTAATGAAATGCTTCCAGGTTTTGCAGTCATGCTGAAATCAGAGCCACTTTAAACCGTTTCAGCTCTTTAGTAAATAGCAGATAATTTTATTAGTTCCTCAGACTGAGAGGACCATTTCTTCCGGACCTCCCTATCTCCATGAATTGGAATTCATTTCATTCAGATAGAACAATTGTTTTCTAATTGAGAGAATTCCTGATATTCATTTTTCTTAATTTCTTTAACATCTGCCTCACAAAGACAATGTATCAGACACAATACAATATGCAGAATATATTCTCATTAATCCTAAGAGATTTACTTAACAGTAAAAATAAAAATAAATTTCTTCCTATTTGATGTTTTTTTTCCCCAAGATACTAAGGAAATACTTTGCAGCTATATTTAGAGACGAAAGGAAATGTTTTGAAAAGAGAGAACAACAAATGCTCAGGGCAGGCGGGGCTAAATGTGATCTCATTCATTTAAGGACAGATTAGCCTCAGTAAATAAAATCAAGAAAACAGTTTGTGAGATACAAGCAAAAGAAACATGGCTTTTTACCACCAAAAAGATCCAGAAGACCATGTAGTCTCGTTCCAATACCGTACCCACCACCACTGTGGGACTGGTTGATAAGAAGAGAAAGAAGGCTATAAAAGGAAGACAATCTTGTGCAACCAACAGAAAGTTTAAACAGGGGCACCTGGGTGGCTCAGTCGATTAAGGTCAAGCACCCTACTCTTGATTTCTGCTCAGGTCACGATCTCATGGTTCTTGAGATAGAGCCCCGCATCAGGCTCTGCACTGACAGTGGGAGATTGCTTGGGGCTCTCTCTCTCCCTCACTCTCCATCACTCCCCCACTCTCTCTCTCTCAAAATGAATGAATAAACTTAAAAAAATCAAAAGCAAAATCAAACTATTGGAATGGCAATAACTCTTGAAAAATAAAGCTGTTTTGGAAAGAAAAATAATTATTCAGGGTTATACTTTGTCATTGGGCCAAGAACAATAAAGGCTCTTTAACTTAATTTAAATATACCATGTACCAAGACATGTGCACAGAACACAATGCTTTGTTCAATCATCTTATTTGCCTCTACTCCCTACTTCTTAAAACAGAAACTAATTTTATTTTTCACTTAAGGTGGAAAGGGGGCCTGGAGATGAAGAACAGATGAGTATACATTTTTGTCATTATGACAAACTTTGTGATTAAACTTAATTAAGGCTCATTAGCCACCAAGGGAGAACAAGGAAAAAAAATCCGGACCTGTTAAATTTCCTTTAGACATATCTTCAAACCAAAGGACATCTTGTCATTAAAAGCTAACCTGCTTTATCAAGTTATTGGGAATGTTCTTAATAATTATGTTTCATCAGTTGTGAAAATGCCATAAGATATTAAACAAAGCTAGCCATCATCTCAAATTACCCAAACACCAGAATTATAAAGGGCACAAAACAAAAAATGGTGCTTTAGTTTTCTTAAAACAAAAATATTAATCTTTTGCTAGTTCCTTGATATACAATAAAATTACAGGTATTAAGCAATTCATTTTTAACTTTATTGAAGTATCATTGATATAAATGATTGATGAGTTATACAACTACATCTACCGTGTAACCACTGTCCTAATCAATATAGGAATTTCTGCTATCCCAAAAAGTTCCCTTACCCTTCTCCATCCAAATGATACCGATTTCTCTCTGCATAAAATCACTGATCTTACTTCAATTATTATAAATTAGTCCTGTCTGTTTTCTAATTCATACATTGTAATTTATAGTAGGTAGTCTTATGTGTCTGGTTACTTTCAGTCAGAATGGTTTTGTGAGTCTCCCATATTGTTGCATCCATTAGTGATGCATATCCTTTCGTAGCTAGGTAACATATATAGTATGAGTTTACTATAGTTTGTTTATCCATTCATTTGACATCTTTTTTTAATATGTCTATGAACATTTGTACAAATCTTTTGTGGGTATATGTTTCTATTTCTCTTGGGTTAATAACTTGGAGTGTAATTTCTTAGTCATGTGGTAAATGTAGGTTTAACTTTATCAGGTAAAAACAGCTCTCCAAAGTGTACAATTTTACACTGTCTTCAGCAATGCTTGAGTTCCTGTAATTTCTTATCCTTACCAAAACTTGATACTGTATATATATACATATATATAGACATAAATATATATATGTATATATGTATATACATATAAATAGACATAAATATATATGTATATATGTATACATGTATATATATGTATATGTATATATATGTATATGTATATACACGTATATATGTATATATATACATATACATATATATACATAATAAAATATATATTTTATTAGCCATTTTGGTGGGTGTGTAGTAGTGTTTCACTGCAGTTTTAATTTACTAAAAATGTTGAGATAATTTATGTGCTTACTGATCATCCATATAGCTTCTTTTATAAAATATATTCTTAATCTTTGACTCATTGCTTATTGTATATTTTTGTCTTCATGTTTTTGAATTCTCACTTCTTTATACATCTGGATAAAAAAACTACAAAAATATGTATGTACTGAAAAAAAAACTAACAAAGCAATTTTCAATTTTCTATTTGTTTAGATTTTTGTTGAGGAAATGAAATATTTGACTTTGATGAAGGCCACCTTATTCGTATTTACTTTTACCTTTTTGTTCCTTTTTTTTCTTGCTTATCTATTTTTTCATTGATTTCTGACCATTATTAATATCGACTTTCTACTTATCTTGATTTAATTTAGTTTTCTTTCCCTCGCTTCCTATATTGGAAACTTAGATCATTGATAACACAAATCTTTTTTTTTTCTTTTAATGTTTATTTATTTTTGACAGAGGGAGAGATCACCAGCAGGGGAGGGGCAGAGAGAGAGGGGCATAGAGGACCCAACACAGGCTTCACGCTGACAGCAGAGAGCCCAATGACGGGCTCCAACTCGCAAATGGTGACATCATGACCTGAACCTAAGTCAGATGCTTAATGGACTGAGCCACCCAGGTGCCCCCTTCCTTTATTTAAAAAAAAAAAAATTTAACCTTTATTTATTTTTGAGACAGAGACAGAGCATGAACGGGGGAGGGTCAGAGAGAGGGAGACACAGAATACCAAACAGGCTCCAGGCTCTGAGCTGTCAGCACAGAGCCCGATGTGGGGGTTCGAACCCACAGACCGCGAGATCACAACCTGAGCTGAAGTCAGAAGCTCAACTGACTGAGCCACCCAGGTGCCCCGCTCTTCCTTTATTTTAATACAAGCATTTAAAGTTACAAATTTCCTTCTGACCTGTACTTATCTTTGTCACACGAATTTTAATAGTATATGTTTCTATTGTATTTGGGTAAAAAAAACTATCTAATTTCCCTTGTAATTATTTATAAATGTATTGTTTCATTTCTAATTATTTAGAGATTTTCCATATATCTTTTCGTAGTTGATTCCAAATTTAATTCCTCTGTGGTCAGAGAATATATTCTATATGATTTCAATCTTTTTAAAATTTATTGAAGCTCACCCCACTTCATTGAAAGTGTACTTTAAAGGGCTTTGTCATCACCAAAATCATCATTAATCTCAATCTTTTCTGTGAATATTCTTTTCACCTTCTTTCTCAAACTGAAATCGTATTCTGTAATGGTACCTCTCTCTTAGAATCTCTATCAAATCTTTATCTGTTAGAACACAATTCCTTGACAGTTTTCTCCCTCACTTAAAAAAAAAAAATCTCGGCTTTGAATCTCACTACAGACCAAAATATCCACCGCCCTCCACATTGTAGCTACCTGCTGATCCTGCATGTACTATGAGACTCACTCCCAAAATGTATTAGTGCCTGGCTCATTGGTAACTCTTTCTGACACTATTCTTATTGATGGTCAATGCTGGTGATCGCAATATTCACACAGATTAGTTTCCCAATGTCCCGACCTCTTGGGTCTTTGACCTCGCCTCCTCCAATGAACTGAGTCTCTACCCAAGTGTTCAGCCTCACACTGCCACAGTCATCCTGCTGTCCTTATTGTCATTAGCTTTAAACTCTCCACAACTTCAGTTTCAAAGAATCCACCCCCTGCTACCGCCTTGTCCCTTTTATTTGCCGTTGTCTCTAGTATCTCAACTCCAATAATCCTTCACTTCCATTTTCACCTTGAACTCATTAACCCTACCATTTTCACTGATCCTCATCCTCTTCATGTCCTCATTACCTCTCATGTAAATCATATCCCATGATACATCATTATCATTGTGCCTTGCTTTTACCCTCCCCTCCCTCGCTTATCTCTATTGGTTTAACACACTCCCTGGCAAAAGAACAAACCTCGTTAGATCTGACTCTACTCTTGTGTCTGTGCTGGTGCAGCCAGTCGAAACTGGAAGGAGAAAACATACAACCGTATTGACAAAATTTTAAATTTTGATCACTTAACATACATAGGTCCTTAATATTATCTGGCAATCGCACTATATTCCCTTGCTCCTTCTCTCTCCTATTCTCCTAAACAATTACTTTATACGTTTCTCTTTCCTCTGGAATCTCTAACATCTCCTCCCCCATCCACTCTCAGATAACTATCTCCCTTCCTATGTCACCAAAAGAATTGAAACCACCATAAGGGTTTACTATCTCCTCTACATGTGTCCTCTTATCTGCATCAGGACCCACACAACTATAACTTCTAGATCGTGAGAATGGATGGTCTCTCTTTCTAGTTAAGGTCAGCACTTCTACTGTATATCAGCTCTGAGACACTCTTCCCTACTGAAAAAGGGTATAAAGTATACCACTGCCATTATGGTACCTAAGATATCATAATTTCTCACCTAGATTATTAAAATAACTTTCTGATGAGTCTCCTGTTTTTTCTATTGACTTCTTTCAGACTTTTCAACCCTGTTTTAGAGTAATCCTGTTAAACATATACAGATTCTGTTATTCTTTCCTCAAAACCATCAGTGGGTCCTTATGCCATTCAACAAGAAAGGCAAAATTCTTTCTTTTTATAAATTTTTTTAATGTTTATTTATTTTTGAGAGAGACAGAATGAAGTGGGTTGGGAGCAGAGAGGGAGGGAGACACAGAATCTGAAGCAGGCTCCAGGCTCCGAGCCATCAGCACAGAACCCAATGTGGGCTCAAACGCCCAGAGCTGTGAGATCATGACCTGAGCCAAAGTCAGACACTCAACCGACTGAGCCACCCAGGCACCCCAAGAAAGGCAAAATTCTTATGTGACTATGGACACATAAGAATATCCCAGATATTTTATGTTCCTTCTTATAACATTTCACCTTTCTGGCCTCACTAGTCTAACCCATGGCTTTCTTCTCTTATATGTTTACCCAAATTTTACCTTTTCTGGTAGGTTGACTAATGATCCCCCCAAACAAGATATCAATGTCCTAATCCCTAGAACTTGTGAATATTTTTCTTACACAAGAAAAGCAACTTTGAAAATATAGTTAAGAATCTTGAGACAAGGAGATTATGCTGGATTATCCAGGTTGATCCAATCTAATTGCAAGGGTCCTTATAAGAAAAAGTACTGGGATAAGACAATGGAAGCAAGAGGTTGGAGTGATATGAGGAAGGGGTTTCAAGCCAAGGAAGGAAGGCAGCTTCTTGGAACTGAAAAGATAAAGAAACCAATTCTTCCATGAAGGCAAAGAGGGAACACAACCCTGCCAACAATTTGATTTTAGACTAATAATCTCTAGAACTATAACAATAAATGTGTATTGTTTTAAGCCACTAAGTTCGTGCTCATCTGATACAGGAACAATTGGAAACAAATATAACTTCTCACTAAAGTTTTCCCTGATCATCTTGTCTAAAGTTGTAATGGGTACCCTTTCTGCTTATCTATTTTCTTAGCCTTATAACATATGCCTCCTACTATACAACACAGCGTTGATTTTGTTTATTTATGTATTATATTGTCAGTTTCCTCCCCTGCTATCAGAGTTCCATAAAAGCAGGGTCTGTTTTTCAGTCACTGCCCTTATTGTAATACCTACAACACACCAAACACATATTAGGTGCTCAGTGAGGATTTGCTGAAAATAGTAAATATAAAATGAGTTCAGACTTTGTGTCTGTCTAATCAGTGATTTCTATTCTTTCAATTATTGCATGCATGAATCTTCTGTGCTGACACAATGTGTTCTAACAGTAAATGTGTCTGTCTGTGTGTGCGGGCATCCACACTATAGTAGCATATTTATATTTATAGTAGCTGACAATGGCATGACAAATGGCTAGGGCCATATGGTGGTCTTAACGCATATTCAGTAAGATCCGCATGACCAGATCAAACATTTTATATTTCATATCTGCTTATTTCTGCCATGGAAACGATGAGTCAAATTAGCTGTAATGTTTAATTAAAAACAATTTGAACAATAGAAAATACACAATGACAATTAAGGACAAATGGCATTGTTTTTCATTTTATTTCAATATGTTACTTCTTAAACATGGTAGACAATGTAGTAAAGACATCTCAACGCCTCTCTCACTTTCTCTATATACTCCCTGCTCTTAGAACATAACTGTAGGTCTTTCCTACTCGCTTAGAGCTACAAGTATGCCATAACTTTTACAAAAGAATGTATCACCTCTTAAACACCATAACAGAATGCCAATGTCTTAGATTTAGACCTTAAGTAAACACGAAACTGCATTCTCTATTTTTATTTTTATCTGTCGAATACCACGTTAGAGGAGAAAAAAAAATCTTGGAAATAAAGTAGACACTGTGTGGAAAAGCAGCCTGCATGTTAAGTTTTATCTTTCACAAAGAGAACACAAACAAAGTAACTTGTGCAACTGTGCATTATTTTGATATAAGAGACTTAAAAAAAAAAATCCCTGCTTCCACGCTTTATAAAGCTGGATTCGCAATCAGCTTGTTAGTTATTCAGTGCGTGTAGCACATTCAGGCTCATTACGCCATACTACAGGGAGTACATCATTCTGAGGAAGACGTGTCCTTAGTGATATTTTTATTTACAACCTATGATGTAGGAATTGATTGAGGAAAATGTTCCTTTTTATTACAGAATCAGAAACTTTAGCAGTCCTTTTACATCTCTGCCTCCAGTGTACATTTATATTTAAAATATATTGATAATTTTCAGGAAGGGGGTTTCATCATCTTAACCCTATTAATTAGCATCTCCAAGAGGACGCGGTGCGGTTAAACTTAAAGCTATTTTGAGTCCTTTCTTTGCAGCATACATAAGAAAAACGCTGTTCTCTTGTCACTGTAATTTTACTGAGCAGGTGTGGCGTCGGGTCGTGGAGTGGGAAAAAATAGGCCATTGCCATAATTCAGCCTTAAGGTGTTTATATCATATCAGTGGCCAAATAAAACTCCTCTGCTGATAGAAAATTAGTGTCACTGGAAGAATCATGTTCAGGGAAGGAAAAAAGAAGATTATGTATTTCTCAAGCACTTTGTGAAAAAAGTACCTATGTGCTCACTGAAAGAGGCTTATGTGTATGTCTCATAGGACATGTGGAACCAAACACTTCTGCATATTCCCTTTTCATACAGCTAGTTCTCCTGACAAGCTACTCTACTTGAAAAGTGAAAAGTGATATCACAGCCAGCATACATAGAACTGTTTTATAAGTATTAATCATAATATTACATATGTAAAGGTCAACTTTAATCAAGTAACTCAAATCATGTTACAGAATATGCTTCTTTAAAGTAATTAGCTTCACTATAGAGGTAAGGAAACTGAGAAATAAAGTAAATTAATTACTCATCCAAGGTCAATTTCATAGGTCAGGAACTGAGCCAGAATGAGATCCTATCCTTTAGAACAGATCAACTCTGTCACTTGAAGCTGGCATATTACACTGAAGGTAACATCATACGAGGATCTAATAAAGACTTTAAGCTATTATAGTAGAGTGGCTTCAGACAAAATTCGAATTGATTGAAAGTTTCCTCTGAAACTTGAATCAAAGCAAACTCCATCTTTTTTTCTGTACCTCTTCTCTTGTAGTGAAGGATCCAAAGATAGCACACAAATGGATGTTTCTCTGATACCTGTGGCTTATCAGTAAGAATAGAAGTAATGGAAATCTCATGAGAAAGCCTGCTCTTAAAAGATTTCCAATCCAATTTTTGAACTCAAAGGCTTGAATTAGTATCAGATTAACATCCAAGTCTTTCAAAGTACATCTTCTAGGATTCAGTTATCAAGAGGACATCAGACATCAGACACCAGAATTTAGGTTCAATTTGTTGGGGCAAGAGGAGAGAACTAGGCAAATAAGCAGGTTTCCTTTTTTCTTTTCTTTTCTTTCTTTCTTTCTTTCTTTCTTTCTTTGGCTGATACCCCTTTTTATATCTTTATATTACTTCTCCATATTAATTTATTTTCCCATTTATACTTTCACTATCGTCTATTAAAATAATTCCACACGTGCATGTATATATGTATGCATGCACAACCATACGTACACAATGCAATGCTTCTTAATATCCTGCTAAATCAATGGTAATTCAACAGGTTGGCTTGCCTCTCTTTTTATGTGATACTCTATAGCTGCCAATCCTATGAGGATTAGAGTCCAGCGATGTTCAGTTGCAGTTTCCTTCAAATGCATTTCAGTGGAGGGAATCTCATTCCATGGTGCCCATGAGACAGTACTTTTACCATCCTTTTCCTCTCTCTGGAGCTTAGATTCTCCCCATTATGAATATGGTTGGGCCAGCTGCCAAAGTCTTTCTCCAATTTCTTCCCCCAACTCTAGGTCAGCTACTATTGGTTCAAATATCTACGAGACGAGCAAGTGGCAAGGGTGTTACAGAGATGCATCCACCTCGATTTACTGTGAAGAATTTGAAGCAAGAAGAAGAAACATGGTTTGTAATTCCGAGTGGAAGCCTTTTGGGGATTCACACATTACAAATGCAACTAAACATAGTGGATATTAATTAAAGAAACAGAATCCAATCTTTTTTTTTTTTAAGAGGCCACAGAAGCATTCCATCAAGAAGAATTCCTCCCCAACCTACTTTCAATAACGTATTCATCTGTGTCCTTTTAAAACCTTCCTTTTGAGGATAGTTCTGCTGAAGTCTAGTGTCTGTAGAGGGTTAGCACTACCTTGAAGTTTTACACCGTAGCCCTGAGTGCTTTGTCAAGTTCTAAAGAAGAAAGTGTTTCACATCTCACTGTACAAATTGAGACAAATGTTAATATGACATTGTGTTCACATGTTTATTTTCATGGAGCTAATATTTAATCTGTTTCAATTAAAATTAACCATGTGCGATTTGCCTGCAGATTGCACATATTTGAAAGCTGATGGCCGTTCTATGGAAAAGCATTTGAAAACACATGGGCTTTGTAGAGTGCTGAGTCAAGTGTAATATAAACTGAGGATGGTCCCTGCTGTGTAGTTGCAAATGCTTCTGCTATGGATAATGCTGCTAATGCCAATGTAAGAGGGAAGAAAAGGACACACAGGGAAGATATGCATTTCTTTAGCTCGTGTTTTTTCTTTCTAAGGGAACTTTACTATAATATGCCCCCCAAAACTGATACAGATTCCAAGTTTCCTTAAAACATAAAATCTCTCCACAAAAAAGTGGTCACTTTCCCTGAGAAAACCTGGTTCTTTCAATTGAGAAATGCCTCTTAGCTGTCTTTGTTCAAAATACTTGATTTAGTTAGTGCTTCCATATATAAAACTACCTGGCACTTGCTTACTGCTAAGAGACACAAGACTTAGAAGTTTCAAATGCCGTTGCCAAAAGCACAGCTATATTTTTATTTACTCTTAGGAAAGAAGCAGGGCTAACCCATTTCGAAGGACACATTGTCGACATGTTATATTTTGCTGATTCTCCTGCCCATATAGCTTTGAGATCAACTGATTCAATAGAGTTAGAGGGAATATCTACAGATTCTTATTTTTAAGCTTCCTAGAGATTCTGATTGATAATCAGCTAATTTGAAAAACTTTTGTTTTACTTCAAAGATACTCCAAAATGAACAAATCCCTGATATTTAAATATATACTCCAGTATAGAGGAAAAACCGACTAGGCACATTTATAATTTTCATATCCATCCCCAAAACACTATGCATCCTTTAAAACCTCATGTTCAATCCTGTGAAATTCAGTGTTCTTGTCCAATTGTAACACCAAGCAAAAATTACAGATAAAAGTCTGCCTCTTCCTTCTCTCCTGGTCCCTTTATTTTCCAGAAGCCCTTTCATTGTTTTGTTTTTTATCTTGGTGTTTTTCTTTCCTAAACTTAGCTGATCCCTCCACTACAATCGGTGTCCTCATATATGAAGGACTCCCGTTTTAACTCCTCTAGTGAGTTAAATAGTGGCCCCTCTGAAAGATATGTCTATAACCTAACCACCAGAACCTGTAAATGTCACCTTAGTTGGAAAAAGGGTCTTAAAAGACGCAATTAAGTTAAGGATCTTGAGATTAAATCCTCTTGGATTACATGAGTCAGCCCTAAATCCAATGACAGGTGTCCTTATAAGAGACAGAGCCAAGGCCATGCAAAGACAATGACAGAGATTGGAATGGTGATTTCAGGAGTCAAGGAATACCCAGAGACACCAGAAGCTGGAAGAGGAAAGAAAGAAATGTCTCCTAAATCTTTTGAAGGGAGTGTGGCCCCATTGACACATGCATTTTAGACTTGTGATTGCCATAAATATGAGAGAATATATTTCTGTTGTTTTCAGCCACCAGGTCTGGTAATTTGTTATGGCAACCCTAGAAAACTGATACAGTTCCTTTCCTTTTTTCCTTTCTAGCCCAACACTCACCCACTTAACACACACACAAAACTTTTTCCGCCTCTTCTTTCTTCTTTGTCTTCTCTTCTGACAGCTGCATGCCATGAAACAGCCTAAGTCATAAGCCAAAGAGTAGAATTCATAATACATCTCTATGGAGAAAACAGAAGTTATAAGTAGATTTGGGTTCTTTAAGGGCGGGGACCAAGTACTCTCAACCTGGGATTGCTCACACCCAGGATAAATGTGGACACATGGTTGTTGTTTAATAAATACTTTTATCAAAACTTCTAAAGTTAAATAAAATTAAACTTCAGGTTTCCAACCTTTAATGTATCTTAAAATTCATCAAACTCAAATTCCATTTAGATTAATCAAGATGTTTTCTTCTACTTCCTTACTCTCTTCAGATTTAATCTTGTGTCCTCAAACATCACTATTCAGTTGAGTAAATAATAATATAATACTAGTGATAACAGAGTCTAATGGTGACATGTCAAAACTAATGTTTTGCTTCCATTTTAGGACAAATATATTTGGAGAGTTTCATCTGGGAAGTTAACTTCTATTTAATATATATTATTTACACTAAAAATATATTCTTCATTCCAAGAAATGTTTCACAAAGTAATTTGTGGAACATAATAGATTTATGAGTTAGAGGATGTTCTTTTTTATTTTTGGTAATCCCAGCCCTATGAATGTAAGTTGGATATACTTATCTCTTACTATTTCTATATAATAATGTATGCAGGGGTACCTGGGTGGCTCATTAGGTTGGACGTCTGATTTCAGCTCAGGTTATGACCTCGTGGTTCATGAGTTTGGGCCCCACATTGGACTCTGTGCTGACAGCTCAGAGCCTGGAGCCTGCTTCAGATCCTGTGTCTCCCTCTCTCTCTGCTCTTCCCTCACTCATTCTCTGTCTCTCTTACTGTTTCAAAAATAAATAAACATTAAAAAAATAGTGTGATGTAATAAGTAAGGCATATTTTATTCCAGGGAGCTATTGTGATAGGTGTACAGAAGGGCTGGTACAGTGTGAGGGCTTTTGTAGCAAGGAAGAGAGATTGGGCTCAACTCTGAATAAAACAAGGAAAATGGGAATTCATAACCAAGTAGCAGGTTGAGGATGGATGGAAAATTACTAAAAGGAAACATCAGGGAAAGGGGATTTTGGCTAAACTGACCTAAAAGATTCTTGCCAAAGACAGGCTGGGGTGACCAGATATCACTGGGGAATGCTGGAGGGTAAGAGACCTGATGATCAGATCTCCAGGTTAATCAAAAATAAAGGATGAGGGATTCTGGTTAAACTGACTTAGGAGGATTCTTGCTAACATTTGACAATGTAGAGATGAATATGGGAAGCCAAAAATCAAGGCCTACTTGAGATGAGAGGTCAGAAGAGTCAGAGTAAAGGTTGGTCAAGGAGAAGAATCTTAATCAGAACTTGTAACATTAAAAGAGAATCTTCTAATAATAACATCATTACTGGCAGCTTCTTCTTTTTTGACATATGTTTCCTTCTCATTGCTGATTTTATACTGAAAATACTTAATCCTTATCTTCCTTCTAAGGCAAAATAGGGATATTGCTTTCCTTCATGAAAGGTATCAATACTTATTCCTCATTTCCTTTCTTTAGCTTTTACTTTATGATTGCCTCACTTTTCTCTCATGACTCCTTGTGTTTTCTATTAGAAGGTAACAGGTACTTAGCTTTTCCCTGCTAGTCTTGTTAGTCTTCTTTAATAGTCTTTGCTTTTCTTTATCTTTACTATTTAGCTTATCCTCTTTACTATGGCCTTTGTTTCTTTACATTATTTTGATTTCTAGACCACAGTATTTGCCTTTTGTCTTTGAAAGCCTCACACTGTGTAACTTCCTCTTCATGTTGCTTCCTTGGCTCAAATTCTAGAATTCGGTGTTAAAGCTTCCTGATGCTCAGATCCCTTTAGTCTGAATGTCTACAGAAGAGTTTTCTTTCTTGCATTTACCAATAAAGTTGCTTACTAGGATTCTCTAGCCTGTGGCTTTGTGTACTCTCTGAATACTCAGTATGCTGTAAGCATCAAAAACCCATTTGTTGGCAATCTCCAGATAAGAAAGGATCCCTCCACAGCTGGGATGTTGGGAAAACTTGGGTGACAGTAATTTCCCAGGTCTGAATAGGGATAGGTTCCTGATCAAGTTATGTGTGCTGGACTAAACTGATTTTTCTAATCTAGAAAATTGTTGATAATAATACCTTTATAGAGGATACGTGTAGGGATACATTAAAAGAAAAAGGGAGGGTGAAAAAACACCCAGGGGGAAAAATTCAGGATATTCAATATCTTGAGAGTTGATACTAAAGAGAATTTAAAGAAGCATTCAGACAGCGGTAGTACAACATGCTGTGTGTTATTGAGATAACTCTTTAGTTGTCACATACTTTTCATGGTGTGTGTCCGTTCTTGTGGTTATCACTTTGAAATTCACTAAAGAAATGCGCTTGAGCATTTGGTCATTCTTCTGATTCTCATCCATTCATTCAACAAGATTTATTACTTTTGATAGGCTTTGTGCTTGAAATACTGTGATGAGCAAAATACGGATGGAAGCAAAACTAGACATTGGTTCTGCTCTCATAGAGCTTAAAAGATAACATCAAATCACTACCAAAATAATATAAATTTTCAAGTGTGGTCAGTGTTCCATGTGTAAATAGTGCATTCCAAATGTAAATAGTGCTACATAGACTGGGGAGATTTGACATATTCGGGCAGATCAGAGAAGGTTCAGCGGAGATGTCATTAGAGGCAGAGGGGTGCTGTTCAATGAAGCTGAAGTAAGCAGCTGCCAGGCCAATAGGAACCTCAATAAGGGTGACATGACTGAATCTCTGATACAAAAGTATAACTCTGACTGTAATATTGTGATGATTAATTTTGTGTGTCCACTTAGCTGGGCCACAGTGCCTAGATACATGGTCAAATGTTATTCTGGATACTTCTGTGAGGGTGTTTTTGGATGAGATTAACATTTAAGTCAGTGGACTTTGGGTAAAGCAGATTGTCTTCCATAAGGCGAGAGGGCTTCATCCAAGCAGTTGAAGGCCTGAATAGAACAAAAAACTGGCCTCCCACACACAGGAAGAAATGCTGACAGCAGTCTTCAGACTTGAACTGTAGCTTCAGGTCCTCTTTGGGTCTGCAGCAAACCTGGCAGATTTAGGACTTGCCAGCCTCTGTAATCTCATCAGCCCATCCCTTTGTCCCTCCCTCCCTCTCTCCTTCCTTCCTCCCTCCCTTCCTTCCTTCCTTCCTCCCCCCTTCTTCCTTCCTTCCTTCTTTCCTTCCTTCCTTCTCTCTCTCCCATCTCTATCTCTACTTATATTTGTATCTATATCTATAACTATGTATATGTACATATACACACATATCCATCCTAGTGGTTGTATCTATCTGGAGAAGTCTAACGTAGATGTAAACATTTGTTGGTGGGACAAAAGTGATGTTGGCTTCTATAATATTCCAGAAGTGAGTTCATAGTATCTTGCTTTAGACTAGTATACTGAAAGTTGAGAGAGGTGGATTTAAAATCCAATTAAGAATGGGGCGCCTGGGTGGTGCAGTCGGTTAAGCGTCTGACTTCAGCCAGGTCACGATCTCGCGGTCCGTGAGTTCGAGCCCCGTGTCGGGCTCTGGGCTGATGGCTCAGAGCCTGGAGCCTGTTTCCGATTCTGTGTCTCCCTCTTTCTCTGCCCCTCCCCCGTTCATGCTCTGTCTCTCTCTGTCCCAAAAATAAATAAATGTTGAAAAAAAAATTTAAAAAAAAAAAAAAAAAAATCCAATTAAGAATCCATTGGAGACATGGAAAGAGACAAAACAGGCTCTTAGACCAGATTTGCATGTCTAAATGCAGGGTGGTGCTTGCATTGAGTGTTGCCACCCAGAAGACCAATTTGAAAATAAAAATATGATTGTAGGTTTAGAAATACTGATTTTGAGATGTTTTTGATAAATCCAAAAAGGTTTCATTAGCAGTTGAACATAAAGGCCTAGGTAGTAGATGAGAGATAGAGATAAATACACATTGAGAATTGTTTTCTTTTAAGGGGTAATTGAAGAAGTGGGCATGGGAAAAAACACATGGTAACAAAGAAAAGAGGAAAGCTAGAAATAAGTCTTAGAAAACTGTAACATTAATGGTAAGATATGAGGCTACAAATATATTGGAATTTTAAATAAATCTTAAGTTTTCAAACTTTTAAATTTTAATACAGGATGTGGGACTGCTGTGTATGGACATCTTTGCAAAACGCCATTGCTACAGAAAGGGTTGGTATAATGTCTGGTTTGGATCTCTTTGCTTCGTTCTTCAAGGTAGAAGTTCACTGTTGCATTATTATTATTATTATTTACTTTTTTATGAATCAGGAAATCAGGACACAGTGTTGTATAATTATCATAATAGTACCTGCTTCAGGTCCTTATTTCTCATTTAAACAAATGTTCTTGAGTAGTATTTCCTTGGCATAATGTATAAGCAAGTTAGAAACTTCTTCAAGTTTATCAAGAAGCCAGCTCTGTTAATTTTACAGAATGTTTTAGAAGTTATTCCTGTGGTTTCGTTTATCAGTTCTGCAGGAACAAAACCATAAGCATTCAATATCTAGTTGAAAACATTAAATTCTAAAGTTTATAAAGTTCTCCAGATGTATAAATTCTATGAGCAGGTAGGTCTCTTCAATATTATCAGCTGTATTAAATATTGTAGGGCTTGACTATTATTGGACTTACTATGATTTTGTGTTGTATAAATTATACACATATGATGTTATCTGCTCTAATAGCCATATTGATTTATTTACTTATCTTTTCAACAATTATTAGTAAACTAAAATGTTTAAAGTACTCTATGAGACAATGGCATACAATTATAATTAATATACAGTTTCTGTGCCATACATGGGCTCACAGTCTGATATAAATGTATATAATACATATATATATATATATATATATTTAATACAATGTGTTGCAATCTATGATAAAGAGGATTTATTATGAGAACAAAGAAGAGGAGATAAACAATTCCATTTGAAATGGGACAGGGGCAGGAGTCAGGGAAGTTTTAAAGAATTAGAAATTATTAATCAGGCCACAAGGGAATGATAGCAAATGCATTCCAGGCAGAAGAAACAGCATGATGGCAAGTCTTTGATCGCAACATTTCCTCAACCCAAACACCATTTGTGTTATATGCGTCATGTGCCAAATTCCTTGTGAAACAAGCCAGTCTCATCGGCACTGAAAACCTGCTCTTCTACATAATCCTTTGCCTGCATAACACATATAGTAGGCATGTTCCACAGCCTCATGATCTGCAGAAACCGTCTCACCTATAAGTTTAACATTTTTCATCCCATGTTACCTTTTGAAGCTTTGAGCCAACCGGCACAATTAGAGAAGGGTTTACCATGCTCCTGATCCTGGTTAACAGGACCGTAAATTCCTTTGGCTTTCAGCCTAATGACAATGTCAGGCACTGTGCTTTTTTAATCAGTTGAAATGACAAAGTTAGCCATTTTTTCCATCTTTTCCATAGCTTCATCACACATTGTAGATATTACTTTACCACTTTCTGGAATGGTCTCATGTACAGGTTGGCGAATTTTCTCTTCCTTTTCCTAGATGGACCATATTGTTAGTTCATTAACGTTGAATGCACTTTAAGAACTCACTTTAAGTCATCCCTGAATAAAGCTTATCCGACACACATATTTCCCTCCACAAAGCACATCATAGCCTTTTTGTATTTAGGAACACTAAACAGCATTTCAGCACTATGTTTAGGAGCCATTTTAAACAGAAAATAAATAAGTAATAATAATAATAATAGTATGGCACTAAATACACTACAAAATAAAAACTTACAGTATAAAATCTGAAACAAGAAGGCAGAGCTTTGCTTGTTCAACCTCAGCTGGGAATATGCATGGTCAAATGATTCAAATTTTGGCCACTCTGCACATATGTGCGAATTATCCGAAATCCCTCAAGTATTATTTTTGGGGTAACAAATAAAATTTCACTGGTAGGCATGGTCACAGTGACTTATGGGGATTACCTGTATTTGTTTCTTTATTAAATAAAATAGCGTGCATTTCTTGAACCAAGACTAGACTGATACTCTTACAGGTGCTGTAGAAAACAGGCTCAAGACCTAATAAAGTTCTTTTCACCAACTTCTAGAGTTCACACTTAACAAAGAGAGAAAAAAAATATGATACCAAATTACATTTATTCAGTTAAGTTAGTATTTATTAGTTACCAGGAAATTTAAAATAACTACATGATATTTTTTGTTGTTTAATAAAATAAATGCATTGACTAGTATATTTTTCTAGCAGAAACATTGTTGCAATTTTACTAAATACAGAAAAAGCATTCAATCTCCTAAAACGTATTCACTGACATTTGACAACAACAAAATATATATAAGGTAAGCTATTATAATAAACAGATTACATGTGTAGTGTGAGAAACGGAATTTGTGGCTTTACATCTGATCCCAAGATCTGACTGAGAAATGCAGAAAGTTTACTGAAGTAGCATGTTTTTAAATATTGCTTACAAAGTAAGATTGGGGAAAAGTAGTTCTGGCCCCAAAGACAGAGAATATAAAATGAAAGCAAACATATAGAACTGCAAGGAAATTAAGCTGAGAGGCTAAAACCAAATAAATATTTATTTACTTGCTAGTTGATTATAAACATGTAACAATGGACAATAAAATTGTGGCTCTAACGTGTGTTAAGTCTTTGTATAAAATGTACAATTTGGGGTGTCTGGATGGCTCAGTCACTTAAGCATCCGACTTTTGATTTTGGCTCAGGTCATGATCTCATGGTTCCTGAGAACAAGCACCTCCCCGCCCCATTAGGCTCTGTGCTGACAGCATGGAGCCCGCTAGGGATTCTCTCTCTGCCCCTCTCCCCATTCACGTGTGCATGCTCTCTCTCTCTCAATAAATAAATAAACTTAAAAAAAAGCTTTAATTAAAAAAACATCAAATTTTTGGAGAAACTAGGGAGAAATTAGTGCTGTTCAATCTGAACAAGAGCACCACTGACTTCTGAGGTTTGATGAACAAATACAACTCACGTTAACAGAATATGATATCTGACTTGTATCGCATATCAGATGAGTCATTCATTTTACCTTCTAAAATATACAAAAATAAAAGTTAATGAAGTATGTTTTCTGCACAATTATAAGAAACACTGGCATCATTCAGATGACACTGATTGTGAAATAAAGGACTTTTTCCCACCTCCTACTGGTAGCAGGACCAAAACTACATTTTCCAAGATAAACTCTACAGCGTCAGGAGTTTGACAGCTCTGGAAGGAAAGAAAAAAGCATTTTTATTCTCGATAGAATGTGCAACCACAGGTATTGATGCAGTTACCGCTTGAAAGCATATTCTTAAGCATCAAAAATGACTCAGTAGGGAAATGATGTGGGTTTAAGTTTTGATAATGCCACAGTAAAGAAGAGAACAAGAAACTCAAATTATATGCACTTCAGTAAAGTAACAATGTGCATTTACTTTGCAGCTCTTGACAGGTAAAGCCATATATGACCCTCAGCTGACATGTACAACTCCCACAACATTGGCTAAATTATAGTTTACCTGTGGGAATTTGTGCTGCCAGCCACAGTTAGCAACATCTGAGAGCCATGTGAGGTATTCTATGGCACAGAGATAAGATATCTTCCTCTCTTTAAGTCATTTTTCAAGAAATTACCACATTTTTTATTCCCTTTGCCACTCCACTCTCCCTGACTGTAAGCTCTATGGTCAGCTCTTTGCCTTGTATAATTTTCACTCCATACTTGTCAAAGCTGAAGACTAAAGAAAACAACGCAAAGTAATGCCTTCCCACAGAGTTTTTACAGTTGACTGAAAAAAGAGTGTGAAACAGTATTTTTGTCCAAGAGTCCTGGGAAATGGGACGTACCCTCTCACGCTTGATGTCATAAATATGACCTGGATGGTGCAGTGGTCACTACTGGTTGTTCACATGAAAATATCTTTGCATTGTTAACATTCGATTCAAACCCAATAGTCTCTGAGAGTTCGAACATCTACATACGTAATAAGTCAAGATGCTGGTCTCCAAACTTCTCCTTTCCATCTCCCCTTCTAGAGTCATGACCCCAGGAAGGCTTTGAGATTGCCAAAGCCACAGTGTGTAGGATCTCCTGGGAAAAGGCAGGTAAGGTACCACATTCTACTTGCAGCAGTGAGAGGAGCTGGAAAGAGAACTTGCCCTTCACCCCAAGATCCAGCATGGCATTCACAGATCTCTGGGAAAATGCAAACATCTAAGAAAAGGAGATCTCCGTAGAAAGGGTTGCTTGTGATTCTGGCAGGACTGACATTGACCTTCACAACAATTTCAGGGTAGGCTACATTAATATCAGTCTCAGTGCCACTGTTTGGGAAGAGCTTGATTTACACAAAAGAAATCAGGCTCCATCAGGTTCTGCCCCTCCTCCGCAAAAAGTAATACTCTCCAGTCTGTTGTCAACTGAGCCACAAGGACAAGAAATTTTGATGCCTTCCTTCCCAAATTCAGCTGTTACTTTGTAGACTCTTATGAATGCTGATGGAATACATAAAGAAGAAAGCAAAGTAATGTATCACTTTAGAAAACTGACAGAAGATCAAGTGTTAATTTGGAATAGTTGGCAGCAGCTGATATGGAATTAATGGAAAGTCAGAAAGAAGAAACTTAAAATAATTGCTAATGCACATGGGCGAGCAATTAGAGTATAGAATGATTTCTGGAACACAAATTATAAAATTCTTAAATGTAAAATGTCAATAGAGACACTGGAAATGAGAAGGATCACTGCCAAGGACAGATCTATTGATATTGAAGATCAAATAGAAAATGAAATTTCACAACACAGGGCAAGAATAAAAAGGATGGAATCTTCAGGGAAAAGCTAAGAAGATAAGAAAGTCAGACGTCTGGAGATCTAAAAATATAGAAAATAGGAATACCATATAAATAAAAAAAGGAATAGAACAATTAGACAATAATAGAAGAAAAATTTTCTGAACTGAAGGGTTTGATTCTGCATATGGAAGATATTCACAAACTTATAGGCAGGCTTAACAAGAAATTATAAAAATCTACATTAAAAAAGCAAGCCTAACCAGGTTGAAAACAAGGGAAAATGGGGCTATATGTATAATGTGAATCAGAATAGCACTAGACTTGTCATCTAAAACACTGGGAGGCAATAAAATGATAGCTAAAGACTACTGAGTAAAACACTATAATTCCAAAATCTTGTATATGGTCAGGTCAAAAACTAGTGGAATTAATAAAATAATTTGGTATAATGGCTAGATACAAGATTAATATAATATATTAATAGTTTTTTTAGAATAGCTATAAATAGTTAAAATGGACAACAACTCATTTATAATTATGATGAAACTATAAAATAGGATTAAACTATTTGAGAGGTAGGGCTCATTTAAAAAGAACTATAAAATACACTGAAGAGCATGAAATAGGCCTCTAGCAAATAAAAGCAAAACAAAACAAAGAAACAAACAAAAAAACATACTGTGTTCCTGCATAGTAATACCTACCTAATATCTCGAAAATGTCAATTCTTGCATATATTTTTTATCATTCGTGTTTTTCAAGAAATACTGTCCCTATTCTGTTTATTGAGAATGCAGTGATGATAGAGATAAATATAGACAATAAATAAAACAAACAAACAAACAAACCATATTGCATGTTAAACAGTGGCAAAATGCCCTGGAGAAAAATAAAGCAGGGAGAGCAAATAGAAACTGTTAGAGAGATAGCAGTTTCTCACAGAATAGTCAAAAGAGGCTTCAATGAGAAGTGACGTTTGAATGCAGTCCTAAAAGCATTAAAAGAGCAAGCTATCTGGGTAAAGAATATTTCAGGGAGAAAGAGAAGTACTAATGTCTGTATATTGATGGTTGGGTAAGAAGGCTATCATAATTAAGAGTGAACAAAGGGTAAAGCCCCAGGTAAGTTCTGTGAGGAAGGGACCAGATCATATCATTGTATTTTGTTTCTTACTCAGAATAAAATAGGAAGTCACTGGAGGGCGGTAGGCAGAGGAGTGACACAACTTTTACCAGGATAATTCTCCTTGCTCCTTCACCCATACTAAAGGGTGCAAGGGCAGAATCAGGAAGAACAGCCATGAGACAATTATACCTGTCCAGGTTAAAAATAGAAGTAACACAGGCCAGATGGTAGCCACAGAATTTGTGAGAAGTGATTCTCTCCCAGACGTGTTTGAAAGCTAAAACGCCAACACCGGGATCTTTGGTATAAGGAAAAGAATAAACTTGAGGATGGAATTCAAAGATTTTTGGCTTGAGTTTACAAAGGATGTTGCCATTGACTGAGAATGGAGAGACTGTGCAGAGGCTTGATATTAGACATGGTAAGTGTGAGAGGCCTATTTTAATTTCCAAGTGAAAATATAGGTAGTTATATGTGAGTCTGGAGTTTAGGGGAAAATGTCAATCATATTAACACATATTCCAGTTATGCTTAATTTAATACATTAATTTTAATTAATTTTAAAGTTGACTTGAAACAAAAATGTGGGGAAAATATGAGAATATTATAATAATAAAGAAATACATAGATATATTTGCCTTACCAAATAGTAAAACTTTCTATAAACTCACTATAATAAAAAAGATCATGATATTGTCAAAGGAATAAAATTATGTCTGTATAAAAGAACATCCAGACATAAAATCTGTGTACATAAGGAAACAAGATATTACAAAATAACATTGTCTTTTTAAAAATAATTCATTGTTTAGTAAATGTTGGCATGTCATAGAAGACCATTTTTCATATCATATACAAAATATAATTACATTCAATATATACATGTAAACATTATAACAATCATCACACAAACTTCAAGCTTAGTGATGTTTCCCATTTCAAATGCGATGCAAATTGATTACTAACTAGAAGCAGGTTTAGAAAAATCAAGCAATTTGCCCAAATTAACATAGCTGTTAAATAGTGAGCTAGGATTTGAAATCTGTCATGTGCCAAAGCAAATCCTTTTACCCCTGTGCTAAATGGTATGTCTGGTCTTTCTTGAAACAGCTGTATCTATAAAGTACTATTGATGATTTTACAAAAGAAAATGATTCAAAGTCAATAACAAAGCACCCTAGAACTGGGAAGACACCAGACAAGGCCCTACTCAAATTTACAACTCCAAATCTTTGAATTAAATGCTAGGCTCTGTGGGGCATAAAGGAGGGAGTGGCAAAATCTCCTGAAGGGACCAGGGAAGTTGTTGTGGAAGACTTCCAAATAGTGCCACTGGTGTTGGGTCTAAATCTGAGATCTCAGCATGCAAGCAGGGAGAGTCCCAGTGCCTAGATCCAACTCCAGTTTCTGTGATTTTCACAGCTGACCTCTCCTAAGTCCTGAGATTTCCTGAAGTGTTTGGCTCATCAGTCTGTCCACATCTTTTCACATCAACCCTTATGCTGTCCACCCAATAGACTTCTATTTCTCCACATTAAGCCCACCTACCTCAGGTTAGTTTGCAAAAGGAATTAGGTCTCTGCTTTAGTGTCTAACAGCTCTCTCACCACACTCTGAGAATAGTGCTGGGAAAGCTAGAAAGCAGTGCAAAGAATCTGAAGCAGTGTGGTAATGGGAGATCACTGCCCCTAAGAATCACATTTATGACCGTCATAGCAAAGGTTCCTCTATGTAAAAGCTTAATTTCTATCTCTAGAGATTGATATCCTGCCTTCAGGCAAAAATTTCTTAGGCAATTCCCCAAATAACATTCCAAACATTTCATAGCCTCTGTTTGAAAAAGAATAGAATTCTTCCTAATACAGATATTGACTAATACACAATAAGCTGTTCTGGGAACAGTCCATAGTTTGGTATCATTTAATAAATTCCCAAATAGGTGGGTGGGGGGGGGCTAATTTTCTCCTAAGAATATTAGAAATACAGATTTTTCCTGATTACTTTTTTTTTTCCTTTTGAAGGGATTCCCCCCATTGAGTTAATTAACACATCCATCATTTCACACATTTACCTGATTTTTTTTTCCTTATGAGAACATTTAAGTACTACTCTCTTAGCAAATTTCAATTATATAACACAGTGTTATCAACTACATTCACCATGTTGTACATTAGATCCTCATTGTGTACTTTTTAATCTATGCTACGAGAATGAATATGGACATTCAAGAAGCCTGAATTTAATGCAAGCATAGAAATGTAAGATTGAAGGTAAAATTGTATTATGTTCAGAAATAGTCATACTCTGCAATCAAGCAGACTATGAACTCATTACAGACGATGGTTGATTCAACTTCCATGTCTACTTTAGTCCCTGAGCATGATTGTTAGGTGGATTGTGACTCCCCCAGCGCCCACATACCTAATTCTCTTAACCATAAGAATTTTACAAACTCCAATACAATATAGCTCTCTCTATTGTCGTTAAATCACAAGACCACAATGTAAATAGAAGGGGGGGGAAAAAGACTTCCCTAAATAAGATCTTTAAAACACTAGCTCCAGAAACACAAAATAGAAAACTACGTCCCCCACGACAACAAACCACACATAAACACAAAGCTGCATAAAAGTACAGTAGTAAAAAATGACAGAAACTATAAAGGTTTGGATCATAAAATATCCTTGTTTCATGTTTCATATTTCTTCTAGATAACCTGCAACCTTCACTAGTAATATGCCTATAAAAACCGGAAGTGAGTTATTTGAATTTATTTTACTGGATACAGCTTCAAAATCACTGCCAAAGGAAGTCCGGTATCTTCCACAAGTAATTCTGCAGAGTAACAGAAATGGATGAACCTCAAATATAGCTTCTGGTTATGTACGGAAACCGAGGCTACATCTCCCAAAAGCTGACAAATCCCCCAGTTGAAATTAGACTCTCCTACCCATTTTATTTTGTACTTTATTTAGCATAATGGAGTAGACTCTGTGTGTGTTCCACCCGAGTCCCCTTTACCAGCTGGTATTCTTCACTCCTGCTAAATGCTGGGGGAAAAAGTGCTTAGACACACAACCTACCCTGAAGCTTTTCCGCTGCTGACACAGCCAACTCTTTCCCTCCAACTCTCCCTCCTAGGAGGCTATCTCCCTACCCCCAGGAGGGCTGACGACACCTGGCTACATGGGGGTACAAAGCCACCTCCCCTAGCAACAAGTGAATACCTTTACAGTGCAATTTATACTCCAAAACAGCCTTTGGATCTAGCCAGCAAAAGCATTTAACAGAGACCATATTTTTGTCAGTTTTTTCCTCTTTGTCATTGTTTTTTCTTCATTCCCCTACGCATTTTTCTTAAAGATCACTACTTCAATAAGTTCAGAAACCTAAAATACCTGTTTTTGGCAGGCTCACTTTCTAGAAAATCCAACCTAAGATACAAAATATTTTCTTTCTCATATTTAAAGTATCACTGGGGCGCCTGGGCGGCTCAGTCGGTTAAGCGTCCGACTTCGGCTTAGGTCATGATCTCATGGCTCCTGAGTTTAAGCCCCACGTTGGGCTCTGTGGTGACAGCTTGGAGCCTGGAGCCTGCTTTGAATTTTTTGTGTCCCTGTCTCTGCCCCTCTCCTGCTCATGCTGTCTCTCCTTCAAAAATAAATAAACATTAAAAAAATTTAAAAGCAGATAAATGAATAAAATAAAATATTACTATACATGTTTATCGTGTCCTGGCTTGAAACTCCCTGAAGAAAGAAATATTCTCTGATTCATTTTGTGAAAATGATTTTGTTTTACTGGTTCTTCTAATACCCACTTCTCAACCATGATAATATCCCTCTTTCCTTTCCTATTTAGTCTTATTTTTAAAATTTTGTTCATGTTTTATTTATTTTTGGGAGAGAGAAAGACCAAGTATTAGTAGGGGAGGGCAGAAAGAGAGAGAGAGACACAGGATCTGAGGCAGGGTCTAGGCTCCGAGCTGTCAGCACAGAGCCCAAAGCAGGGCTCGAACTTGTGAAATGTGAGATCATGACCTGAGCTGAAGTTGGACACTTAACCAACTGTGCCACCCAGGCACCCCTCCTATTTAGTTTTCAATCCAGGGATGGACCAGGGCAAGAGCTTCCATTTGTGTCACTCCTATATATCTAACAATTGGGCGTGTTGTGTTTCGCTAGGTACATCATCCCTTTATCTCTCTTTGTTTTCCTCCCTGGTCGTCTCCATTTCCACTAATCAGCCTTCTACATTAAAAAATGATCAAAATACCTTGTAATTAGAAAAACCATATGGTTAGGATATATGTGTGTATGCAGATACAAGCATAAATCTCATTTAGCCACCTAGAAAATGAGTATATATCAGTCTGGACATTGACTACTTTATATTTTAAAAAAGGAGTTGTATTTATCTGTTTTTTTAATCTAAATTTTTGTAACATCTATAGAAAGTTGAATATGGACTTAGTCATAAGCTCCAATATTATACAAGTTTTTCATAAAAGAATAACTTTTTATAAGCACAGAAGAAGAAAGACCATGATAACCCTGTTTATTATGATGCTTCAATAAAATGATTTCACTGGTTATTGTAGTAATTTTAATTAGTCGTCCCATGTATCAAGTTGCATTGTGATCAACCTGAATGGAGTGGTTTGTATTGATCACACCTCTTAGTATACTATTTTTACTTCTGGTACATAGGCACATTTTTGACATTTCATGTAATATACATTTGGGCATTTAATGTAAATTCATTGAATGATAGCTAAGTTTGTCTAATGCTAAACAGCAGTCAGTGATTATGTAGACAAAATTTGTTCCACCAAAGTAAAAAAAAAAAAAAAAAGGAAAAAAAGGAAGAAAGAGAGAGAGAAAGAAAGAAAGAGAGAGAGAGAGAGAGAGAGAGAGAAAGAAAGAAAAAGAAAGATCATACATTGCTGGTGGGAGTGCAAAATGGTATATAGTCAGTTTTGAAGACAGTTTGATGGGTTTTTTTACAAAACTAATCATATTCTTATTATGCAATACAAGAGCAGAAACTTGTGTCTACACAAAAACTTGCATGTGAATGTTTATAGCAGCTTTATTCATAATCGTCAAAACTTAGAAGCAATGTCAAGATAGCCTTAATTAGGTGAATGTCCAAATAAACTGTGGTAGAAACAGACAATGGCATATTATTCAGTTCTAAAAAGAAATGAGCAATCAAGCCATGAAAGACCTGGAGGAACCCTAAATGCTATTTGTGAAAGAAGCCATACCATATGATTCTAATTACATGACATTCTGGAGAAAGCAAAACTATGGAGACAATACAAAGATCAGTGATGGGTGCGGGGAGGGGAATGGAGAGGGATTAGATGATTAGGCAGAATATACAGGATTTTTAGTACAGAGAATATATTCTGTATATTATAATGATAGATATATGTTATTATACATTTGTCCAAATCCATAAATGTGTAACACTAAGAGTGAAACCTAGTTAAACTACGGATGTTAGGTTATTACAATGTGACAGTGTAGGTTCATCCTTGGTAAAAAAGTATCATTCTAGTGTCTGATGTTGATAATAGGGGAGATTATGCATGTATGTGGGCTAAAGGTATACCGGAAATCCCTGAAACTTCCTCTCAATTTTTTAGCTATTTGTATGTCTTCTTTAGAGAAGTGTCTGTTCATGTCTTTTGCCTGTTTATTAACTGTATTATTTATTTTGGGGGTGTTGAGTTTGATAAGTTCTTTATAGATTTTGGATACTAGCCCTTTCTTTAAACCATATGTCATTTGCAAAGTCTTCTCCCATTCCATAGGTTGCTTTTCAGGTTTGTTGATTGTTTCCTTCACTGTTCAGAAGCTTTTTATCTTGATGAATTCCCAATAGTTCATTTTTGTTTTTGTTTCCCTTGCCTCCAGAGATGTGTCTATAAAGAAGTTGCTACCACCAAAGTCAGCGGGATTTGACTGATTCAGAAAAGTATCTCTAAATCTAAGTTCAAGGGCATGAGACTAATGATTTGTAATTAACACTTAAATGCACCTATATGAGACCACTGGCTGTAAATCATCTGTTTAAGAAATATAGTTGGCACGACATAAAAAATAATGGGCAAAAATACTGACTATAACAGATATGTTCCACTCGGTAATGACAGGTTGACATGGCCATTACTTCCCTGAGACAATTCATTTGTTTTAAATCATTAACAGTTTTCATCCATATTATTAAGGTCTTACAAGACTAAAAATTCAGCAGGATATATCAGAAAATAGGAAATGATACAAGCTTTGGAAAATCCAACAGATCTAAGAAACTACAGAAAAAGATCTCAAAAAGAGTCTAAATATTTAAAGTTTTGTTATTTTACCAACTTGTTCTTTTGTGTTTGTTTCAAGTTTTTATTTAAATTCTAGTTAGTTATTATACAGTATTGTTCTTCTTTTATTGAAGTATAGTTGTCACATTAGTTTCAGGTGTACGACATAGTGATTCAGTAACTCTATATATTATGCTACGATCACCACAAGTGTAGTTACCATCTGTCACCATACAACACTATTCCAATACCATTGAACTATATTTCCTATGCTGTAACTTTCATCCCTGTGACTTATTCATTCCATAACTAGACCCCTGTATCTCCCACTCCCTTCATTCACTTTGCTCATCCCCCCACCCTTCTCCCATGGTAACCACCAGTTAGTTCTCTAAGATAGTTCATTTGTGGTGGTAAGGCTTAGTTATTTTATATTAAAATTAGATCTCAGGGGCATCTAGGTAGCTCAGTCATTTAAGCCACCACCTCTTGATTTTGGCGCAGGTCATCATCTCATGGTCGCGAGTTTGAGCCCTGCATAGGGCTCTATGCTCACAGCAGTCTGTTTTGGATCCTCTGTCTCCCTTTTTCTGCCTCAATATCTCTCTCTCTCTCTCTCTCTCTCTCACTCACTCACTCAAATAAACGTTAAAAAATAACTAAAATTAGATCTCAATAAGTAAAAAATGGAAAAAGACAGTGGTGCAGATAATCGAAAATATTTAAATTTTCAAACCTATTTTATCTGTGACTTTGGAATAGCCTGATATATTTTTAAGACTTTTTTTTTTCAATTTTACTTGTTTGAAGATGTATATCCAACCTAGCTTGCATTTCCTAGACGGTCACTGACAAGGAATTTGAGTATAGATCTGTCTCCACTTGACTAAATAGGAGACTTCACTTAGATGATCTACATAGGAACAAGACTACATTTCTCAACTATATTTTTCTTCAAAACTCTTAATATATAGATATCACAAATTATGAGCTGTTACTGATTTTGTAACACTTTCTTCCAAGGAAGTCGAAGCTGACAATAGTTATCACAGAAATAATAGACTTGCAATTAATCTCTGGCACTCCTGGGATATGAACTGGGGACACAAACTGAATGAAGTGATTTTTAATTTTTATTCCTGTAACTCGTGAGTGAGATCCTGATAAAGAAAAAGTTTAAACAGATGATAAAATGTTCTGAGCCCAAGTTGAATAATTGTTAAGGTCGTGAACTTTGGACAGTGCTGTGCACAAGTTTCAGCTTAAATAAGTTATTTCATCTCTCTAAACCTCAGTTTCCACACCTGGAGAAAAATAATTATGATAGTACTTACCCTACAGGATTATTTTGAGGATTAAAGGAGATGATCCTATGAAACATTCAGCATTGTACCTGCCCCATACTGAGTGTTCAGTAATTACATGTTATTCTTAGTGGTTGTATAAGTGCTCTGAAGGTGTAATGGAGTGATTTATGTTTCCTAAGCAAACTGTGACAGAAAATATAAAATGTGAATTAAGTTTTTTTAAAACTTTTTTTTAATGTTTATTTATTTTTAGTAGAGAAAGAGAGACAGAGTGTGAGGAGGGGAAGGGCAGAGACAGGAAGACATGGAATTGGAAGCAGGCTCCAGGCTCTGAGCTGTCGGCACAGAGCCTGATGAAGGGCTCAAACCCATGAACTGTGAGATCCTGACCTGAGCCGAAGTCAGACACTTACTGAGCCACCCAGGTGCCCTGAATTAAGTTTTGAATGATAAATAGGACATTTGCAAATGACGATGAGAGGGAGAGCATTTAAATGGCAAAGGCTAGGGGCACCTGGGTGGCTCAGTCGGTGAAGCGGCCGACTTCGGCTCAGGTCATAATCTCGCAGTTTGTGAGTTCGAACCCCGCATCAGGCTCTGTGCTGACAGCTCAGAGCCTGGAGCCTGTTTCAGATTCTGTGTCTCCCTCTCTCTGACCCTCCACTGTTCATGCTCTGTCTCTCTCTGTCTCAAAAATAAACGTTAAAAAAAAATAAATGGAAAAGGCTATATAAAATGTGATAGAACTTTATGTTGAGAAAAGAAGGTAATCTGCTGTGGTTACAGTATATTTATAGATAAAGTGATAATAGGAAGTATATATATATATATATGCATAGTTTGTAAAGTATACATGTTAAAATAATATTCCTATGTGCTTGTGTATGCCTGAATATATATTATGATAGAAAACACGTTAAGTATTTATGATCCCAAGTTTATTATCCACAGGATGACTATATCTTCCAGCTTCTCTTTCAAGTAGATTAATACCACGTGACTGAGTTCTGTAGGTGAAAATATTGAAACATCATCCAGTCCTAGCTTGTAAAAACACCTCTCATAATTCTTCAGTTCTTTTCTCCTGCCGTTGTGACCTTGGAGGACAACTATGAAACTATGACAGAAATTTACCTTACTAGTCTATAACATTATAGGCTGCGACAAAAGCAAAAATAAATATAAACTTTGACATCTGTTGACAACTAGCTTACACACACACACACACACACACACACACACTATTAGTGAAATATATATTTTTAGGTTAATTTGTTCTAAGAAACTATAAATCTTTGCAAGACAAGGGTGCTCACTTTTACCACTTCTATTCAACATTGTACTAGAAGTTTTAGTCAGAGCAATTATAAAAGAAAAAGAAATAAAATTTATCCAAGCTAGAAAAGAAGAATTAGAACTAATTCCATGCAAAGATGACATAATCCTATATATTCCTATATAGAGAAAATTTTAAAGAATTCACAAGAAAGCTACTAGAGCTAATAATTTTAGAAACATTGATGGGTACATGATGATAAACACACAAAAATTAGTTGTGTTTCTATATACCCACAATGAACAATCCAAAGAAACTTAAGAAACCAATTCCATTTACGATACTACCTAAAGAATAAAATGTCTAGTAATAAATGGACCAAGTAGGTGAAAGACTTATATGCTGAAAACTACATGATAATCCTGAAAGTTAAAATAAACCTAAAAAAATAAAACGACATCCCATGCTCATAAATGAAACAATATTGTTGGAATGTCAATAATATCCAATGCTAGCTGAAAATTCAAGGCAATCCCCATCAAAATTCCAAGTCTCTGTTGCAGAAATGGAAAAGCTGATGAACTTCATAGGGCTCTGAATAGACAAAACAATCATGAAAAAGTAAAATAAAGTTGGAGGACTTACACTTCCTGATTTCAAACCTTACTGCAAAAAGCTACAGTAATAAAAATATGGTGGTACTGGCATGGGAATAGACATACACACCAAGGAAAGAGAATTGAAAGTCCAGAAAACAAAAACAAAACCAGAAACAGAAACAAACATATGGTCAATGGATTTTTGACAAGGGACCAAGTTTACTTAAGGTGTAAAGAATAGTCTCTTCAATAGATGGTTCTGTAACAACTAGATTTTCACATGCAAAAGAATGAAGTTGGATCCCTACCTCACACCATATACAAAAACTAACTCAAAATGAGTCAACTGCATAATTATAAAAGCTGAAACTATAAAACTCTTAGAAGAAAATATAGGACACGTAGAGGAATACAAATCAAAACCACAATGAGTTATTACTTCATACCTACTAGGAAGGCTATAATAAAAATAAATCAGAAAAAAAGTGTTGGTAAAGATGTGGAGAAATCAGAACTCTTATACAATGCTTATGGGAATATAAAATAGCCACTGTGGAAAGAGTTTAGTGATTCCTCAAAAGTCTAAATATAAACTCACCATATGACCCAGCCATTCCAATCCTATTTATATACCCAGAAGAATTGAAAACATGGACTCAAACAGATACATGTATGCAAATTTCATCACACAGAAACAACCCAAATACTCAAAATTAGATGAACTGACAAACCAAACACAGTATATACATTCAAATGGAATATTAATCAGTCC
This sequence comes from Lynx canadensis, assembly GCF_007474595.2. Classification (NCBI taxonomy): domain Eukaryota; kingdom Metazoa; phylum Chordata; class Mammalia; order Carnivora; family Felidae; genus Lynx; species Lynx canadensis. The sequence goes on along the minus strand of NC_044310.1, from coordinate 66,236,036 downwards.
TAAAAAGAAATGAAGTTTTGATATATGCTACAATAGAGGTGAAACTTGAAAACATTAAATTCAATAACTAAGCCACAAAAGGACAAATATTTTATAATCTATTTTCATGAAATATCTAGAATAAGTAAATTCATAGAAACATATAATAGATTGGGAGTTACCAGGACCCAGAAGGAGGAAGGAATAGGATTATTGCTTAATGGTTACAGATATGCTTGGGGTTATAAAAAAAGTTTTGGAAATAATGCTGATGATTGTGTAACATTGTGCATATAATTAATGCTACTTAATTGTACACTCAAAATGGTTAAAATGGCAAATTTTATGTTATATATATTTTACCACAATATAGAAATAAAAAATGAAAGGCAAAGAAACAAAAAGAAACCATAAATCTTACACTCCATTTACTGACAGTAAAGATAATATATTTTAAATACAAAAATCTGCCTTCTATATTACTTTGTCCAAAACATGAGTTTAAGTGAATTCAAGTCAATCTGCTTGTTTTGAGATATTAAAAGGTGAATATGTGATTTAAATATGTTTTGAAAATGTAAAAGAATTTTTTCCATTTCTACTAAGTTAACTCACTATTGTAAAACAATCATTCTAACAATAACAATGCCTTATAAAAATGTAATTCTAAAATTACCTTTATTACCAAATATAGGACTACCTGAGAGAGGGAAAGTTTCATCTCAATAAAAATACCTCATTCAATAAAGTTGTGGTGACAAAACAGAACAAAATATGTCAATAGTAATCAATTAGAAAACATAAAAAGAAACTATTACATTCAAATTAGCAATGATACAGCTTTGGTTTTAGAACTCTGGCCCCTCTACAATAGCTTCTCTTACATGCCCATCATCAATCTCAACTTTATAATTCTCCGTTGACTGGAAGACTCTTCCTTGCAGCCAACCCACTACCTTCTCTCCAAATAACTCCTATCCTGTTTTAATTTATGCCTTATAAGTGGCTGTTTTCTTTTTTTTTTTTTTTTTCCAACGTTTATTTATTTTTGGGACAGAGAGAGACAGAGCATGAACGGGGGAGGGGCAGAGAGAGAGGGAGACACAGAATCGGAAGCAGGCTCCAGGCTCTGAGCCATCAGCCCAGAGCCCGACGCGGGGCTCGAACTCACGGACCGCGAGATCGTGACCTGGCTGAAGTCGGACGCTTAACCGACTGCCCCACCCAGGCGCCCCATAAGTGGCTGTTTTCAAAGAAACCTGACAATACCTAACCCTACATTGGTTTAGGAGTCTCCTCTGTGTTACCTTTCTACATTGTCTTCTTGTTTAATCATCTCTCTCTCACACTATATTTTACTTTACCAAGGTAGGAGCAATTTTGCTTTGTTCACAATCCTGTACATCTTTGAAATAGAGTATCTGGCACATATAGATGTTCAATATAAATATTTTTAATAAGTAAATTATAAAATGGCATTAAAACCTATGATACCTACACAAAGGGAATTAAAACCTTCACTGAGAAAAACATAGCTATAAATGGAAATTCTAAAACTTATAAAGATGTTACTATTTCTTAAATTAAATTATATGTTTGGAGCAATTTTAATCACAGTTGAGGTGATCTTTTTTACAGGTGAACATAAAATGTTTCCAAAGTTTAGCTGGAAAAATAATAAATTTGTGACATTACTGATAATAATAAGATTCCTAACACAATTTATGAAAGGAAGTTTAATAAATAAGAGTGGGAACTTGTCCATCTCAATATAAAAACACCATAAGGTGGGGCGCCTGGGTGGCTCCGTCGGTTGGGCGTCCGACTTCGGCTCAGGTCATGATCTCGTGGTCCGTGAGTTCGAGCCCCGCGTCAGACTCTGGGCTGACCGCTCAGAGCCTGGAGCCCTTTTCCAATTCTGTGTCTCCCTCTCTCTCTGCCCCTCCCCCGTTCATGCTCTGTCTCTCTCTGTCTCAAAAATAAATAAACGTTAAAAAAAAATTTAAAAATAAAAAACAGCATAAGGTTAAAATAACATATTTATTATATTTAATTAAGAATGAACAAACATAGGGATGCCTGGGTTGCTCAGTCAGTTAAGCATCTGACTCTTGATTGTGGCTCAGGTCATGATCTCGCATTTTGTGGGATCAAGTCCCATGTCGGACACTGTGCTGACAGTGCAGAGACCACTTGGGATTCTTCTCCCCCCCCCCCCCCCCCGTTCATGCTCTCTTGCTCTCTCAAAATAAATAAAAACATTAAAAAAAAAAGAGCCAACAAATGTATCAGTGGACCAGTTATTAATAGACAGTACAGATACCAACATTATGTATAAAAGAACTTATTATATTGCAAAGAAAACTATTCAATAAATGAACCATGTAGGGTTGCCTGGGTGGCTCAGTGGGTTGGGCGTCCAACTTTGCCTCTGGTCGTGATCTGTCAGTCGCTGAGTTCAAGCCCCGCGTTGGGCTCTGTGCAGACAGCTCAGGGCCTGGAGCCTGCTTCGGATTCTGTGTGTCCCTCTCTCTCTGCCCCTCTCTCACTCACGCTCTGTCTCTCTCTTTCTCAAAAATAAATAAGCATTAATTTTTTTAAAATGATACTGTGTTAACAAGTAATTAACAAAATATTAATAAAATCAGCAAATTATTTATTACAATATAACAACAAATTTTAAAAATTAGTGTCTTAACAGCAAACATTTATTACTTCACAGTTTCTGAGTGTCAGGCATCAGGCACAACTTAGTTGGATACTCTGCTTCAGGATCTGTTACAAGGCTGCAATTAAGCTGCTACCAACCCTGTGGTCTTATATGGAGGCTTCAATGGAGAAGAATTTACTACCAAACTCATTTCATTGTTGGCAGGATTCAGTTCTTTGCTGGCTCATGGCCAGCAGACATCTTCCGTTCCTTGCCATGTGATCCTCCCCAACATGGTGACTGGTTTCCTCAAAGCCATCAAGGGAGACATTGTGCTAGAAAGATAAAGTCAGACTCTTTGGTAATCTATCATGAAAATGGTATCTTTCAACATAATACTCTTCTATTGGCTAGAAGCAAATGAACTAAGAAGAGAGGCTCCCACAAGGTTGTTCATGCCCAGAAAATAAGGATTATTTGGGCCATCTTATATGCTACATACCACAAATAATGAAAATGATGGTAATAACAATAATAATAAAGAGGAGGAGGAAAAGAAGAAAAAGAAGAAACAGAAGTTAGACCCTAACTTCCTCTCTTAGACCAAACTAAATTCCAGATGAACTACATAGTTATACTTTACATCAATTAAGAGACAAGAAATCTATGTAAATTTATTGTTTTGCTACTATTATAATGGAGGAGTTTCTAAACGTATTTAAACATGATGGGAATGACTGATGTATTTGCCCACAATGTAGACACGTGTAAAAAGATAAAGCAAAACGTATACAAAATGAAGCAAACAACAAATTGCTAATAATGTTCATAAACAAAGAACTCTTAACAAAGTAGTAAGATTTAAATCACTTAAATCATGGCCATATAACTTATTTAAAACAAAACAATATTGGCAAATATTGACTAAAATGATAAATATCAAATTAGATGTTCTGAATGTATATTTTAAAAAGTTACATGCCATTCATGATCCAAGAAGTTAGAAAATATTTACTTATATAGTATGCTATATATGATAATAATAAGGTAGGTAGAAATATAAATTTAACACATTCTTAACCATATTTTGGCATTCTTAAACTTAAAATAATTTTTATTGTGTATCACTTACATAAAGTATACATAAAATAACATTCCAAAAAATCATCAGGAATATAGTCAAATATGTGCATTGATGTTCATAGTGTTACTTATAATATTAACTAGAATGAACCCAAATTTCCAAAAATAAGGGCTGGGATAAGTAAATTGTATTGTTTCCATCAGATTAAATTTAGTGATCCCATTAAAAATCATGTTATCAAAAACATATAAGGACATACAAAAGTGTACATAATATATTAAGTAACAAAGACAATATGTCTGTTGGTGATATGACATCAGCAAATATATGTATTTTATAAACATAGACATGTACACAAATAAAGAGCATTATGTGTGCATATATATGTGTGTATATATATATATATATATACCTTCATAACCAACATATTAACAATTGTAATTAATAAGTACAGATTGACAGAGGGATTCCATACAGACTACACCTGAACAATCAAACAAGATTTCCCTATTCAGAAGATAAAGAAGAAACTAACCGGAACCAGTCTATGTAGCAAAGTGAACAGCAGCGTTCTTGGAGGGAGACTTATGCTTGTTGTTCCCCATCTTCATTAGTTAGAACACAACTTCAAAGGCCACATTTGAAAGAGTAAGAGTTACATCATATCTTCTGTAAACTCAATCAAAGCTCATCTAGACCTCAAAGCATCAGACTGAGGCAGTTCTGCATATGCAAGTGTGAATATGTGCTTGAAACCATCTCATCTGAGCAAAGCGCATCTCATCACCTTCCATGTATGATAATCTATGCCTGCATAGGGTAAATACCAGTATACCAAGGCATGCCCACAGTTCTCAATGACTCAGGTCTGATCTAAGTGGCTCCCTGACCTTATCAATTGTGCAACTAATACAAATGCCAGTTCCCCAAATGTTTCTGAAAAGCATGTGGTCAGGCTTCCAATGGGTCAATCCTACTGAAATACACCAAACTATTTATTTATTTCAGCTGATCTTTGACTTAGGAGAGAAAACATAATTTTTCAATTTTTTTCTGTGTGCTTTTATTTATGAATTTCCTAAGGGGAGAGATCAGGCCTGGTTTTAGTCCTCACCAATATCCAGCACCCAGCACGTGCCTGGCACAAATATCCCTTAATCATAAGGTTTCGATTTAATTAATTAAAACACATATATGTATTTTCCAAATTTTCAACACTAAAAAGAAATTACTGTTTTTAATATAAGCGGTGAATTATTTTCATTTTTTCTTCCTCTCCAAAAATTATAATAGACACTAACCATTTAGACTAAGTAACTAAATAATCCATTTTCAGAATCACAATGGCTATTTGCATTATAATCCCTTACTGTCATGTTTCCAAGCTTTGAGAACTTTTTCAACCTTCTCCTGCTACTTGAAATAAGATACTTAAAATATATTTTTTAATGTTTTTAATGTTTATTTATTTTTGAGAGAGAGATCAGAGCGTGAGTGAGTGAGGGGAAGAGAGAGGGGGGACATAGAATCTGAAGCAGGCTCCAGGCTTTGAGCTGTCAGCACAGAGTCCAACGCGGGGCTCAAACTCATGGACCATGAGATCATGAGCTGAGCTGAAGTGGATGATTAACCGACTGAGCCACCCAGGAGGCCCTAGGCATGTATACTTTTGAAACAATTGCCCTTATGTTTAAGTCATTAAATATAGAGAAAGTTACCAGTCCATTCATGGAACTATGGTTTCATAGTTTGAGGCAAAATTTGAAAGTCTTAATCATAATAACTTCATTAAAAAATTATTTCCAGCTGTTGTTTGTCCAAATCCTCTTGTGAGAGTGTTTAAGAATATAGGTTATAATAGTTACAAAATACTGAAACTATATTTCTGATTATTTATAATGATTATTGCATCCAACTATTGTAGTAAACATAGTTTTCCCTTCCTCTGATACGAGACCAAAATTTTGCCCTGTTATTTTGATGCCTAAAGAGAAAATACCCACTCTCAGCATTGCTCTATCAGTCTCTGTAATCTCTATACCTATATATCACATTATAGGACTGATCTTATTTTAAGTGCATAATCACTCTCCTCATGTGGGGCCCACTGTAGCCTTACAATGCTGCATTCCTTTCATCCACTTTCCATACATACTTTCCCACAATTCCTTAATAACTCTTTCATATTTCTCTCTCAACCTCCAACACCTGTTTCTGTTGCTCTGTTGATGACCTTACTGGATACTTCACTGAGAAAATACCAGCAAACAGGAGAGAAATTCTAAATACCCTACTATCTTAGCTAGCTGCTAATCTGTATCAATGTCCGTATTTTCCTGCCTTTCTTCTTATCATAACGGATGCATTTTCCACACAACAAATCTAAAGTCAGTCCTTCCATTAGTGTTCTCTCTCCTACTTGAGGACAGAGAGCCAACAATTCTCCTTGGTCAGTTTAGATCCTTGTTTTTTATCTTTACATTGAATAATTCCTTTCAGCATATAAACACATTCTTATCTTTAAAAAATCATCTTTTTGGGGCGCCCGGGTGGCTCAGTCTGTTGGGTGTCAGAATCTGCTCAGGTCACGATCTCACTGCTTATGAGTTCGAGCCCCATGTGTGGCTCTGTGCTGACAGCTCCCAGCCTGGAGCCTGATTCAGATTCTGTGTCTCCATCTCTGTCTGCCCCGCCCCCACTCACACTCTGACTCTCTCTCAAAAATAAATAAACATTAATTTTTTTTTTATTTTTTGTTTTTTATATGAAATTTATTGTCAAATTGGTTTCCATACAACACCCAGTGCTCATCCCAACAGGTGCCCTCCTCAATGCCCATCAACCACTTTCCCTGCCCCCTGACCCCCCATCAACCCTCAGTTTATTCTCAATATTTAAGAGTCTCTTATGGTTTGCCTCCTTCCCTCTCTGTAACATTTTTTCCCCCTTCTCCTTCCTGCTGGTCTTCTGTTGAGTTTATCAGGATCCACATATGAGTGAAAACATAAGGTCTTTCTCTGCCTGACTTATTTCACTTAGCATTACACTCTCCAGTTCCATCCATGTTCCTACAAATGGCCAGATTTCATTCTTTCTCACTGCCAAGTAGTATTCCATTGTATATATAAAACACATCTTCTTTATCTATTTGTCAGTTGATGGACATTTAGGCTCTTTCCATAATTTGGCTATTGTTGAAAGTGCTGCTATAAACATTGGGGTACAAGTGCCCCCATGCATCAGCACTCCTGTATCCCTTGGGTAAATTCCTAGCAGGGCTATTACTGGGCCATAGGGTAGATCTATTTTTTTTAATGTTTATTTATTATTGACAGACAGAGAGACACAGAGCATGAGCAGGAGAGGGGCAGAGAGAGGGGAGACACAGATCCGAAGCAGGCTCCAGCCTCTGAGCTGTCAGCACACAGTCTGATGCCGGACTTGAACCCACGAACCATGAGATAATGACGTGAGCTGAAGTAGGTCGCCTAACCAACTGAGCCACCCAGGCGCCCCTATTTTTAATTTTTTGAGGAATCTCCACACTGTTTTCCAGAGCGGCTGCACCAGTTTGCATTCCCACCAACAGTGCAGGAGGGTTCCCGTTTCTCCACATTCTCTCCAGCATCGATAGTCTCCTGATTTGTTCATTTTGGCCACTCTGACCAGGGTGAGGCTATTGTTTAACATAGTGTTGGAAGTTCTAGCATTAGCAATCAGACAACAAAATGAAACCAAAGGCATCAAAATTGTCAAAGATGAAGCCAAGCTTTCACTTTTTGCAGATGACATGATACTATACATGGAAAACCCGACAGACTCCACCAAAAGTCTGCGAGAACTGATACATGAATTCAGCAAACATAAAATACCTAGGAATAAACCTAACCGAAGATGTAAAAGATCTGTATGCTGAAAACTATAGAAAGTTTATGAAGGAAATTGAAGAAGCCACAAAGAAATGGGAAAACATTTTGTGCTCATAGATTAGAAGAATAAATATTGTTAAAATGTCAAAACTACCCAAAGCAATCTACACATTCAATACAATCCCAATCAAAATTGCACCAGCATTCTTCTTGAAGCTAGAGCAAGCAATCCTAAAATTTGTATGGAACTACAAAAGACTCCGAATAGCCAAAGTAATATTGAAGAAGAAAACCAAAGTGGGAGGCATCACAATCCCAGACTTTAACCTCTACTACAAAGCTGTAATCATCAAGACAGCATGGTATTGGCACAAAAACAGACACATAGACCAATGGAATAGAATAGAGACTCCAGAATTGGACCCACAAATCTATGGCCAATTAATCTTTGACAAAGCAGGAAAGAATATCCAGTGGAAAACAGACAGTCTCTTTAACAAATGGTGCTGGGAGAACTGGACAGCAACATGCAGAAGAATGAAACTAGACCAATTTCTTACACCATTCACAAAAATAAACTCAAAATGGGTGAAGGACCTGAATGTGAGACAGGAAACCATCAAAACCTAGAGGAGAAAGCAGGAAAAACCTCTCTGACCTCAGCCTCAGTAGTTTCTTACTTGACACATCTCCAAAGGCAAGGGAGTTAAAAGCAAAAATGAACTGTTGGGACCTCTTCAAGATAAAAAGCTTCTGCACTGCGAAGGAAACAATCAACAAAAGTAAAGGGCAACCGATGGAATGGGAAAAGATATTTGCAAATGACATATGGGATAAAGCGCTAGTATCCAAAATCTATAAAGAACTCACCAAACTCCACACCCAAAAAAACAAATAATCCAGTGAAGAAATGGGCAGAAGACATGAATAGACACTTTTCTAAAGAAGACATCCAGAGGGCAAACAGGCACATGAAAAAATGCTCGACGTCACTCCTCATCAGGAAACTACAAATCAAAACCACACAATAAATTTTTTTAATCATCTTTTGACTTTATGGTCCCTTACCACATACTTAACTTTTCTCTTTCTTTTATTATAAGCAGCTTTATAAGAGCTATCTATACTGGCTCTCTCCAGCTTTTCTCATGGAAGTATCTCAAGAAACCACTGCAGTCAAGCTTTTGTCCTTGTGACTCTCCTGAAACTGTACCAATGGCTTTCATGTTGGACTGGCCAACTCTCATTTCCCATTTTGAATGATCATCAGCATTCCCCATAAATGGTAGCTTCCTCTGTTCCTTTGGCATCCAGGATTTTCCTTCCATGTCTTCCTTCTTTTTCATCTTCTTTGTTTGCTTTTTCTCTTTTCCTCAACCTCTAAATCTTGGAGTATTCTAAAGATCAGTTTGGGATTATCTATTTTTTCTCTATTTTTTAATTATTTATTTATTTTTGAAAGAAAGACAGAGCATGGGCGGGGAAGGGACAGAGATAGAGGGAAACACAGAATCTAAAGCAGGCTCCAATCTCTGAGCTGTCAGTATAGAGTCTGAGGCAGGGCTTGAACTCGTGAACCACAAGATCATGTCCTGAGCCAAAGTTGGACACTTAACCGATTGAGCCACCCAGGTGCCCCTTCTTTTCTCTATTCTTACTTCCTTACTGATTTCATTTAAATCGCATTGCTTTGAATGCCATCTATATGACTAATGTTGCCTAAGTCTATATATCCAATTGTAGTAGCTAATCTCTAAAAGTGGCATGACTTGAGCTGTATCTACCGGTATTCTCATTCTTGTATATTTCCCTCTCCTTGAATCTGGACTGACCCTGTGACTTACTCTTGACCAATAGAATACAACAGAAGTAAGGCTGTATGATTTCCAAGAGTAGGTTATAAGAAGTCCTGCAGCTTGCATTTGGATTTTTGAAGTGCTTTCTCCTGGCATGGATCTCTTTCCTGGAACCCAGCCATAATGCAAACCAAAGCCACAATTAAAGACCATAGGTAGATGCTCTGAGGATAGTCCTGACTGAGCTTCTAGCTAACAGCCAGCATCAACAGTGCACTATGTGAATGGGTTCTTCACATACCAGTTCAAGTCTTCAAATGGCTCCAGTCCCAGCCCTTATTTGACTGCAACCACATGAGATTCCCGAAAAGAGCCACTCAGCTGAACCCTGTCAATCCACAGAATTGTAAGAAATAGAGACGAATCATTGTTTTAAGCCACTGAGTTTTGAGTAGTTTGTTATGCCTCCATAGATAACAGGGTTACTTGAACTTCCGACTTAGATATTCGGCCCACTAGGTGTCTCTACTTGATGATTAATAGGCATGTCAAACTCAGCATGTCTAAAATAAACTCTTAGTCTCTCTCTAGCAAGCATTATTGCCTCCTAGCCTTTCTCATCTCAATGAATGATCCATAATTATAGATGCTCGGACCAAAACCTTTGGCTCCATCATAGAACCCTCTTTCATTCACGTGGTAAATCCAGTCTCATAATGAATTCTATCTGTTTTATCTTCATAATATAGCCAGAATCTGGCCATTTTCCACCTTTTCCACTTTAACTTCATGCTGTTCAAATCTCCCCCCTTACTCTATTTCAGACACGCTGTAACAGTCTACATATTGTCATGCCTTAAAGCTTTTGTATTTTGTTTCCCCATATAAAAGTATACACTGTGGCTCTCCTTAAAAAATTGTCATTTTTTTCAGGGAGCCTTTCCTGACCAACCAATTTACAATTACAGCCCCTATACCTCAAAGATGCTACCTATTCGCTATCATTCTTTTCTCATAGTACTTCCCCTAATCTGACATATTCAATTTTCTATTTTTTAAATTTTATTATTTATTTGATTATGTGATTCTTTGTTTTCTTTCTTTCTTTAAATTTGTCTTCTGATTAAGCCCCTTGAGGGCAGGGATTTTGACTGCTTTATCTTCAGCTCTTAGAATAGTGTCACAAATAAATCAGATAATAAATACTGGTGGAATTGGGGGATGAGTAAGATTTTCTCTTCTTTTAAAGTTATTTTAATGCATGCAATTAAAATGAATTGTGTTTCGGTTTAAATTTTCTTCTCTAATTCATGTGCTAAAATTAGTGACCAAATTAATTAAGGTAATGAGGGAAAAGAATGTTTTGACAAAGGTTGTTAAAGATGAAGCGAATTTTCTGCAACTCCTATCCTGTGTTGTGCCATATTTTTCAAAGACATTTTAAATGTATGTGAGAAGTAATTAAATAAATTTTTAACCACCCAACCCAGCACGGATTTGCGTGCAGTTATAAAATTTAAAGTTAATTTGCATTTTAATCCAGCCTGCAGTGTTTACATTTACATGCATATCTTATTTTTTATATGTTTATATTCTGAGACCTAAATCTCCACCTGGGTTTAATAACTTTATCTTTAATATTCTATATCTAAGATGAACCACACCAACCGTCTTTAGAAATATCTTTGTTGGTAGGGACTTAAAATTTGCAACAGAATACTATATGTTGATATACATTTATGAAACTTAACTGAGGAAAACTTGTGCGGAATAGAAAGTATTGACTAACTGTACGTGCTTCAAAGCCAGGAGAGACCCCAAATAAATTAGACCTCAGACTCCTAAGAGAACACAAGAGGCCAAGATAATGAGTGTAACCTAATAAGATGAAAATGATAAAGGCAAATATCAATATTTCTATAAATATCAGTTTCTGGCATTCATCTTAGTAACAACCATTCTACAAGTATGAAGCTGGGAAGTGTAGCTTAGCAAACATCAACAAAAGATATATGGATTAAGAAACCATAAGCACAAGAAAATTGTTATGTTTCTGCACAAAAAGAGGCAACTTTACTTTTAAGCCAAATTAATGAAAGAGTCTGAAGAAGGTGATGATGATATTCTGCTCTGTGCTTCCCACCACCTACCTGTAGTGTCTTTTCCAATTCTCGGTTCAGAGACAGAGCCAACTGAAATGCACTCTGAGGTGAAGGGTCACTATGTTGAGTAAACATGAAATAACGTCAAAGGGGGAAAAACATGTAATGGGTCAGAAGGAAGTCTAACTCACTAAAAAAAAAGACACGAGGGAATTAATCTCAATAGCTATTTTCAAATTTATGAGGGCTTTATTTTGGAAAGGAGAAGTAGACTTGTTCTAAGATCACTCATGTGTAGAGATGCTACTAATTGTTCCATACATTACCATTACAGTACATACATCATCTGAAAAGCCCTCCATCCACAAAACACTTAGATACTAATAAATTATTACAAATTTACTTTAAATGTACTAATTTAAAAATAAGAAAAGAAATTCCCCAGGGACTAAAAAACAATGGAACAAAATTCTGAAACCAGAGTGATAAATAAATACTAAAGCTGTGCTACCTCAGGGCAAAATGGATCCCAGGACTTAGGGCTGAGTGTCAAAGGACAGCCTATGGGAAAAAGCACATGGAACTTTGATCCCCAAAACATGGGAGGAGGAGGGTGTAAGTGAGGATGCCCCCTGTCCCCAACATGAAGATAGATAGCTGACTAGAATCCCTTTCTCAGTAAAGATATGGATATTAAAAACATCCTCCTGTCTGTAGCAAGGAGAACCAAAGAAGAAACCTGTGTGTCTGCCGCAGTTAACAGGTGGGAAAGTTACCATAACAATAGAAGTAATAACCTACTCCTAGAACTATGATTATAGGCTAACTCCAGGTAAGTCTATTCATTATGGCAACCAGAGAAAGATTCCAGACAGAGAAACTCCAAGACAGGAATTTGATTTAAAGTAGGCTGTTGATGCCCATTTAAAAAACACACTAATTCTACACCTGAAACAGAAAGAAGAAAGAAAGAAAGAAAGAAAGAAAGAAAGAAAGAAAGACAAAAACAAATACCACTCAGGAAAGAAGATCATCAACTTAGGCTTCTTGGAATATATACAAATTAAGTCCTGGTAAATATAGGCTGACAGTAGAAAGAAAAATTTCAAATACACAAGGAAAAGAGCCACCATGAGTGAGAAAAATACTGAAATCAGAAATAATTAGTATTAGATTTACATCCTCAAGGACTCAGATATTGGAGTCATCAAAAACAAAATATAAAGTGTATACAAAAACATTCAAAGAAATAAATGATGGGCTCTAAAACATGGGCAAAGAATCAGAGACTGTTGAAAATGTTCAAGTAGATTTTCACAAAGTTCCAAAAAAAAAGTAAAAAAGAAAGGAAAGAAAATAGTGGAAATGAAATATATAGAGAAGTTAAAAATTACAGCTGACTAGAGAATTGGTGACCAGGAAATGTAGATGGAAAAAAAACATCACTAAGAACGCAGTAGACCGAATCAAGTTGATGGAAAACATGAAAAAGGTATTGTAAGAGGTAACAAAAGGAAGAGAGTCTGAAGGCATAATTTATTTGTAGTCAGTCACAGAATGAAAGAAGAGAGAAAAGTAGGAAAGGCAATGTTCAAAAAGTTAATTTAAAAAATGAAAAAAGTTAATAAACAAGAATTACTCACAATGAATAAGGAAATCAACTCTAAATTTTAAGAATCTCATGAATTCCAAGTACTGCAAATAAAAAGCAAAGTCAGACCTACACTCATTGTAGTAAACCTGCAAAATAGCTCTTGCCCTCTAACCCCAAATATCTAAAAACTCTCTGAAGGGGCGCCTGGGTGGCTCAGTTGGTTAAGCGGCTGACTTCGGCTCAGGTCATGATCTCGCGGTCCATGAGTTCGAGCCCCGCGTTGGGCTCTGTGCTGACAGCTCAGAGCCTGGAGCCTGTTTCAGATTCAGTGTCTCCCTCTCTCTGACCCTCCCCCGTTCATGCTCTGTCTCTCTCTGTCTCAAAAATAAACAAACGTTAAAAAAAAAATTAAAAAAAAAACGTTAAAAAAAACTCTCTGAAAACAAAATAACGGAAAAGCAATTGGACAGCAGAATTACAAAGATAGTAATTTGGGTAGCCAGAGCATTAGAGGAATGCCTTTACAGTGGCAAGAAGATAATAAAGGTCAACCTAGAATTGGGTAGTCAGAAAAAATTATATTTCAAGGAGGATATAGAAAAGACATTTTTCTCCTAAAACAAGAAAACAAAAAATTAAGTGTTACAACCAAAATAACACCCCGAAGAAACTTTTAGAAGAACTTCTTGGAGAATTTATTGCATGAAAACAAATAAGGATATCTAAAACTTGGAGATACTGGTTTCTGAATCAGTGAGTCTAACTCACGAATGCTGCAAAACAATTCGTAAGAATTAGTTATGTGCCAGACCCGGAAAGATATCATAAGGTTTGAATATTCGAAATAGTCTGTTTAAAGTTACCTAAGGTTAGTAATATTCAAACCATAGAGACTAAAATGAAATCTAATTACACTATTTAGTTAGGTAGTAAATGATTTTTACATAGCCATAATAAGTGTATTAGTCTTCAGTCTGTAGTCCTCCACAGAAACAGAACCAATAGGTGAGCCAATGAATAGATTTATTATAAGGAATTGGCTCACATAATTATGGAAAGGGGAGAAGTCCTCAGATCTGCAGTCAGCAAGCTGGAGACACATGAGAGCTGCTGTGTAGTTTCAGTCTGAGTCCAAAGGCCCGAGAACCAGGAGCGTTGATGGTGTAAGCTCAAGTCCAAAGGCTGGCAGGCTCCACACCCAAAATATTTCAGTTCGAGTCCTGAGGCCAAAAAAGACCAAAGTCACAGCTCAAAGAAGGCAGGCAACAGGGATTTCCTCTTAGTCGTTTTGTTCGATTCAGGTCTTTAATGCATTGGATAAGGTCCTCTAGGGAGGACAACCTTCTTTACACAGTATACCAATCAGGTGTTAATCTCATCCAGAAACACCCTCACAAACACATGCTGAATAATGTTTAACCAAAAGTCTGGGCACCCTATGACCCAGGCAAGCTGACACATAAAATCAACCATTACGATAACATAAAGGCTTTATTTTTAAAATTATTATACGAAACCCAGAAGACTTGACTGTGGTTACAGAACATAATCTTAATAGCATGTACCAAATATTTATGCATCTGTGTTATACTACTGTTACGGCAAAGGCTTTATAAACACTTCTAATTTAAGGTGAGAGAGAAAGGATTTAATTTGATTGCTATCCTGAGACTCCTCTCATATTTCTCAGAAACTTTTTTTCTGAGATTGTTTCCTGTATCATATTATGTGACATTCACTCTAAGTAGAACAGCTTTGGATTGAAAATCATTTACTTGGTGACCCACCAGTGTTTTTCTACTTATGCATGTCATGTTCACTTATATGTGGGTTCCTATATTCTGACCAGAAGACATGTGAATGGGTACAGTTTGGTACTTCAAAGCATAACACCACATTTCCATGTGTGAATTCACAGTCTAAATACAAGAGATTGTGTTTGTCTTTGTGCATATGTGGAAGGAAGATTATAGCATCTAATAAATCTTTGTGCCAGCATATTGCCCATGAATGTGCACCAAGTATACATCTCAGATTTTACTTTCTAAAATGTGTAGTTTGAATACTATGTGCCTTTAATTTTATTTAAAATAAATATAAGCTCATCAAAAATATATGAAGTATTTAAATATATCAAGATGGAAAATAAATATCATCCAAAGTTATATCATTCAAACCCAACAGTATCTTATTTGAAATCATTTCTTTCTTTATCTCCTTCTCACTCTTAACAAGATTTGGGAGATTTTTAACATAGCTTAATTATTCTATATTTACAACTTGGCATCCTGGTTATTATGGAAAATAACAATCTGCTGACATTTTAAAGTACATTCATGCTCAGATCGCACTCAAGACCAATTAAATCAGAATCCCTAGAGGTGGGGTGAGTCATATTTATTTTTTTAAGTGCTCCCTAGTTGATTGTAAAATGGAGCCAGGGTTGAGAGCCACTGGCATAACATACGAGCATTGTCCATGTTGTTAAATAGTTTTCATAAACATTACTTTAAATGAGTGCTTGCATTACACAGACATACTGAAATTTATTTAAAATTCTCTCACTGTTGGATATTTAGGTTATTTTCAACTATATATGTACATATGGATAGATCAAAATATATGTAAATACTTGGGGTGCCTGGGTGGCTCAGTCGGTAGAGCGTCCGACTTCAGCTTAGGTCATGATCTTACGGTTCATGAGTTCGAGTCCTACATCGGGCTCTGTGCTGACAGCTCGGAGCTTGGAGCCTGCTTCAGATTCTGTGTCTCCCTCTCTCTTTGCCCTTCCTCTGCTCTCTCTCTCTCTCTCTCTCTCTCTCTCTCTCTCTCTGTGTCTCTCAAAAATAAATAAATATTAAAAGTATTTTTAAAAATAAAAAGTATATGTAAATACTCCATCTTCCTACATATTTATTATTATCAGAAGATGCAGATGTGTTGACCTTTTGAGAGGAGTTAAGTTATAAAATGGACCTAATACCCTGAGATGACACTTTCTTTTAGTTCTTTTGGCCACTGATTGACTGTAGCTGGGAGCTATAAAGAAAATCAGAAAAACTGAACATCACTGCTAGAATTCATAATTTTGTTAAGAATCTAAAATTGATTAATTATAATTTAAAAAGACTTAAATACATGCTTTGTATGTATTGCTTTGTACATTATATATATAAATGTATATGAAAATAGAAATGATTTTTATTAGTGTAGGGTTATTTTTTGGAGAGGTTATAACCTCAGTCCTTGAGAATTTTGAAGACTAGTAACAACACAATTCATGGAAGCATAATTTATTTTAAGAAATAGAGAAAAATCACATTGTATTTGATTAGGGGGGTTGTGATAAAGAGAGGTATTTTGTCAAAATCCAATTCAGACATCCCTATGGAAAATTAAGACAGTTGGGATTAGATAGTATCCACTTATCCAATTTCTGCCTCACTGTGTCTTTTTTATTTGAATTAATCTGGGTAATGAACACCCAAACCAAATTATTGTGGGTTGATTACCCATGAAAAGTGGGTTAATTGTTTAATAGCCATGGGTGCAAGCGGGTATAGGTATTTTAATATACATAAACTTCTAGTTGGCATATTTGATAGTGGCATAAAATACATATACAATGAAATCAACAATACGGTTTCACATTAAAAGTTGATTAATCTTCTTGTTAGCATAATTTAATTGTCTGTAAAATTGGTTGCTAAATACTGGAAAAATAGTCATCTATTATAATTGCATCTGTTTTAAAAAAAAACAAGAATAAATGAGTGTTTTCTGAGTTCTAAACAAATAAATCTTAATTTTGAGAAAATATTGGAAGAAAAGAGATATTTAGTGCCACTTACAATCAAAGGCAAATGTAACAAATGGTGGTTTCCATTGTCAGCTTAGCTTGTTATCAATCTTGGGTACAGTCAGATGCAGCTATCCACATTCCTATGCAGTTTAAAGTGAAATCTACATAAAAGTATTCAATTTCTAAGGAAGAAGTTGGCATCTAATTGAACAATGCTGGCTAGCATTTACATTCACTGGGCAAGACAAATGGACCCAATCAAGACACACTAGCTATAGCCATGTTTTCTAATTTACTTTCTAAGGTCATTAAGGGGAAGACCTTATTAGAACATAGCTGCCAGAGCCATTATCTTTCGTTCACTTTCAATAAGGGTGCACAGGATTCCAATGAAAAATGCCAGCATTCAGCTCTCCTCTCATGGCAGAAGCAATGGACCCAATTAAAAACTTTGGTGAATGGGTCCATTACACTATGCCCTTTCTGGAGAAAAACAACAACAACAATGGAACACAAGGGAATAACAAAATAACAACAGCAACCAAAAAGGATAGAGAGCAGGAGAGTGAGCATGCTGTATCAGCAGGGAAGCTGCAAGTGTGGGCAAAAGGTTATAATAAAGTTCACAAAGTTAACAATGAAGCCAACCATAAGGCTCTACTTGATTGTCAAATCATCACTAATTTCCTATTTTTTTCCTTGTTTTATTTTCCATCTTTTTTTTTTTTTTCCAGCTTCTACTTGAGTTGATTCCTTTTGCTTCTTATGGTAAACTGGGCTACAGCCTGCCATTGCTTATTGCTCTCTTAAGAAATGAAGAAGTCATGGAGTATTTTTTCCTTTAGCATTAATTTCAGAGGGCAGGTCCCGGTGACAACTGATTCAGAAGCATCATTTTGGCATAGCCCTGGTACCTGCCCTTCAGCTGAATTGTACCGAAAACCAACATCGCAGAAATCTTGATATGTCCAATTTGTGGTGAATCCCAGAGATAACCCCTTTTGCTGTGCTCAGGGTACTCATCCCCTGTTCTCTGAGAGTCAACAAGGTTTAACTTCATCTTACAACTTGCTTTCTTTAAGATGATTCTTGGCTGTGCAGCCCACAGAGACCCAATTACCACGTATTTGCATTCCCTCCCCTCCCTTTCCTCCTTCCCAGGTTATGAAGGCCCAGGGTTCACAGCTAAGTCTCTAGACTATGCCTTGGAGAGAACCAGATCAAGAACTCTTCCCAACTGGCCACGAGGCTAAATCAGAAACAATAACAGCAATCAACACCTACAAATGCTGACACTTGAAAGGAACCAGAGACTTCTAAGAGGATGAAAGAGGTGGTCACTGGGGAGCTGCAGTTAAATTTCACCTAGAAAAACAGAAAAACAAAGCACCAGAAAAAAGCAAGAACAGGCTGAATGTGCCTGGGAGTTCATAAACCTTACCCAAGGCAGCGGCATGGTCAGAGGAGGCCCCGGCTTCTCAGCTCTTCTCCTCGCTGCATACTAGCCAGATGACACTCCTATGCTACAAGATGTATTCCCAGTTGTACATATTAATTTTGATGCTTGCCTAGAGCCACAGTTTCTCATTCTCTGTCAACCAGTGTGGTTAATTATGTACTGTAATATTTAAATTACAATTCTGATTATTTTTGAGAGATAATTAGACTATGAAAGAGAAGGAGACAGAGTTGCAATGAAGGTTGTTCAGAAAATTCTGGTGATAGCAGGAAGACAATATATTCTCCCAGAAGGAAGACTCATTTGTGGCACAGTTGGGCCACAGGGAGACTGCAATGAACTCTTTGGAACCATGCATTTATATTAATTAAGGAGGGGCCATCTGGTTCAGACAAAAAAAAAAAAAAAAGAAAATATAAAATGCAATCAATTCTAGTAGATGACTTATGAAACACTGAGTTACATGTGCACTTCCCCAGTAATTTCTTGTCCTCTATCTTATCCATCTCTTGACTTCAGAACTTCTATTTTGCCCCAAACATAAAAAGGACTTCTTACCTTGTCCCTGTTCTTCATTTACTTGCTTTTGATACAAAATCTTATTATTAATATACAAGTACTTCATTGTTTCACTGTCTCTTATGGTATCTCTTCCAAATTACCATGAAGTATTGGATAAGATAGAGTCTGGTGGATACTTGGTCAATTTGTTTTCCAACAATGGAGCTATTCATGTAAATTTAACACATGCATTTGTGTAATTATTGGACCTATTAGTAGATGGATCTGTGCCAAGTAGGGAATAAATATTCAATTAAAAGAAATTAGCTCTTAATGTGTTTTTCTGGCAATATCAAGGACATATTTGGCATGAGGCAGTAACTTATTTTTGTTTTAAAATCTGTTTCCACTAATTTTTTACACACAATAATAAAGCCAAGTAGACCTAGTCAAGTCACATAGTCAAAGAATGACACTCAAGAACTAAGGCACACTCCAGGGTGCAACACTATCCCCGCAATTTTTTTGCTTCTTTTTCCTCTTCCCTTCCTCTTTCAATACTTTCTTTCTTGTTTGTTCTTTCTTTCTTTCTTTCTGTTTTTCTTTCTTTCTTTCTTTCTTTCTCTTCCTCCCTTCCTTCCTTCCTCCCTTCCTTCCTTCTGTAAGCATCTGAGTAAATTTTGTGTTATTTCAGGCACAAGTTTAGGTCCTGGGGAAACAAACAAAACAGGCATAGTAATAAGAGAAACAAATAATTGTGGTCTCATCCAATGTAATGAATGGTCTCTCACATGGATTTCAGCCATGTTAAATATAATTGGTGGTGAACACAATTAAGTAGGTAATTCTAGTAGTCTGTGCTTCCAGGAAGCTAAGCAAAGGCCATATCACCATAAGATAATGAGCACAGAACCAGAAAAGTAGTCTCCAACAACTTGTATTATCATAGAAATCAACTAGATTTTCTGAAAACTAATATTTTAAAGTATTGGTAATAGCATAACATAATGTGTAAATAGTGCTAGCTTTGGTTTCACACAGATTTGGGTTCTAATATCAGAGTCAATACTTACTAGTGGTGTGACTTTGCATACATTACCTAATTGGTCTAAGTTTCAATCTTCTTATTAATAAAATGGGATACAACTGCGTTGTTCTGAGGATTAAATGACATGAAGTATGTTAAGGGCTTACTATAACAACTGGTTCATAAAATTAATAACTATACTATTATTTATATTATGATTATTATCACAAAATTGAAACAGCAGTTCTACTTGTCAAAATCACTATCATACACTTCCTCCATGTGCATAAATAGCTACCCAACAGTGGTTTTCTCAACAGGAATCCAATCCAATATAACTTGAGAGAGGTAGACCCATCTGTTCTCTTAGTTCTTAAAAGGACACTCAAGATTCCTTTAAATGCAGGGTTTGGGAATACAGTAATGCCTTTAATGGTTAAATAGACTCATGACTAAATCAATACTAATGCAAAGAAAAAGGGGTGTGTGACCGGAAGCAGGAATGAATGTAATCTTTACATCCCATTGATTATAACTGTATTCACAAAGAGCAAAGGAGGTTGTTGGTTCTTTTGAAGTGCCTAGGTTAGCTTCTATCTAACCAATCGGGGATAATCTCTTGCTCCATTGACCTTTGTAAAATGATTTCCAGGAAAAAGCTCAAGTCCCTAGGCAGTACTTACTACATGCCTGTCTGTTATCTAGAAAAAAATAACAATCAAGAGTCTCAGAAAAATTAAGAAAAAATAACATAAGCTTTCATGACTTTTATAAAAGATGATTCCAATCAATTCTCACAATAATAAAATAAATTGTATTGGAAGCATTTGGAGCAATATGTATAATATCTGTAGTATTGAATGACCTCATAAAAATATCTTAATGCCCAGTGAGAGGTAGTTACCTTCACTGGAGTTATTATGGAAGTTAGGACAGTATACTAACTTGATTATTCTTTCCCTAAATATCCTGTTTCCTGTTAGCAATTGAATTATACTTTCTACTTTAAAATGCCAATCTTGTATAGAAAGTTAGTTCCTAGGGGCGCCTGGGTGGCTCAGTCGGTTGAGCGTACGACTTCAGCCCAGGTCATGATCTCACGGTCTGTGGGTTCGAGCCCCGCATAGGGCTCTGTGATGATGGCTAGGAGCCTGGATCCTGCTTCGGAGTCTGTGTCTCCCTCTCTCTCTGCCCCTCCTCTGCTCATGCTCTGTCTCTGTCTCTCTCTCTCTCAAAACTACATAAACATTAAAAAAAATTTTTTTAATTAAAAAAGAAAGTTAGTTCCTTGAGATCTTAAAACACTCCCCAAACAGACAGCATGGATTCCAACAACTGTAATCTATATATTCTATGTCTATAAATTGTGTTTGTTCTTACAACTCTGTTTTAAAAAGGAAGATAGATTTAAAAAGAAAAGAAGAAGAAGAAACGGAAATACATACCTACTATTTTTTCCAATCACCAAATGCAAAAAGTCAGTTGGAAACAATGCAAATTACAAATGTCTCAACGCATAGTCTACAAGCAGGTATAAGAACACCACATCTTAGATAGCTTCTTCTCATGATGTAAGACCTAGAAATATCTGCTGCCATGTGATAAGCCCTATCAGACTTAGTATAGAAAGTCTATCCTTACCACCTAACCAATAATGCAAAAAATAATAATAATAATAAATACCAGTGTTTCATCTTGGAAACAACCCAATTGAATTATTTATCAGTACACTGAAGGCTTGTAGAATTGATATCAGCTTCTTGAATGAGGGAGTATGAGGCATTTGAAAAAGAAAAACTTTCTCATTTGTTGTTTCTTGGGTGAAAATCCTAGCTACTAATTTGTCAATTGAATCACTGACCAGATAGTTTAGTTCTTTTGCATGCCTTTGTTCTGGAGTGAATTAAATAATCCCTTTTCTGGTAACAGAATTTTAGCTTCTTCCCAGGAGAGCTACTAGGCGATTAGGAGGAATTTAGGGTAACATATTACAATGAATGTCATAAATATCTCACACTTTTAATTTCGTCTTAACAAGATACTTAGTATCTGTTGATTATAAATCAATTGAATATTAAAAACACATTTATTGAAAATTTGACCACTAAGAATAAGAATAAGAAATAAGATTGAGTAGGTAAATTATTACATAGTTTTTAGCATTGTGTAAATAAGCCTGAGAAGCAAAAAAAAATCCCTATTTATTCAATAGCAGCTATTTTTATTTGAAGGGTTAGAATAAATACAGTCATCTTAGTACAGTATGTTAAAGACCAATAGAATATTCAAAGCATATTAAGTGAGATTTAGTAACCATAAATTTGATATGTGTCTATGATATAGCTGCTCATCTTCGATAAATAGGTTTTTAATAAGCAGTTGGTATTTATTCAACAAAAGCAACTGTTACAATGAATAAATTAAATGCCTATTTAAGACACTTCATTCAGCATAAAGAGGTAGTACGATGTCCCTATGGTACCAGAAATGATCGTGTTAATACTGGAGTGAAGCCAGTGCTCTAATACCCCGTTGTCAGTGGGAAGCACGTCACGCTCCACACTGCAGCATGACCAGCATCACACAGCATGAGGAGTCACAGCCATGAACAATCAATCCAGGAATTTTGACAAGATTCTGTTGGCTGAAATCATTCCAATCCTTAAACATCAGCCAAGAGTACATGAGAAAGAGAGCAGGTCTCCATTGCTTTTCAATGAGTCTGGAAGAAAAGGACTTCGATGTTTACTTTGATTTTATGGCTGCATGCTCTCCAGTTATCAAATATGCCACTCAACCTAGAAGGTGATTTACCAACTCACCACTGGCACGTGTATGCGGTTTAGTTATCATGGGTGCTGCTTCACTAGCCCCGAAGTAGGAGGTTTCTGGAACTATTATGGGCTCCATTGGTATATTTCCAGCTGATTCCCCAGTATCTTTCAGTTTTTTCATATTGTTTTTACAGAAAAATCATATACTTTGATAATTTAATGTTGTCGCTTATTATACTATGATGGGCTTAAATGATAGAGAAGAATTGTGTTGACTATCAAATCTCTCTCCAACCAGCAACACCTACCTTAAATAGATGTATTTTCCGACAGTACCTTGTTGGTCATTCAAGTTTAGGTGAATGGATAGCTTGCATGTCATAAGCAAAGATGATTCTGTTCTTATTTACATTTCATAGTAACCATCTTATATAACAACTTAGTGTTCATATTCAATTATTAAAATGCTGCTTTCTTCCTCTGAACAAGAAAGTCATTATAAAACAAAATGTATTTCTATTCATCATTGTCTTTTCTTACTTCTGGCTACCACAAGGTATTTTGCCAACTTTTCTATATGCAAAATGAAACTGCATTAAGAAGATTCCAGAGATTGTAGGAGCATTGTTCTTAAGTAGCTCCAGCCATCTATTACGTATCTTGTCAGTGAAATAAATCATGGCCTTTCCTTAACTAACTTGCCAAACCTAAAATCATAAGCTTGTACATAACCTAGTGTATTTTTTTAGTCAGGGATTTGCAATATAATAAACACAAAGACAACATGAAAGGATTCATTTCTAAGTTCTTTAAATCCCAGGATTTTAATTCTCAGGAAGCTGAAAATTTTTTGAAGGCAGATTCTGAGTGAAAAGAATCACAGCAAATTTTGTGGTAAGGAACCTAATAAGCAACAGTGATCTGAGTCTCCAGGCTTAAGGGAGGAGTCAGACACACTAGCTAATGTTTTTTGGATGACCACTTGATTCAAATTCCTAGAAGAAAGAAAGGAGAAGCCTGACACGCTGGATCAAACAATCACTCTATGACTCTCCTCCTCCTTCTCTCCGCTTCTATCCATTGCTTCAATACTTATTAACCTTTGGGATTTTCTCTCCTAGAAACTAGAATTCTAAATAGAAACTAGTGTGTGTGTGTGTGTGTGTGTGTGTGTGTGTATTATTTTATATATGTATCCCCAATTTATTTTATCTTTTGTTTCCTATCATCAAAAAGAGTAACACACACACACACACACACACACACACACACACACTTGAGATAAGGGAAGAAAGAAACCATTGATAACATTGAAAGGCCTCCAATAAACAAAACTTATCCCTCTTCCATCATTTGTTGACAGTGTGAAAAATAAAGTGAAAAATAAAGATGGAGGCTATAGTAGGCAGAATTCTACAATGATACTCAAAATCTCCAGGACTCCCTTCTCATAGTGAACATGTACCGCATAATCTCAGGGACTGTGAATATGATTGATTTCACTCCCATGCCTAGGTCTAGTTATATGGCACAGTTGACCTTGAAACAGGGAGATTATCTAGGTAGGCTTGATATAATCAAATGAGCCTTGTAAAAGCAAAAATTTTGTCTTGGCTGGTCACAGAAATCAGACATTCAAAGTAGAAGAAAGATTCTATTTGCCGTTGCTGGCTTGAAGATGGAGGGGGTCGTGGATGTGGACAGAATGTGGATGGCCTATAAGAACTGAGAGCAACACTCAGCTGAAAGCCAACAAGGAAACAGGGACCTCAGTCCTACAGCAGCAAGGAAATAAATTGCCCCTATAAGACGTTAGCATAAGTGAGTGCTCCATGCACAGATGAGAACAGTAACACGAGTCAACATCTGGATTTCAGTCTAGTGAGATCCTAAGCAGAGTTCTCACAGAAACTATGAGAAAAGCAATTTGTGTTGTTTTATACCTCTTCATTTCAGGTGATTTGTTACAAGTTAATAGAAAACTAATAGAGAAGTAAAAACACCCCTTCTACTATTGATAGACATTACATTGGAGAAGTTTGACTGTTGTGAAAGCCAGATGGACTTAGTCACTGATCTCCAAAATTTGAGTCATTTGCTAATCCTGTCACAGGCAACATTGGGCTGGAGCAGGCCTTCACGGAAGGCAGGTCCCCTCCAAAGAGGAAGAAAGGTGGAGTTAGTCTGAAAATTTTAGCTATTTTTCCCAAATTGACTGATCAGTTACATCATCCCACCTTTCCAGAGGCATAGCAAGTAAAACGTTAGGGACTCAGACTTATACTAATTGAACTTTTTTCACTGGAAGGAAATATTAAGAACAAGGAAGAATTCTCTTTTAGTAAAAAGAAAGAGGAAGGGAGAGAAGAGAGATATGGAGGACAGGGGCCTGTCTTACTCATCTTAATAACTACTACCTGCACTCGGTTGAAAATCATTGCTCAATAAAAGCTTATTAAAAGAAAGGTTGAATAGGTGAATGAATTATTAATATATTTTCTTTTAAACTTAGAATAATAACATTTCACTTGACAACAGGAACGCCAACATTATATACCTAGGTATGCATTGGTATGCATTATGCATAGAAGCCTAATAAAGTCACATGAACACAGACTTGAAACCATACACCCATGTTAAGAAACTACCCAGCTAACACCTTGAGAAGTAACTTCAGCTCTATTCTTTATCTGCACATTAAAGCCAATACGAACCCGTGGGATCGTTGGAAAGATGGAATGAGAAAATCTAGGGATAGTGCTCAGCATGGTGCTTACCACATAATAAGTGATTACTAAATGGAAGTCATGAATCATTTCTGAACCGGTTCTTCAAAGTTTATAGACTCAGACTTTCCTTTAAAGTACACCATCAGCGCAGACCTTAGCAAGTGTAAAAATTGATGACACTCTGTGGCCGCCATCCCCAGGTGGTAGTGAAGTGTTTCAGGCTTTGTGAATAGTATACCACATATACTTCAAAATGAAGCTTCAGAATTATCCTTGGGACTGTAAGGAAACATGGAAAATTATATATCTCCACTTTGGACCATCTACCTATAAGTGATATTCATCACCATTGTCAAAGCCCATTGGCCATGACTAGTCATATGACTAGTGCATATGCTCAATGGCATAGGAAGCTGTGAAATGTAATCTTCTATTAGCCCAGGGAAGGGAAGATATCAGAAGTATTGATGTGCATTAATAATCTCCCACATCAAGTTTCCTGTACTTTATTGGCTGTGGTTCTTCTATTACAGCCCAATCCTTGAAGAAAACATCTAGACCTTTCCTTCCTGGACAAGAACCTGAAGTGACAATAATTCTCTTCACTATTCGTGTTCTGAACACCAAAATGCAATGGCACAAATACTGGAATAAAGGAATACGGGAAACATTTCTTTGCTTTTAGAAAATAAGTTCTGAAAAACACACACACACAAAACAGAATTTAATGTGGTGAGTAGAACAACTGCTAAACTTTTGGTTTTGTTGCTAGAAGCATAGTGCCCAGAGACAGCAGTTCCGGTCTTGCTCTTCTTAATATTAGTCAAACCACGGTTGTATTAGGTTGTTGCGTTCTGGGCAATTCCCTTAGATGGGGATAAAGACAAACTGCAATGCATTCAGAGAAGAATAATCAGAATAGTTATAAAATTCCATGCTAAGTTATGTGAGCAAAAATCGAACTGAGAGATGAGGACACATAGCCAGGAAATGAACACCCCTCAGGCAGGACA
Source organism: Lynx canadensis (assembly GCF_007474595.2). Taxonomy (NCBI): domain Eukaryota; kingdom Metazoa; phylum Chordata; class Mammalia; order Carnivora; family Felidae; genus Lynx; species Lynx canadensis. The sequence continues at coordinate 66,209,657 of NC_044310.1, read as the reverse complement.
TGATTGCTGTCTTCAAATATTTGAAGGGTTGTCATGTGGGAGAAGCATTACACTTGTTCTGTATAACCCTAGGGTATAATGAGAACCAGTGGGTGGAAGCAAAAAACTAGACCTAATTTGGTTTATTTTAAGGAAGATCTATCAGAATCAGACCACAATGCATTAAGCTGCCTCAAGAGGTAGTAATTTCCTTGCCAGAAAAAGAGTTTAAGCCAACTGATAAACACATGAAAGGGACATAGCAGAGAGATCGTAAGCATGAGACTGGGCAAATATCTTCAGGTAGGGTAACCATAAATTTATCATTCAAACCCAGACCAAAGTAAAAAGGAGTGCTATTAATTGTGCCAAAAAATAGGCATAAACTATCTTGAGATAGTTTATAGGCAAACTATCTTATATGGGCCATCTACATTTAGGGTTATCTTCCAACTCTGAAATTACTTTTCATTATTTCTTAACATTAAAATATCGACAACAGTTTAATAATTTATATTCCTGAGTATGTTCATAAAACAAAAGATTTTTGAACAGTCTGCTGTGGATTGTTTTTTGACATTGTGCTAAGCCAATGAGAGATGTTTTGAGCATGTTGGCGTCTTTGTTATGTAGCTTTAAATCTCATTGTGCCGGTGCCTTCATAGAGGATCTGGTTACAGGTAAGGTTAGTTCAGAATACAACCATACCTCAAAATGCATAGCATATATTTATCAAGCCATGTGAAAGAAAATGTCATGGTCCCCCAGATTTGTCCACAGGCTGAACTAGTTAGACAAGAAGTTGGGTTAAGTGCTACAGTGAGCCAGGTACTACGCTAGGTACTACACACTGAGTTCTGACAGCACTCATATGAGGTGAGCGTTATCACTTTGTCAGGTAGGTATTATTGTCTCCATTTGAGAGACGAGAAAACCAAGTTTGAGAGAGGTTCCGTAACTTGTCCAAGGACGTAAACGTAGTAAGCGGGAGAATTAAAATTTGAATCCATATCTGTTCACAGGTATGCACTTGCACCACTCCAGGCTGTCAGCATTGTATCACAACATTAAGGACCCAAAAGAGGGTCTGATATTTGAATAAAGCAGTTAACATTCATATAGCGTTTTAGAATTTCTATATGACTTTTATTCATTCGTTATCGAGTTAGTTCCCTAACTTTTAAGCATCTACTAGGCTCTAGGCATTAACCTAGGCACCGGGGATGCTAAAACAGAATTAATTCTACTAAGGAAAGAGTGGAATTACAGCCAGATGAGAAGAAGTGTGAATTACCGGTAGCCTAGTTTGCCCATATCCAGTCTAAAAAAACAATAGGAATATGAAATATATGTGAGAATTTTCCCTTAGCTGAGAAATGGTTGGGTAATGGATCAGAGGAGAAAAGAGGAAATAAATAAATAAATAAATAAATAAATAAATAAATAAAAACAAGCTCTAAATTGCAATATGCAGAAGATGTCTCTAGCATAGTGGGGAGCATGGGCTGGATTCAGAAAAGAAGGAAGTAAGGAGAGAAGGAAGGAGGCCTTTGATGTGGTCCATATGTGAACTGATCTAAGCTACTATAGTGTTGGTACCTGGTGGTACCTGGGCGGAAATGTATAGGAAAACACATATTTCATCCTCATAACAAATATGGAATTAATGAGTGAATTAATTAATTAATTAATTAATTCCACCTACTATGGGTTCAAATCCTGCATTACCAAAGGTCACATAAATTCCAAAGCCTGTGCTCCTTCCTCTCACTGTACCAGGAATGGTTGTCAGAAGCAATGAATAAACTGCATAATAAAGGATTGGAATGTGACAAATAAAAGTGAAAGGGCCCATTCAGTGTAGGCTTTGTGCAGATCACTAGGGCATTTTGAGTGAGAACCCTAACATTTCAGTCTCTTCTCCTTTCCTTCCCACCTCCCCCACCTCCTCATTTTCTGTAAAATTACAAATAAAGTAATGAGCAGCAGACAGGGATTTCAGTTTAGCTAAACTGAAACAAGAAGGCCGAAGGCAAGAAAATCATTCTTTAACATGTTCCAAGGAGAAATTCCAAAACAGAATGAAATATTTCCTGGTGTAAAATGCCCTCAGTGGACTGAAAAATTTCCTTGGAACCCAAGACAACAGGTAAAGTCTGTTCCTCATTAGCTTGTGCGATAATGACCCAATCTTACATTTTCTATTTCTTTGGAATTCATTTGTTTTCATTACATCAGGTGGTTGTTATTATGATGTGTTAATGGGCTTCAAGCAGGGCTGTCCTCTGTGACTCAGACTCTGATTACTAAAATGAGAGTTTTGATATTTCTTATTATACCAACTCAGTTTGCATTCCAATTGTTAATATCCTTGTCTACCAGAATAGTGCTCTGAATTTCAAAGGCGTGCCAAGGACAGAAAGCGAGAATTTTATTTTTATTTTCCACTCTAGATTCCCTTCATCTAAAAGTTTGTCTTCCATGACTTTAGCACCATATTTCAATTCTTTTACGTCCTGGCCTCATTGCTAAGATCTTTTAAAACATTTTTTAAACATGAAAAAAAAACCACTCACAATGTCCCTCTCTTACTTCCCTTTTCCTTTCGAGTTCATATACCATGTTCTAGCATAAATAGCCTTTCCCTGCCTTTGCCGCCTTCGGATCTTATTCCTACAGGAAGAAGCCCTAGTATTGCAGGTCATGACCTTTCAGTTCAAGATAATGGTAATGAACTTCTGTACTCATTACTTTTAAATATAAGTAAATTAGACGGATTGCTCCTAAATATTGCACCTCTTCAAGGGTGAGCCCCCCTGCTAATGCAATATCAATGTTGCTCTTTTTTTCATGTGTAAGGAATAAAAGTCTCGAAGCCAGAGTTCAAACTTAGGGGTCTTTTTATGAGAGTAGCAAGAGAACCAGGGAACTTCTGGTGTGATTCAGACTGGGCTATTTTTCAGAAGCTCATGCTAAATAGATCCTACGAATCGAGCCTTTCCATACTACCCATTCTATTTATCCAAAACCTCCTGATACTGAATGCACACTTCTTTTTACTCTATTCCAACAGAAACAGCGAACTCCTTATTTAACTGGATAATAAATGAACTTTTTAAAATGTCTAAATCTATGTTTACACACACAAGATGAGATCGGTGTTTACCTAAAGGGACCGTCTTTACTCACTAATGTGCACTTCACAATAACCTAAGAAAACAAAAACAACCTTCTCACTCCCCAGAAGATTGTACTTGTGATAATTACAGCAATACTACACAGCTTTGCTTTCCCAGACACTACAGAAATACATTTGGTTGAACACATTTTTGTTCTGTGTCTATAGAAAGATTTCTTTATGTTTTCTTTGGGTAATTGTTAACGTTATGGCCGTTTATACCACAGGACTTGAGGACAAGGCTTGCATTTCCGAGGGTCCCAGCTTTTGCTGATGTCTGCCACATGTTGGTTTACCTTGGTTATTTCCCTCCACCTCCCCCGCCCCCAAAACATCCAGCATCACAGATGGCATTTTATAGACAGCTATTTTGGTGTAAGTGTGGGTGTTTAAGCTTGCATTCAGCTGAGGACAGAAAATGTCATGAGGGCTTTGTCCTCCAAAGTGCAGTTACATTGTTGCTTCCCTTTAAAGCTAATTGTATGTTTCCTTGTCACTGATTAAGTAGATGTCCTGAATGTGTCTGTAAGAAGTCCTTTCTAGTTTCTCCTGTTTGTCTAGGTCAGACTGCAATTGTAAGGACTCAGGACAGCAGCTATTTTGAGATCTTTATAATCTGAGATCTAGAAGAAGCTGAAACACACCAGGACAAAAATTATAGACATACACTAAGAGCAAAATGTAAGCTATTTTGCTAACAAAAATATTCATTTTCATATACAGAGTAGTTATACCTATGACTATTTCATTGGGTGGAATCCAAAATGTGACTGTCTACCTCATGATATAATCTTTTCCTGAACTGAAGAATGCAAACAAATGAACAAGACAAAAGGAATATTTTTACGGTATTTTTAGCCTAGTGACCCAATCATTATTGAACAAATATGTTGTAAACAAATGACAATTACAGAAATCAAGGGGGTTATAGTAAAGACGATATCATTAATTTGTCTGCCAAAGAAATATTCTTATTGTTTAATGACATCTTTAAAAATTTAGCCCTTTCCACATAAAACCAAGAAAATTCAAAGAAAAACAGGCTACAGGAAAGAAGAAAAGTAGACAAAAAGTGAAGAAAGAAGATATCAAAGATTATAAACCATCCGTGGCCGGCTTGTCAGCAGAAGTTACAAGTAGCCACTAAACAATAAATATATAGTCACAAACTCAGATGCTTATGGGGCAGGTAAATAACATAAGTGAAGGTGGAAGTAAGGTGATTTAAGTCATGATCCTGCAGCACTTATCATTTAAATTCATAAGACTATCCTTTCCTCCACAAATAAACATGCTCTCTTATTTTTCTTGTGCACTGCATGTGATTTTCTCACTTTTGATAGAGATATGGGGGCAAGGGGGTATTTCACTTACCTCAATGCCGGGTAATAGGAGTGCAAGTGTGCTGATAAGCGGTGGTGCTTGGCAATAGACCCCACCGCAGAGTTCGGGAAACATAAAGCACAGCTGCTAATTCAATATTTTTTTTAAAGTATAGAAGATTGTAAATTCACCATGGGCAGAAACATCCGTTATCCATCCACAAGGTTCACTCTAGGGCTGGACCCGGAGAAGGCATTCATCAAAAGTTTATAGAATGTAACTAATGTTTACAAATATAAAGAAGAGCCAGTGACGGGATAAACTGGAAAGGCTCCTCAAAGAATGAGAGATGTAGGGAAATGATAAAATCAGGTCCCTTTCCAAACTGTAACATATGAAAACTGTTTCCACTCATAGAGCATGTGTGCTTGAGTATGTGTGTATTTACTTGTGTGTCAACATTTACCTACAGAAAGCTTCATATCCGGGGCCACGTGGCCACAAAGTCACACTCATCGGGATAATACGGCAGCTTGGTTAGGGGGTAAGGCCTGGAAGGAAAGAGCTGGATGGTGCATAATGACAACTTTATGCCGCCTGCCCTCATCCCCATATCAGTGTTTTGATACAATAATATGTACGCCCATAATGTGTCACTAAGGAAGTCTGAATTATGCTCCCTGGATGAAGGTTCAATGAACAAAGAAATGAAGAATGCATTGTTTAAACACCTCGAGTTAGAATTGTAAAGGCTCAAAGTAGAAGGGAAATAACCCTGGTACTCCTGAAAATTTTTGCACAAACTCTTTCGTGTCTTAATGGCCCAGGTTAGCAGAGGTTTGTGTAAAGTGACCCTATAGATATCGTCTCTCAGCAAGTCTTGAGGGATGCTAGTGTTTTGTTTGAGAGAAGAGTAAAGCTCAAGTCCTTACCCAATTACATCTAACATTTTACCTTTGAAGACTTCCATTATATGTGAAATAATAGTCTGTCTTATGTTGTCCTGAATAGATAGAAGAAGTGTGCAAAATTATTATTAAACCAACTTTGCAGGGTCAAGTGAAGTAGGAAAACAAGGTACTTATCTACACAAATCAGTTAAAAAAACTTATATTTGTTTATACTACGCAGATTTTGAGGAAGCATTATATACTTGTAAGATTGACCTCCATACTCAATTTTTCTTAGCGAGATGAGAACCCACCTTCATATTCTTCTCTAAATTTCTTGATTTGTTTGAATTACGAGGGGTATTATCACCAGATCACTTAACTACACATATTTTAATTATTTTATTTGATGCGTACACATTATTCAGGAAAGAAAAACAGCCTCCTTCCCAGTGAACAACTGATTAGCTAATTAATAAATTACTTCAACAACCATTTACTAGATAGCTAGCATGGGTCAGGCATTGGGTGCTTGTTGGCAACGTGAAGACATTGGTCCCTGCTTCCTAGATCCACGGAGAGCTCTGATTACTTGTTCACATTACAGTTGGTAACATTGTGATTTTTACTCATCTAAATGATTTCTTTATTCTACAGATCTATTCTTTGCACCCCTTGTTTATAGCATGCCTGTACACCATAAACTCTTAAATTATTTTTCATCTTGGTGTGGAGGAAAACATACAGTCCCATAAGGTAAGATACTTATTTGCCTCTCAGATTTATAGCCCTACAGAATTTTTGGAGCACACAGTATTCCTGTGCTGGGGAATTTTGTTATCTATGTTTCATTAATATTTTTAGCAAGATCATTGCCTCCAAATTTGACAGGAGTTAAGCTATATTTGTTTTCTATAGGGCACAAAGTGAAATTTGCAGTGGAAATTGATAGCATCGTTCTGGTCAATTAATAATTGATCAAATTTATATACACAAACAGTTTAAAACAACGCAAAACAAACTAAGGGTGCTACACCACTCTTCTGATTCCTTCTTCAATTGCTTGCCATCTGTTACTAGATAAGAAGAGAAGGGTGCTTCTTCCATTCTAAGATAAATGATCTTCAGTATTCATTTCATAATCTAAGTGGAAAGTTTGAGGTAGAAAAAGAGAATAACAGAATAAAAAGCCTATAGCCCCTCTTCCTATAAATAGTGGTTCTCAGGCACAGCATGATTTTGCCTATAAATATATATATGTTATATAATATATATTATATAATATATATAATATATAATAAATATATATTTATTAATTTAAAAATTTAATAAATATATAATATATTATATATATATCCCCAGAGAGAGAGAGAGAGCGCAAGTGTGAATGGGGGAGGGGCAGAGGGAGAGGGAGAGAAAGAACCTTAAGCAGGCTCCTCCACACACAGTGCACCCAGAGCCCCATGCGAGTCTTGATCTCGTGACCGTGAGGTCATGACCTGAGATCACGACCTGAGTCAAAATCAAGAGTCCACCCTCAACTGATTGAGCCACCCAGACCTGTTTGTCTACCAATGTAAACAACTCGGGGATAGTGGCGTAATACTGTGCATGAGAAAAATGGGCACTCTTTAGCAGTAGCTCATAAACAGGGATAATCATTGCAGGTTAATACTTCTACCAATTTGGGCATTTTTTTTTCAAGATTTCTTGAAAAGTGCTTTGTAGATTTGTACTTCTGTGGTTCTACCTAACAGCTAGATTTTAATCCTAAATCTCCTACAAACTAGATTATATCAACTGGTGAGGGTTGTTTTGCTTTGTTTTGTTGTTGTTGTTGTTTTTTAATTTATTCATGGCTTAGTTTAATGAACAGATAAACCACGTGATCTCTAAAGCTACTTTTCAGATCTCTGAATCTACATTTTATTGCTAATTTATTTGCCAGATCATAACAACATGTATTATTTTATCGTCTTACTATGGCAGCCAGTTCACCTTACCTGACTTTATGGGGAACTGCCTCAGAGAGGGGTTAGGGAAAGTATTAAGATACTTTCTTAAAAAACAAAACAAAAAACAAAACAAAACAAACAAAAAAACCTTGGACCAGTTTCCTGGCCATAAAATGCATTGGTATGAATCTTGAACCTGTGACTAATTGTTTCCAGGGGCCAACATTTTATAAAGAGTGGAATATACTAATGAGATATTGTTCTAATTCCATAGTTATCATGTTTTTCTGTTTTCCAAAGGGTTAGTCAAGCACTAAGACATCTTGTTCATTGTAAAACAAAACAAAACAAAACAAAACAAAACAAAACAAAAAAACATTAATTGCTTACTACCAGAAATAAATTTACTTTATTTTTTGCCATTTCTCTCTAAAGTACAAACATTTTTTTTTTCCAAAATGCATTTGGCATGTGACAACTTTAAAATGTATGAGATCAACTCCTTCCCATAGATACCTTGCATGGTGCTCTTATAAGTAATATTCTCTTACACAGTTGAAGTCCCAATTAATAAACAGTGTAGTACTCGACCCTCAAACCTCTCCCACGATGCAATCTACTACAAAGATTCTCACTGTACAGTGTCTTGAATAACTGAACTCATCATAAGGATTACAACACAGAAGTGAACTCTCCATAAATATTAAAAATTATCTAGCCCTCACAGATGTTCACTCTGCTTATTATCTGCAAACTTTCTGGATCAAATGTTCAATATGAATATGTTAGTATCCACCACAGATTGGTTTTGGCAGGGTATATGTTGATATCAGCAGGAAATAAATAGGAAAACATTAAAAGGTATAAAACTTTAAAACAATAGCTTAAAGGTGTTTTATAAACTACAGATGGCTTACACCATTTAAGCAAATATTTGCTGTGGGATGAGAAACAGTCAGGACTGGGAAAAAAGGAAATCATTTGAAAATAATGTCTCCCATGCAATATGTTGTAATTAAAGCAGAGATAAGCAATGTGGAAATTGCCTCTTATTATCTCTCCTCATACTATAGGAGAGATGAAGTATGCGAGGATATATGGGCATAGAATCAGGAAAAAATTGAAAAAATGTTCAAACAAGTAATTTTAGAATTCTAAAATGGGATTCCTTTATTAATGTAATGCCAGATACATATGCATACACACCACAACACCCAAATACACTTAACCCCACGCACCTACACAAACCAGCTTTGACTATTTCCTTTGCAGTTACTACTGTTGGTTAAAAACTTTTTTTTTTTTTTAAGGTGAGGGTAGAAAAAAAGAATAAAAATGAAGCGTAGGGACACTGGGTGGCTCAGTGTGTTGAGCTTCCAACTTTTTCCTTCGGCTCAGGTCATGATCTCACGGCTCGTGGGTTCAAGTTCTGCATCAGGTTCTGCGCTGGCAGCACGGAGCCTGCTTGGGATCCTGTCTCCCTGCCTCTCCCTGACTCGTGCTCTCTCTCTCCCTCCCACCCCACCCCCTCTCTCTCTCAATAAATAAATAAACTTTTTTTAAAAATGAAGCTTAGTTTCAAGGCAGATGGAAGCTGAAGGCTGAACAAGTCAAGTCGGCAGCCTCAACAGCCTTCCTCCTCCAGAAATACTTCCGGAGTTGGGCAAAGCACCCCACACTTATCCCTCCTCTACTGCTGAATGGGTAGATCAAAATGAACCGAAGCCTTCCCATTCTAGGTTGTGGTCTCCCCAGTGCTCAGAAGGCGAGCAGCACAGAGCACTGAGGGCATCATCAGGGTGTGGTGGGAGATGACTGTTGGGGGTAGGCAAAGGAGAAAAGGTGCCAGTTCATGGATGCTTTCTTCATTCACAGCTGAACTAGGTACTGGCACTGGACTAGAAGGCACCCTTGCTCCAAGTATTGTCTCTGTAAAGTGACATTAAGCTCTGTTCCCTAATAAAACTGTACAATGTTTTTAGAATAATTAAGGAAGTCTGGACTTTGTAGTAAAATCCTGATGAGTTCTCTGTTATATTCATACATTCCTGCCTAAAAAAAAAAAGTTTCTTTTTATCCCTACAATGAGCTAATGCATTATGTATATACTTAGCATTTCTCTGAATAAAGGACTGTTTGTATTAATACATAAAGGAACACACTGTAATACATTAAACTAAATATATGCTTTGGGTGCTGGGGTAGGACAAGGTATTGGGTAAAACATACCTAATGATGCAGAAGCTAATATAACTATCACGAATCAACAGGTTTTAGAAATTATTGCAAAGTTGGGTTAGCATAATATAGGCAAGCATTTTTTTTGGATAAAAACTGAAGTAAAATTACAGAGAAAAACTTTATGTTCCCCCCAAAAGCATCTTTAACAGTTATTTCCACATCCAAATCACCATCTATGACACCCCTCCCATCTTAGATGCCTTCTATATTACTATATATATTGTAACTCTCTTCATCAAAACACTCTCCTCAATATTAAATCTATGTAGCTTTCGGGATGCCTGGGTGACTCGGTCAGTTGAGCATCTGCCTCTTGGTTTTGGCTCAGGTCATGATCTCGTGGTTCCTGAGATGGAGCCCTGAGTTGGGCTCTGGGCTGACAGCTTGGAGCCTGCTGAGGATTCTCTGTCTCCAGGTCTCCCTGCCCCTCCGTCGCTCATGTGCACCCTCACACACACTCTATCTCAAAGATAAATAAATAAAACTTTAAAATAAATCTATGTGGCTTTGATTATTTGCCTGAACCAACCAACCACTGTTGATTCTCCACCTTACAGGCATCCCTATCTTGAAACACTTAATGGAAGATTTACTTAAACATAAAGTTCCCTACGGGCTGCTGTGTTGTAAGCACAGGGGACTTTTACCAAAACACCGTATGGAATTCTGGAAATTGGTCTGATTCAAATGTGATTGATTAAGAAATGGTTCTTCACAAAGTCCTCCTAAAACCCTGGGAATTGGGGGGAAAATATATAACACTCAAGGAGAGAGCACATGCACAAACCCAGGAGGAGCAAGAATTGCCCATCATAAATGGGGGGGGGGAGCAATAAGGACTGGTTTTCATTTGGTTTTAGTCAGCAGAAAAGTCATGACCACCAGAGTGACGATGGAATTATACCTGGACCAAAGAGCAGCAAGGAAGCTTTCAGAAACAGAAGCCTGAAAGAAGAATGCAAAGAATGAAGAAGAGTGGCTGAGGAAAGCAGACACACATAAAGTTCCTGGAGAGACAGTCAACTCATTTTATTGCTTGGGGAGCAAAAAAGAAGATACCTCAAATCAAATCAAGTCGTGCGATAGATGTGGGATTTCAATTTTTACAGGTTGATTAGATTCTATTTTCACTGAACCCTGTGGACTTTCTGAGAGGACTTGAAACTCCTTTCAGTGCATTGCAAAATTTCTGTACATGTAAATTTTCTGCAAAGGGATTGCTCTGTATATTAGCCACCAAACAATAGCGTGGAGAGGACAGATGCCACAAAAGATACCGAGTCAAGGGTCTGAACCACGTTTGGGATTCTCCAGCTCCCAGACCATTTGAGTGAAAGGAACACCCCCCCCCACCCCGACCCCGCCACCATTAGCAGTCATATGCTGTTCTGGAGCAGTGTACTCTTCCAAGACTACCCTTCCTAAAGGGTAAATATCCCCCCCCCCAATGTTTTTTAATCCCTTAACACCATGTGCACAAACACAAAAGAGCGAGTGGTTCTGGCCCAGCGAATACTTGGCATAAACTGAGGTATCAAGAGGAACAGAAATTCAACACAGAGAAATGCAAAGCATGGCCGCAATTGAGCCCTCAGGTGAGGGCGCATAGCTCCTGAGGACCTTAGCACCTGTGGCAGGTGCAAGACACCAAATGTCCTCTTGTCCAAGGGACTATAAGCAGATGCATTTGAGGGTCCCGACCGCATGCATGCTAGACAGAACTGTGCGGTGTTTATTAAAGTTGTTATATTACTAGGCACTCAGCGTAGCTACGGGATCAGAGAAACATGCAAGTATAATGCAACAGAGGGAAATCAATTTCTCCCGGGCCCTACTCCATATAAGCCATGTGAATACAAGTGGGGAAGAGCCGAGCAGTGGCAGACTTAGGATTCTGAGCTAGCTAGCCTGTTGAGAGAGGAAGTGTCGTGTGCCACGTTGTGAATTATTATGGCAAGACCCAGGTGGGTAAACGGGAAGTGAGAGGTCTATGCTCTCGGGTTTTCGTTTGCAAGATGACTTCGTCGAGGTCTTTTCAATTTAATCCTAGAAATAAACAACTGCGGAGAGCAAGTGGTGATTGAAAGAGGAAGGAGAAGAGGACTTCAGCGGGCTGTTTCTGAGGAGGCTCGGTCCCCAAGCCCTTTAGGATCTAAAGAGGAGGCCAAGGGTTTTAATTGGATTTTAAATTGTATTAGTAGTCAGGAAAGGGTTAGGGTGCACTGAGGCCTGCTCTGTGGGCACAACAGGCAGCTGTGTTTCCAAGCTGACCTTTATCAGATGGTGGATGTTTACTTCTGTCTGTCACAGAAAAAGGATGAGAAAACACTGCTCCTAGGCCGTGCAATTTTAGTTACAACAATAAAACAGAACGAAAATCCACACTGAGGGTACTCTGCCACCTTGGCTAAACTCCTAAATGAGGGGATGGGGGAAAAAAAAACAACTCAGTAGGGGTCAGGGATGGATGAAAGCTCTATGTGAAGGGAAGGAGGCTGGACGCTCCTTGCCCAGGAACTGAGGAGAGGAAAATCAAGCTCAGGTAAAACAAAAGTAGAGAAACTTAAAATAGGTGGCAAGCAGGCTTTAATTATTCGATAGAATTCAGGGCAGAACTCTGACAGTGGTCTACTTAACTCCCCCTCCAGCTCCCCTTCCCTCATCAAGGTATTTTTTAGGTATCAAAAACTCCAGCACCTTCAGAGACTTGGCTCCAAGGTTAAGAAGGAAATACTACGCTGTACTTTTATATAATAAAGTTCGGCTATATCTCAAACTCTATTTCCTTTTTAATTACAATTTTCTTACCTGAGCCTCAAGTGATTCTAATGTTACCATTAACCCTGGAGGCCCGAGTTATTTTATGTTCAGCGACAAGTATTGGAACTGCAGTTTCTACGTGGGCAATTTCTCCCCTCTGTGAACTTTAACCAAGTGGATAGCATCAGACCAAAGTTCCGAGTTATTCATGCCCTATAGAGAGACAGGTGCCCCAGGGAAAGCTTAGAAATTTGAAATAAACTGAAGATTATATTGCTTCTGAAATATTTGGGCACTGTGGAATTAGAGAACAGACAGCAGAATTTTAAAGTGAGGGGTATTCTAAAACTGGGCTTTTTATAAAAGATGCTTTAGTGCCTATTTTAAAATTTAAACTGTCATGTTGAGCCACAATTTATTTGGAAAGTGTTATTAAGGAGGATCATTAAGAAAAAAATGAAAACTAGACTATTTAGAAATCAGTCTATTTGTATAACTGAGAAAAAAAAGAACTATTTACAAATATTTAAGAATATTGGATAACGATTGTCTACAACTGCATCGATGAAGACAAAGATGGAAAATACAGGGCGCAAAGACGCCCGTGCCAACACTTCACCTGTGGCAGGTCCAGTCCATCTATGCCTCTATGTGTACCAGATATTGCTACCTGGATCATTAAATGGATTTTTCCTTCCTCCTGGGCACATAGCTAGATTTCTCTTCGGAACTCCATGCCCCTTCCCATAGTTAGGAATGACCACAGGACAGCTCTAACCATCAGAATGTAGCAGAAAGGATATACAGTATATTTAGCAGTGACCCCCCAAATACCATTTACACATGATTCTTCCTGGTGGTCGGAATGGAGATATTCCCAATGTGGCCAAATTTATTATAGAAAGTGCTACTGGAAGGTAGAGCTGCCAGAGGAAAAAAAAAAAAAAAAAAGCACCTGGGCAGGTGGCAGGTGGCGCTAGCACTGATATCGGAGCCTGGAAGACTATAGACCTTGGCTGTACAGTAAAATATCTTACAAATTCACTGTCTATGATAATTTGAAAACATACCTTACCTGTTGAGCAAGTAACTCTAGGAGGAGTGTTGGAAAGAGCCAAGCGTTGGCCACTATTGCCTAGTTTTAACAAGCTATTCGAGAATGAGATAATAATAAAAATGGAGAACCAAAGATTAAAAAAAAAAAAAAAGTCTTATGGATTTGGAAAACTCAACTACTTCTAGACCCCATACAATTAAGTCCTAAGATTGAAAAAAGTCTTTAGTGACAAAAATCTAGTATTGTTTCTTGGGTAAACAAGTGACTCAGCTCTCCCTGAAAGACCATATTAAGGCTGTTCCCTTCCCACTGAAGTGTATTATTTCAGGTCGCCTCTTTGAGAAACACACACACAGAAAGAGAGAAAGAGTCTGACAGAGACAGGGAGGGGGAGAGAGAGGCTGAGAGGCGTTTCTATGAGGCATCAATAGAGTCTCAGTGGACCTC